>NC_133759.1:91042856-91401189 GCF_036562045.2 Rhinolophus sinicus | reverse complement strand
TCTAAATGAGGATGGATTTTCTTACTGTCACCCTCCATGTTCTTGACTATTCCCTTTTGTTCCAGGGATCGTGTCCCTGATCAGCTTATCGTGTTTATTGTATAAGATGTACTTATCTGACTACCGGCAGGTAATCTTTGTCCATTCCACCCTAGTCCAAACATAATAGGGACATCATGTCCAGCGAAGAAGCAGGTTATTTATTCTTTCTGCTGTCCGTAGTCACCTTCACGTTAGAGTTACCTGTGCCTTCCTCCCTCTCATAAGCCTCTTCCTGATGTGCCCTGATGTGACTCTCTCACCTGATCAAGTCTTCTTGTCACTGTTCTAGAGATAGGAACGTGATCTAAGTCAGACCAATTGCAGTTCTTCCCCGAGGTTTTTTTTTGTTTGTTTGTTTTGTTTTGTTTTTACCTGAAATTGTCTGGTAGGGAAAGACTCTGGCCACATAGCTCTGAATATGAAAGCTACATGAAAATGATTCTACATTCCTGGGCATATCAGATTTGAGAATGAAGCCAAAGCCTAATATAAAAAGCAGAAAAGAGAGAGAAAGAAACTATTTGTCATTTGAGTCCCTGGTTCCAGCTATCTCTAAGGCCAGATCCCCCTCTTTCCTTCTGGAAATTTGATGACATGAGACAACATATTCCTCTTCTAATGCATGAACTGGTTGAATTTGGGTTTCTGTCGCTTCCCACAAAGAGACATAACCAATACAACTGACACTCAAAAGGATATTGACATACAGGAGTAGTCCCCTAATGGTGCCAAAGGTGGAAAACAAGACCACACAAAAGACAGAAAGGAAAGGGAGATGTTTAATCAGAATACGAGATTGGGCGTAACTACCTTTCAATCCCAAAACGTTCAGCACTCGATATCTATGCTGTGTAACAAACGACTCCCCAACTCAGTGGCCTGAAACAATCAGTATGTACTATCTTGCCCAGTTTCTGAGGGTCGGGAATCTGGGAGCAGCGTAGCTGGGTGTCGCTGGCTCAGCGTCTTTCATGAAGTTGCAGTTAAAATGTTGGCTATGACTGCAGTCATCTGCAGGCTTGGCTGGCAATGGAGAATCCACTTCCAGACTAGCTCACTCACGTGGCTTTTGGCAGGAGGACTCGGTTCTTCACCACGTAGACCTCTCTGTAGGGCTTCAGGAGTGCCCTCACGACATGGCAGCTGGTTTTCCCTGGAGTAAGTCATCCAAGAGCAAAAGACAGAGATGGCAATGACTTTTATGACCTCATCTTGGAAGTGACATTCTGTCATTTCTGTAATAGTCTATGGGCTGTGTAAGTCAGCCCTCTTCAGTATGGAAGACTACACAAGGGCCTAAGTACCAGGAGGCAGGGATCACTGGGCATCATCTCGGAGGCTGGCTCCCATGGACTATCACGGGAAGACCTGCAATGTATTTCACAGAGATTCAGAAGTCAAGTTGGCCACCAGTGAAAGATTCCAGCAGGTTCTGGCTTCATATAAGTGAAGTCAGTAATGTACCGGGATGACTCTGAAGCAAAACAAAACTATATCTGCAGGTAATATATTTTCTAACATCGAAAGGGATAGCAGAGGTCACTATTTTACGTGATATCAGAGAAAAGATCGTAACTTTCCAAGGGTCGGAAAAGATGGGATTGTAGCAGTAGATGACTTCTGGAATTTCTTTCTTCCTAGAATGTTATGATCTGACAAGAGTCCACAGATACATTTTTCTTCATTTAATTCCTAAAATACCTTGTAACAGATGATGTGAAACCCTGCCTATATCCCCTTGACCTACCCTGGGGGTTACTGGTAGACCATTTCCACATATGATTCCTAGATCTCTTTACCTAAGGTTGTTTTCTGGCAGAAACAAACAACAAGAAAAACCCTCAGCTAATGATGGACAGGAGTTATGAGATAAGTGCCCCAATCCCTGTCCCTCTGGTGGGATATGTCTGAGCCATAAGGTCCCCAGGATCCCACAGTGATATCCCTCTAGGTAACACATCGGATACCGGCTTATATCCTTTCCCCGTCTCACGCCCCCACTCCTGATATCCTCAGAATCATCACCAAATTAAGCTATTCATGTCCAAATGCTTCTCTCAGGTCTCTTTTTGGGGGAACTTAAACTAAGACATCCCTGTTTTCCAAATCTTACAACTGAGCACTCTGTCGCATCGTTCTAGTTATTTTGGTATATAAATCTCCTACGTTTGAGCAAAATAGTTTATGTGTTTTGTTTTCTTACACCCCAGTTATCAGCTCCACCTCAAATGGAGACCAGAGGAGAAATCCCATTGCTGTTGGTAGTTCAGAAGCAGCCTGCTGGCACTGGATTAGAAATCAGAAGACCTGCTGTCTAACAGTTCTGTTTCTAGCTGTGTGATCTTCTGCAAGTCTCTTGACCTCTCTGGGCATCAATTAATTGTTGATCTAAATCAGTGGTCCTTAAACGTTTTGAGCCCTCTAAAAACACCAGTACAAGTTTTATACTCTCTTCCCTGGAGAAATACTAATGTAACCAATGTTTACATGTGAACATAATAAATCTGTGCATAATTTCTGGTTATTTATAAGGCAGAAGTTATTAATAAGGCTGCTGAGGCCTATCCATAGCCTCTAGGTAGAGCTGTATGAACCCCAGGTTATAATCTTCTGGTTTAGGTGCTTTTTAATTTCATAAATTTCAACACTTTATTATTCAATTGTAGGAATTGATTAAAGATGTAATAATTTCTTCTAGATTGAGATTTCTCAATAAAGCAAAAATTCAACTGCTTTATTAAACCTGACATTGGCTTTAATATTCCATCCACTAGAAATTCATGCTGGTTTTGTAGCTTTTCTAAAAAAAATAGGGAGTCACCCACTGTAGAGAGACACAAACGTATCTCCAGGCCAAATCCATATCAACAGTTGGTGATTGTCTTGAGCTGATGGACTACTTCCTGAAAACATGCGATTTTCTAAAGTAAACGTTTTCACCTGACCCAACTGCTCAAAGGAAGAGTAGGACAGGGAATTGAGTCTCACTTCTCAGGAGTAGAAACATGTCTGGACCACTTTGATAACAGTCTCGCGGAAGTCTTTTCTCTGCTGTCACAAAAGAAAATGATCTCAAGTCAGGGCCTGGAATCGTATAGGAGGGAACAATGTTTCAGGCCTTAGAAGACACCCCACTTCAAGCACCACATGGCTCTCTCCACAATCAGTGGCTTTTGCACAGTCTTCTTGTTGACTCCTGGGTGAGCACATCTGAGGTGCGGGGCGTACTGTAACTGGAAGAGTTATAACAAATCCTCTGGACGACTCAAAATCACAGCCAAGAACGCCGTTTTCTCTTTCTTCTCACAACATTAGGCTGCCTCTTCTCTGTGGTGGCCCAGAAGAAATGCTAATCTAAATTCTTGTGGAACTGACCTGCAGAGGGTGAAAATCTGGTTTCGGATGTTTAGAAAGATCGTTGGCCGCAGGAATTGAGCCATGGACCATTGTGTTTCATCTAGTCAGAAGGCTTACATCTTTGCGACTCAT
This sequence comes from Rhinolophus sinicus, assembly GCF_036562045.2. Taxonomy (NCBI): domain Eukaryota; kingdom Metazoa; phylum Chordata; class Mammalia; order Chiroptera; family Rhinolophidae; genus Rhinolophus; species Rhinolophus sinicus. The sequence continues at coordinate 91,397,658 of NC_133759.1, read as the reverse complement.
CTTAAGCAGTGTCTAAATACTTAATCTGATTTGTGTGCAAGCAAAATCAGCTTGCATTGATGCAAACAAAGCTGTAGTATTACTAACCAGTTGTTTTAAAGCACTGGCTTATTTCTGTTAAGGGATGGGGACGTCCACATGCAGCGTTGGCTTCCGCTTTCAAAATGACCAGTTGCCACTTGTTTGGCCTCATTGCTTCAACTGGGGAAACTAAACCTAAGATCAGAATAGCGTGAATTTACAGACAAGTAAACCTGAAATCAAATGTTTGATTTATACATACCAGCTCTGTGACCTTGAATGGGCTGCCTAAAATCTGTTGAGTCTCAGTTTTCTCACCTGGGAAGACTTTTGACCTTGCAGGGTTGAGGGAGGATTGAACAAGACAATGAATGTAACATCCGTACGACTGCCTGGAACACAGGCATTCAATAGTAAATGTTGTCTTCATTTAAAATATGCAGTGATTTTAATGTGTTTCTTTTTCTCTCTCTCTCTCTATATATATACATATATGTATATAGATATATAGATATATATCTATATACATATATGTATATATAGATATAGATATATAGATATAGCTATAGATATAGATAGATATAGATATAGAGATAGAGATACATATAGATATAGATATATATTATATATATATGAGGGGTGCCAAAAAATATATATAAGTGGACACTTCGGTCAACATTGCTCAAGCAGTAGTTTGCCGTAATCAGAAGTGTCTGCACACTGACAGTAACCACTTTGAGCACCTCTTGTCATTGCAAAGTCAAACATGACTAGTATTCACATTTTTGTTATCGGTATATATTGAGTATTACCATTTTAATACAGTTTTCCTTTTTTAAAATGTGTATACATATTTTTGGCCCCCTCTGTATATATTTAGTAAATAAAGTTTCCAAGAAGGAGATGCAGCAAAGCGCTTATTTCCACTGTGACAAAGTTCTGAGGCCAGATGGGTGGTTCAGGGGCTCTCTGCTCTCGGCAGAGGCTGGACATGGTGTTTGTGGAGCAGGAACAAGCAGGAGACAAGAACAGGTGTTGGCACCTCTTCCGTTATAGCAAAGACATAATCAGCCACATGGGACAGCTAGAGGAGTTCAACAGAAACCTTTAAAAAATGAAGAGAGAAGTGGAACAATACTGGGCCGAGGCAGCGCTGTTGCACAGAGCCCTACCTCAAGCACAGAGGACACAGGGTTCAACTCTAGGGCCAGCAAACCCCTCTCATCAGTGGGACCCTTGGTGAGAACTGGGGCTGGGCACCTTAGCGTGATGCCACATGGTCCTCATATTTATGAGGTTTCCTGTGAGGCTTTTGAGTTGCGCCAAATACTGCTTATCTGGGAAGTGACTGTCCTGTTCTTCCCCACCCGGAGTTTCTTGCTTTCCTTTCTGCCCACAGAGCATTTCGTCTCTCTCTCCATTGACCGCTCATCCCAATGGCTTTAAAGGCCTGTTTACACAAACATTTCCCTTAGACTGTGAACAACGGGATCCACCATCATGCTTGTTTTCCTCACCTCCTCTCCCCCCCCCCCCTGAGGGCAGGAGTCTGAGCCCGGGGCTGGGGGGCTGACTGAACATGGCACACCTGCCACTGCCAGATGAGCTCCATGGCAGTGCATTTATTAGTCACATATAGTCAGTCTGGTGCGGCACGCTGCAGGCCACGCAGGGCCATACAGGGCTGGTGCTTAGGAGCAGAGTGAACAGCCCGGGGCTGTGGGAGGCAGGCCTTGCGGTGTGAAGAGGGTGAGTACCCCCTGGTTTTTATGAGAGGATGTGACTGACTTGTCCGAATAATTCTGTGGGGTAGCAGGGAACTGAAACTTGCTGCTCAGGGATAAACAGGAGTGGTACCTGGTCCCCTCCATAAGGAATGTCGTTTGGCTAGGGGACTTTATCTGTGGGGGCAGAGTAGTGAGGGGAACGTGTGGTGAGTCCATCTGAGGAGCTCTTGGTTTTACCAGATGTCAATGCAGTGAATAACATTGAACCTTAATTTCAGGCCTTACTCCATATTTGTTTCCCTTTGGATTCCCAGAAAATGACATTCTGGCTGGGGCCCAATAAACAACTAAGCATAGTATGTACCTCAATGTTGACTGAACAAATGAAATCAATAAAATTGATGATGACAGTGGTGATTATGATGGCGGCAACATACTTACATCATTGATCACCATCACCGCCGTCTGTACAGGACTCACCATGTGCCAGGTACTGTGCTCTTAGCATCCATTGTCTCGTTTAATCTTTTCCACCACACCTTCACGCAGGTAGAGGCATCGTTAGCTTCATTCCATAGGCAACAAAACTGAGACTTAGAAAATAACTTGCCCATGACATATGGCTAGTGAGTGGTAGAACTGAGTTTTGAATCCAGCTCCATTACACCAAAGCCCAATATTGTTACAATTTTTGCATCAAATGATTATTCTTCTTGTGTAATGAATGAATATCCTGCAGGGAAATTTCTATTATCATCTATGGGCCATGCACAGAATCATGATTTGAACCTAGGGTGTGGATAGTGAGCCCAGTGGCCTATTATACCCTAATGAATCATTCTGTGCTTTCACTTGGGACAATATGAGTCTGGGTGCTTTGGTTTCTCCTCACCTGACAGCACTGGGGCATGCATGGATAGCTAGAGATGAGACTGAGTTTGGACACGGACTGAATACGAAGCAGGTAGGAGATCTGTGTCCAAATACCTGCAATGTAACTGATGGCATAGGATGAAGCAGAGAGCAAGCTGATCCAAGCTAGCCAGGAAGCAGCAGACCATCAATATGCGAATGGGTATCTTAGAGGAGACCAAGCGCGAGGCAAGACAAAGAATAAAACTCTGGAATAATAATAATAATCATAGTAATAATAATAAGTGAATGTCTTTGCAAAGAAAAAGCCAGGGAACCTGACTCTAGAGATGGGTTCTGGGGATCAGGAAGGGACAAATCCCAGCATAACTCAACTCAGTCCTGAAGATGGAATCAGGTAAAGCATCACCTGGTTGAGGTGGTGCACAGGGCCAGCCACGAGGAGAGACCACTCCAGGAGAGCAGAACCTGGCAATACCCCCAGCGTTCCACCAAACACGTCTCTGACACTTACCTCCGAATCATCCGGGAGCTTGTTGGAAATGCAGACCCCTGACACCTTTACCAATCCTGCTAAATCAGATTCTTTGGAGATTTACGGAATGTTGGGAATCAGGTTGTAGAGAATCAATATTGTATTAAGGTCCCCTAGGTGGTTCTTTTGCACACTGAAGTTTGAGAACCCTTGCCCTGGGCGTACTCTGGGGGTGGCGCACATGCCCTCGGCGTATCTGGGAGGTGGACAGGTACTCTTAGAGCTCCAGCTACTCCCCTGCAAACGTAGAATCGACTCAGATATCAGTACCACGTACCATGTGGTCAGTAAACACAAATGCTGTGTTGTCTTTGCTTATCACATTGCCCTCCCTACCCCTCCTTCACTCCCCTCCCCACCTCCCTCCCTTTCTTTTTCCTTCTTTCTATCCTTCCCTCCTTCCCCCTCCTCTTTCTTTCTCTCCTTCCCACTGTTCCTCACCACTTCCCTCCTTTTTTTTCTTTTCTCTGCTTCATTTTTCTGGACATGTATTAGCATTCACTGTGTGCAGGCATTGTGCTAACTAAAAGGAGAGATACAGAAGTGTCATTTATTGGTTCCTACCTTCTAGGAACTTATAATCTACATGGGGAAACAATACTAAGACATCAGCAAATAGGATTTGAGGTGAACGGTTTCCAGAGCCTCAAGGGGAATGCATATGAAGCAGCTTGAGCACTTAGAGAATAAAAATATCCCATCGGCCTGGGACGAGATAAATGTAGAATCAGGGAAGGCTTCCTGGAAGGGGAGGCGGGCACTTGCTAGAACCTTTAACTACAGGCAGAACTTGAATATGGGGAAAGGAACATCCAGAGTGGAAGAAGCAGAATGTGGAAAGTGGGGGCCGTATAGAACCAGTTCTGCTTGGTTCTAGTGGGGATATTGTAGAGAAGTATGAGAGCCTTGGGTGAAAAAAGATTGGCTTTTCCAAGTACCCCCTAGGATTCAAGGAGAATCTGTTTCATTTGTTGCCCTAAAATGTCCTAAAGCTTTGTTCAATAATACTCCACTGAGAAGGAAAAAGAAATATAGAAAAGCTGTCCAATACTTATTAATCTGAAGTGGAGAGATTGTGCTGTACTGAAGAGATTGTGCTGTACTGAGTTTTAACAAATTTTCAGAAATGGTTAGAGAAAAGAGTAGCAATGACATTTACATTAGTTGTAGCTAATGTGCATTGATTGGATTAAAATATGACATTATGAATTAAAAAAAAAAACGGCCTCTGTTGGAAAATGAAATGCCATTGCTTTCAGGGAGGGGGCGGGAAATAAAGTAAGCAGCCTGGGTGGTTTTGCCTGAATGCTCTGGGTTTATTGGGAGTAGGGTCATTGATTTAGGCTCTTTTCCTGAAAATACATTAAGACAACAATTCTGAAGTTAAATAGAAGCCATCTGGGACATTTTTCCCAAGGATGTATTATTTGTACACATAATGCATACATATACAATGCCCACCTCAATTAGTCTTAAAAATACAGTTTTTTTGCAAAACAATTTACCCATTGCGCTGCACAATTGAAAAATGTCTGCTTGTTTGTACAAGGAGCTATGCTCTGTGAATCAATGCAGGTAATAAATTATAATCACTGTCACTTTCAAAGCCACTAGGCTGGGTCCCAACTTATGCCAGGGATGCAGCTGAATTGAATGTCACTGTCTCGGGGACTGGCTGTTGATGGGCTAAAGAACCCCAAGTGGTACAGGGGACTGAAAGGTCCTTCTGTTGGTAGGTTTAGGGTCCTGTGGGGCAGCTATGAAATTCTGGGCTTGTAGCACCCAATGAAAATAAAAATCCTGAACATAAAAATCCTGCTCTCAGATGAAAAGTACACATGCTCTTTACACTGGGTAAACATTTTTCTGAACTGGAGATTCAGATAAACATAAACGTTAAAAAGGAAACCTACTTTAATGTGTTTTTTTTTCCATTCCTAATTATGTAAATATGTATTACTCATTCCCTTTTTTCTTCCTGGCTGCTGGCAGCTCATATACTTGAGAAGGTATGTTTTATTCAGGAGAACAAAACAGGCAAAGACCTGAGACTTTTGTGAATAGTAAATTGATTTTGACTTGGCCTTTTAGCTCATTATGAATCTTTAAGATGGTGAAATGTGCTTCTTTTCTCTGCTGAAGTCCCTAGTCATATGCTGGGATTATGGGGTAGGAACTAGGAGGTTTAATATCCTGAAGGGAAAGCTAGGATTGAAAGGAAATCCTGAGCTTGAATTCAAAGGGCACAGATGTGCTTCTGTCTACCGTTCCTTCCGTCCATTTGTCCATCCATCCATCCATCCATCCATCCATCCATCCATCCATCCATCCATCCATCCATCCATCCATTGATGTGTTCTTTCTTTGTAATGGTTAAGATTATAGGCTTTGGAGCCAGCCAGCCAGAATTCAAAATCTGGCTCTGACATCTAAAATCGATGTGATATTGGACAGTTACCTTGAAGACTCAGTGTCCTCATCTGTAAAATGGGTTAAATTAATATCTACCTTTCAGGTAGTGAAAAATGAATTAGATATGTATGTAACGAACTTAAACTTTGTGCAGTGGTTGGCACCAATAAACTTTCAATAAATGGTAGCTTCAACTCAATTCATGTTTATTACTAAGCTACTCTGTGCCACACCCTAGAGTGAATGTAATATGAATGTGATATAGAGCTATTACTCAAGAGCTTCCTAATTTCATATGGGAGATAAGATGTATATATCTATGACTTTAGAGCAAGGCTGGTAATGATGAGATTGATAAGAAATTGTCGGATGTAGATCTATATTCGTTCAGAAGGGGTCAACCTGCTTCCAGCTGTGGGGAAAGGCTACGGCTCGGTGCAAAGGGTGCTGCTAGAGCTGGATTTAGAGGATATGTAGGGTTTATGATGGAAGAGGTTAGCAGGGGGAAGGTTCTAGCATGTATTGTCTACCTGTTATGAACCGGCTACTCTAATAGAACTTCACATATATTATTTCACTTAATCCTCCCTACAATTTATACCATCATTGGGTATAGTGTCATGATGGATAATTTTATGCCGTCTTGCTGCAGCTTAGAGAGATATAATGATGTACCTAAGTTTCCACAAACAGGTTTAAAAGCAATTAGGTTGGTGCAAAAGTAATTGTGGCTTAAAAGGTTAAAAATAATTGCAAAAGCCACAATTGCTTTTGCACCAACCTAATAGTTACCTCCCTAGGTTATAGAAAGATAGTCATAGCATACACCTCGAAGGAGGTCTGTGATGATTACATGAAGTGATACATCAGAGCATCTTGCACAGCGTAAGCACACAAAGAGTGGCTAGAACATTGTTTGGTGTTAGATGGTAATGGGTGTTACGAAGCGAATGGTGATGTGGTGGAGTCACAAACGTACTTCAGTCTCGTCTGACTTTGAACAATATATTCTTTCAGTGGGCTTTGAAAACTCTGAGCCCCTGTTTAAGGGCGTGCTTGCATAAATCGGTGGAGAAAATATTTCTTCCCATAGGGGATGCTGAGACCTAGTGTGGGCAGAGGTCTTTCATGAAATCCCAAAATGTCAGCAATGGGAAATGCCTCGGAGATCATCCAACGTATCAGTTAGGAATTCGAGGTGCTGCATGGCTAAGTCACTGCCCTAAGGTGACACAGCTCGAAGCAGATCTTGGTTAAAACCATAGCCTTGAGTTCTAAACCTACAGAGGTTTCTAAAGGATAGATTGTCAGGGTCCTTTAAAGTTTAGCTCAACTTTCATCTCCTCTCCCCACGAATTGTTTTTCTGACAGAGTGTTGTCCGACAAGAGTGCAATCCACAAATGTGAGCCACGTAGGTTGTTGAACACCTTTCAGTAGCCATATTTTAAAAAGTAAAAAATAATTGGTGGAATTTATTTTCATAATATATTTTATTTAATCCAGTATATCCAAAATATTATCAATATATCAATATACATGATTGAGATGAATTAGATATTTTATATTTCTTTTCCATGGTAAGTCTTCAAAACCCAGTGCATATTTCATAATGATAGCACATCTCATTGGGAGTAGCCACATTTCAAGTGCCCAGTAGCCACATGTGACCCATAGGGCTTTCAATCTGTGAAAACTTCTGATCTTTAGAAAGAGTTTCTTCTTCTCCGTCCCCTGTAACATAGTCACATTTTGCCCAGTTCCACCTCTCGGAGCCTTATTGAACAGAGCTGATTTCTTTTCCATGGTCCAGCACTTCAGAAGAGCTCATGTCCTGATTGAATGGTTTTACTTCGACACCCTTAGATCCTTCAGTCATTTTTCAAGGACAGACAGGGCTTTGGACCCTTTCTTCATTCTAAACTCTGCTCTTTTTTTTTTTTTTTTGTCTCCTCGGCATAAACGAACCTGGCGCTCCGAGGGAAGCCTGGCCGATATAGATACGTCTACCATTTCCTTCAATTTAAATATTCCATTCCTTCTAATGCACATTTCAAAGAATTAACTTTTCTGTTTGTCAGCCTTGTCACGTTGTTTGGACAGCATTTACTGCCTATTACTAAATCTCCCTAAGTATATTCACATGGGCAATTTCTAAGCTCTGTATCTCCTACCTTGTATTTATGCCGCTGGTGTTTGGACTCCAGGGTAGGACTTTCCATTTACTTGTTGCATTTCATCTAACCATATTCAGCTTGCAATTCTGACCTGTTAAGATATGAGGACATTGCTTCTATCATCCTGTGAATTCTCTATCCTTTTCTGCTTGGCATTCTTAAGTGTGATAAGCACACCTGCTATAGTATCATCAAAGAATTAATATGCTGTTTGGGGCAGGAGCTAGTCCAAGAAGTTTGTTTTTGTGGTTTATATATTCATGGTTCTTTCCGACCCACCCTTTTCCATCCTTGACACCTGTCTACTCTCTAATGAGCATCAGAGTGAAAGACCAGGATGCATCGAAAGCCGCGTGAGTAATCCTACTGATCAGTCCTTAACCACTGAAAACCCTGGCCTCATAGCTTCTGAACCATCTCCCATCCATTAAGTTTTCCCTTCCCTCCAGCTCAGCATCACATTGTATTGGTATCTGTTCTTCTTCCATCTCTGGTGCCTGAAGTGCCAAAGACCTGCTCTCCAACCTAATTCTCCCGTTCTTCTAGATCCCTGAGTCCCTCTTCAGATTCACTCAGATCATTGGGATTGAGCCTCTCTCTCTCACTATATATATATATATATATAATTTTTTTTAAAAACATTATAAAAGTAGAAAATAGAATAATCAGCCTTGTGTACCTGTCACATGTACTGAGAACCAGTCTTGCTTCATCTTATTGCTACCCATTCTCCCCTCTATTATTTTGAAGCAAATTATAGATACTATATCATTTTATGCTTAAGTATTTCTGAATGTATTTATAAACAATAAGGACTTTAAAAACACAAGCCCAACACCACAGCTAAAAAGTTCACAGTAATTTTGTATATCAGCAAACATCTCAGGCCACTGTTCTCATGTCCAGCCAGGCTTCACAGAATAAGATATGCTATGGAAGATAGTCCTTTGATCATAGGCTTGCTAGAAAACATAGAAAAGACTTCCCACTAGTTAATTAGAACAATATAATCCAAAAAGCCTAGAAATCTATAGCTGTTTTAAATTTATTGTCTTGGCTATTAATCCATGCAGTTTGAGAGCAGAAGGCAAGGGGGAGTGGCAAGGAAAGGATATTTAAAAGTTTCATTTGTTCTTTTGGGAACACCCAGTATGTTCTATTAGCAAAGCGTGTTATAGCCCTAGAAATATCCAAGCTCTCTTTGGACCAACTCCTGGAAAATGTACGTGTGAACTGATAGCTTTTGTAAAATCTTTCCCAAACATCTCATATTTTCCCAGCAGGAACAGAGTGTGTAGTTACATATCAAGACTATCAATTTGCCTAAGGCTGTCCAACAACTGAATTAGAGGATCTGGAAAGAAGAAAGTGAAGGTGCACAGATCCATTTGGAAATAGCTTTATTGGGTAATTTTACCTCATATGACCAATGAGTTGAATGCAATCACATATTTCCTTCCTTCCTTCCTTCCTTCCTTCCTTCCTTCCTTCCTTCCTTCCTTCCTTCCTTCCTTCCTTCCTTTTTTCTTTTCTCTTTTTCTTCTTTTCTCATAGATCTTTCCTCTGCTGTTCCCCGGCCAGGCAACCACGTGAACTGAATTGACCGCCTCAATACAGCTTTACTACCATGGCCATTAGGGCCCAGCATTACTCCTGTGACGTCACCTTTGCCAGGAGCAATATGAGTCAAGGTGTCTACAAACCTGTACCAATTTTATAAGTCACTGGGTTCATAATTTACTAGTGCCATCTGGAAGGGAAGGAAGACTATTTACAGTGTCATTGGTCCATAGGGAGATGAGACATACTTTCCAACCTGCTCATCTCCCCCATGAAACCACCCCACATAACCCCAGTTGGAATTAATATCTTGTTCTCCATTCTGCCATTATGTGTGGCCCTCCTATTATAACAGTTTTAATAGTCTGCCTGGAATTACAGTTACTTTTATGGATATCTGTCTCTTTCACTTATGACTCTATAAAACAGGGACTCTATCTTACTCATCCACGCATCTGTGCCCTGCCTATAATAAACATTAACAGACATTTGTTGAAATAAAATCCTGAAATGCATATTTGATGATATACGAGAGGTAAAATTAGTCCCTATATTGCAAATAAGGAGCTTTAAGAATTCAGTTTAGTTAGCATTTGTTAATATCTACTATGCAAAATAAAAAATAGTGAAATCTATTGCAGGTTTACTATGTCTCCAGCACTGTGTTAAAAACCTGACACATCATCTTGTTTAATCGTCAGAATAAATCAGCGAACTAGGAACCACAGTTATCTCCACTTTACAGGTGAGGAGAGTGAGGCGAAGCAAGTTAAGCAGCTGCCAGCTCAAGAGGCAGGCGTGGTATCCGGCAACTAGCCTGTACGAATACAGAGACACTGCCAGAGGTCTGTATTACTGTCCTGTGTCTCCCTTAGTTTTGGACAAGAGGTGAATTATGCATATAGATCCTATCTGTACCAGTCTGATGGAATACAGTTTATATACACTTATCCAGTTTCCCATGATTTACCAGTGCCAGTTCTCAGGGCTCTCAGTACCAAAATGGTAAGAAAATCTTTGAATTTAAGACCTGGACGTAATCTCAGGAAGAATCTAGTCTAATTGCTTTCCACATGTATAGGTAAGGCCAATGAAGCTGTTTCACTCAGCTTAAAGCCCAGACCCTTAAGGGTCTGAGATACTCACGGCCTCCTCCTCACCTCCTCCTTCACTGTTCTTTGTTCACTCCAAACTAGTTGCACCAGCCTCCTTGGGTTTCTCGAACACATCACCTCAGGGTCTTCATCTAGGTATTCTCTTAGCCTCGGCGCTCTTCACCTAAATATCCCCTGGATGACCTCCCACTTCTTTTAAGTCTTTGCTCAAATCTCATTTTCTCAACGAGCCTCTTTAATGCTGTGAGCTGCCCCGCCCCCACCCCAGCACTCTGTCCCCCGTTACCCTACTCAACTTTTTATGTTCCATAGCACTCACGCCCAATGTACTATATAATTTATGATGTTATGTTCATATTTTTGTCAGTGTTTCCTATTGACAATATCTTTGTAAACTCCATGAAAGCAGGGATTTGAGTCAGTTTTTTGCCTCTAATGTATTTCCAAGTGCTGAGAATGGTGTCAGTGCCCAACAGTGGATGCATGAGTGAACGGTCTGTATAAGGACACACACTGAGTCAGTGCCAGGATCCGGACTGGAACCTAGGTAGCTTCCCACACTAGTGTCCCTTCCATTCTGGCACGCGAAAGATTGCGGTAGAATACCATTTGAGATAAAGCCAGAGACTGCATGAACCCTAGAGAAAAATAGCCACTTAATTCCTCCCTTAGCTTTCGGAAAGAAGAAGTTTGGAAATGTGGCATCAGTGAAGAGAGAATGGAGAGCCCAGTCTAAAAGGAAGCTGACATTTGTTGAGAACCTACTGTCAGCAAAGGCTATATACAATACATTTCATACTCTTTATCTCATTTAGTCTTTACAAAATATTATTTCAATTCCATAGATGAGAAGACGGAGGCTTAGAGAGTTAAGTACCTCTTCTCTGGCCACAGTGCTAATATCTAGCTTCAAATACAAGGAATTCTCTTACAACTCTCAAGCCCAAGACATTTTCACTACCCAATGCTACTGCTTTAATGTAGTAGAGCTAGAATAGTTTTAAAAAGTATGTACTAGTTAAGACATAAACATAAATATTTATAAATATATAAAGCCAAGACAGGTATTTTCATATTCATTTAACTTGCAATGAATTATTGAGTTCCTACGATATTCAAAAGTCTGTACCAGGAAGTTATATGTAAGCTATCTGTCAATTAAATATTTATTAGTACCCAGTATGTGCCCGGCCTTGGGCTAGGGATTGAGAATGCTGATATTAAAATACATTCCTACATTCAAATAGTTCAAAGTCAGGGTTAGCTTCTCAATGACAAAAAAGTGAAACGAAACAACCGAAAGGCACAATAGAGAATCCATTTATGCAATAAATAATTATTGGCCCTTAACATGTTCCAGGTACTTTGTTAGCGACTGGGGACAAAATGAATATGCTAGTGGTGGTGTCGCCCAACGGACCTACTGGGAGAGCCCATCATTGATGAAATAATCCCACAACTGTTTAATTCCTAATATTAGTAGATGCTGTGATAGAAAACTCTAGGTTGCTGAGACTGTAGAACAGAGGGACCTGCTCGAGTCTTGGGGATGGAGAATAAGGGAGGGACTCACTTAAGCCTTCTTTTCCCGGGGAATTACCAGAGTGAGCACCACGTGGCGTTTGACGTTTTCAAAGCACTTTCCCATCTCTTAATCTCCTTAGACCCACACTAAAGCTGTGTTGAGTAAAAGGAATCTTGGGTTATCAGCTCAGTTTTACAGGTGGGGAGACAGACTTAGGCTGAAGACGAGAACCCACTTCCTCAAATTCCTGGCCTAGAGTGCATTTCGCTATAGCAAAATCAGAAAGCAGGTCTATTGAGGTCCTATAACCAGCCGTGGGGTTAATCTCCAGAAGGGGCAGCTTAATTACCCTTTGCCAGCTTTCAGACTGCCCCAGCCATACCCTTCCCCACACGCTGAGTTGTTTCAGACTCAATCTTGAGGCTAACAGAGGGTCAGGACATAAGTAGATGTTTCCCCTAAAATGCTTATCTGCTCTTGGGAATAATTCAAATAATGGTGAGTGAGTCCGTAATCATATCTTAGGGTCTGTTTCAATCTACCCCCTGCCCATCAAGTTCTCCCAGTACATTGCTTGTCTAATTTCTATTCAGTATTCAAGATCCAGCTAAAATAGCACCTCCTCTATGATGCCTTTCCTGGCTCTTCTAGGAACTTAATGTCTTGCCCTTTCTGTTTTGAAAGAAACTGGTTCATATCTCCAGTGGAGCACCTACTTACTTGTTACGTTATAATCATCTGTACTTTCCCAGGTTGGCTATTCCGTTTGAGAACAAACCAGTAGAGTCCGATTAATAGAAAAAGGTATTAACTCATTTCTCAGTCTTGTTATTTCGGATTTCCCAAACCCCTGAAAACTTTGACTTATTTTTTAGAGACCCCATTCTGGGAGGTATTTCCCTGGAGTTCATGAGTGAGTCCAGTCAGATTTCACCTGCTGGGTGCGGTCGTATTCTCCGTAACTCTGTCCTTTTCAGTAATTTTCACTTGTTGGGGTCCCCACTGTCTGTGATACTGCATGAAGCCACTTTGCCTCTGACTCCAGTGCCTTGTTGTAGGTTGGGTACTTGGGAAGCAGACAAGGAGACAGAGGTGGGAGTATGAAAGTTTCATTGGGAGTAACACCCATGAAAGGAAAGGGTGGTTGTAAGATGGCAGAGGGGGAGTTGTCAGACTGTGATGCCAATCAAAGTTCCTGCCAGTCCGGAGGGGAACTTGAGAGCCAAAATTGCCTGTCAGAAGAGCCCCACATTGTACAGAAATGGCTGGGCTTGTACCTTGCTCAGTTATTGGCTGGTGGCCTCCCTGAGAATAGCATGCCCAGGCTTGAAAACTGAGGCAGATCTTTAAGACTCTTAAACTACATTCTTCTCATCCTGGAGCAAGTCTTTTCTTAAAGGGTCTGAGTGGAGAATCTGCATGTCATACAATCATTATTGGCTAATTATTTTACTGTTATCTATGCTCCTGAGGATATATATGTCAATTATAACTGTAATTATACTATATGATGGCGTGCAGGATACATGTTTTCCGAACTCAGTGACATCATGTGGGTAGCTTGAAATTGGCCGTATTGGGAGTATTTATACCATAGAAAGTAGCAAACAAATCAGGGCTTGGATTATTGTTTTATTGGCTCTAGACTTAAGAAAATGATAGAGAAAATGTCAACAACAGAAATACAGACTATATTTAAAAGTACATTATGTCTGTAGTCATTACATTGTGAATAGAACAAAAATTTTGAGGCAATGTTCTTCCAGTATTCAAAAACTATTATCCAATTCAGCAAAAGAAGTCATTGTTGACAAATGAGTGAAGTTTTGACATATGTCTTGTTTGTTTCACTCTCATCTTACTCATTAGCAGAAGGAAAATACCAACTAACATTCAGGTCAGAACTATGCTCGTTTGTCAGTTATAACCATCGTTGGTTACAGGTACAAGAGTTCCACAAAAATAAAATGAAAGCATTCTGTGAGAACTGATTGGCTATATGGAATTTACAGTTAAGAATATTGTATATTTGATTATTAATTGCAAACTGTGTGTTGCACATTCTTAATACCAGGAAAATTTATGTGAAACTTATATGTGTATATATGTACACATACACGTGCTCTTGTGGACAGCCAGTTGTTAAACAGTAACCAGCACACCTCTGCCCATCAGCCCGTTACCTGGCACGATTACCCAATTCAGTGCTGTGGTGTCCACTGAGTACCCGACCTTAGGTGCTGTGTCTCCCAGGAAGTGCCAATGCGTTGTGATCTCTCATGCTCTCAGTGCGCTGAACCAAGCCACAGCTCAAGCAGAAGGGTCTCTGTTCTCCTTCAGGGGCATGAGTACAAGGTGATACTGCCTCAAGCTTCAATTGCTTACAGAATTGTAGTGAACGCATGTCTTTCAGTTTTGACTCCCAGCATTCTCGTGTCTCTCCCTCAGGACTCAGGCATGAATCCATGGTGGTCTGGACGAGAAAAGGGAGTTAGAGAAAGATGCACATTGTGTTAAGAATTGTCCATCCCCTCTACTGGCCAAGCCTTTGCTAGATGTCGTCTACCTGCATCTCTGTCCCAGCAGACTTTATATTAAGCTATCCTGGTGATTTTAAAGCTGTTAATTTCCCTAAACTTCTTTGAAACCAGTCATGTCCCAGTGATACTGTGATCTTCCCAAGGGAAGTGACCTCATCTTTCCATCTCCAGCACTTCCGTGTGGCATAGTAGTCACTGAACAAATTATTGTCTAATGAATGAATGGCATACAGCAGACAGAGGAAGACACCAGATGGATTAGCTTCCAATCCCGGAGTTTTCCTTAGTCCATACCAAGAGACATACTCCTATCACCAGGAAGATCTTTGGACTGAGCCCCATTTCATGCGTGAAGGCTGTAATTGAGACGGAGGTTTAATAGGTTTCATCCTGGTTGCAGGGCAGAGAGCAGGACGCCATGTGAATCTTCCTGCATGCTCTCTCCTGGTGAACTACACTCCCTGAGTCCCATTTACAAGCGAACCCTTTTCTCATTTTTTTAGGCTGCTGAGCCTTTTGCCTGGAAACAGCGATATTCCTTTGTTCTGACATTTAAAAACCTGCCTGGCCCTTCCTGTGGGCCAAGGCCCTCATGCTTTAGCCTGGTTTTCGTGATAGCTTTTGTAATCTCTTTTAAGGTCTTCGTATCAGTGAAGGCACTGTCATATCTCTTTCATTATTGTGAGTCACGGGTTGACCCAGGATGTCCCAGATGGGGGAGGCAAACATCTCAGGCAGTGTTCAGGTCATTGCTGATTCACGTGATTACAAGGCCTGGCAAGAACACTTAAGATGCAGGTACTAGGGATATAATACTCCCTGAAGTGAGGTGGTCCCCATGTCTTTTCCAACCTCACAACAGCACAAATTGTTTCTCCACTGCATCCTGGCTTCCACGGCAATCACCATTTTGATCTTGATGTTCTTATAAATAAATAATATATTTAACTCCTCCTCGGAACCAGCCATCATACTAGAATCTTTCAGTCAAATGGTAAACAAAATATACACGATCCTTGCCTTCTTAGGATTTATAATCCTATCAGGAAAATGGATTAAAGTAAGATGAGTTCAATAAAATGAAAACCAGCAGAGCAAGTTCAGAGAGCGGGGTACCCAGCTTAGTCCTGGGGCTTAGAGAAGCCTTCTCGGTGGATATAACATTTACTCTGACTTCCTATAAGTGAGTAGAATTTAGCTGCAATAATTATTATTGCAAACACTTATATAGCCCTTTTATGTTGGACGTTGATATATGCCTTGCTATATATATGCTCATTTAATCCTCAACCACAAGAAGTAAATATAATTATGATAAAATGGATACAGAGGGAATTTGAGTAACTTGCTAAAGGTCACACAGGTGGCTAAGTATCAGAACCAGGTTTCAACACAGCAGTCTGGTCCCTAATCCTTACTCTTAATGACTGTCTTAAACCTGACTCTCTGGAGTATAATATGCACACAGTTATTATGTACCCAATTATTATTCTTTGAATAAATGAAGGAAAAGAAGGAGAGAGAAATCAGCAAGTACAAATGTCCTGCGGCCAGAGCGAACAGGATGTGTTATGTCGGTGGGATGTCATTCAGTGTGGCTGCCATGTGGAAAAGAAGCACAGCAAGGTGTCCTTGGAGGCTGGAAAGGCCACAGCACCCAGTGACCCATGTGAAGGGTGAGATCTTCATCTTGAGAACAGCGTGAGGCTGTTGCTTAGTTTTTGGGAGAAGAGTAGTGACCTGATCAGATAAATTATTTTCAAAGATCACTTGGGCTGCCATTTGGAGAATGGATTGCAATGCAAAAGGGTGTGGGGAAAAGCGTTAGGAAGCTACTTCAATAATCAAGTGACAGATGAAAGGATCACAGTGCTGGCAATGGAGGAAGCAAGAAGCTGAAGGGTTCAAGCTATATTTGGAAGGTAAAATCAATGCACAGCCTCCATTCCAGCCAGATGTGTGCCCACAGCACACCACGTCTACTCCTGCTTCTGCCCCTTTGCTCACATTGTTTCTGCCACCTGGAATGTCCTCTCCTTCCTCCTCCTGTCTGAACCCCTTCTTTGCTGATGACCCAGCCCAGTTACTGCTATAGTAATTTCTTCAGTCCTTTCTATGTGAAGCTGATCTTTGTGTTTTCAGTTACCATCATATCTGAATCTAACTCTCCACTTAGATAAGCACCTTGAGTGCCAAGCCAGCTGCTGCACCGTGTGTTACTGTGCAGCTCCCAGCTGCTCTTGCACTGTTTTACGGTCACCAGAGGTGATTTGGTGTGGGGAGGAAACTGCTGGGACTAGGAGCCGGAAGTCCTGTCCTCATGAGCTGAATTACCAAACAGCAAGTCATTTTTTGCACCCCCGTTTTCTCATCTGGAAAAGGGGTACAATTTCCTCTACATTAACGACTTCCAAGCATTCAAGGGTTGTTGTTAGGATCCAATCGGATGGTGAATATGAAAATACTTTTTCATCTAAAGAGTACTTTACAACTTTGTGGGATTATGAATGTTATAAATGTATACGTCAATTTCATGCATTACAATTGAGGGAAAAGAAAATATGGGTTTTATGGGTAGGATACTGGCACTGGACTACTGTGTTTCCCTGAAAATAAGACCTAGCTGGACCATCAGCTCTAATGCATCTTCTGGAGCAAAAATTAATATAAGACCCGGTATTATATGAGACCCGGTCCTATATTAAAATAAGACCGGGTCTTTTTTTAATTTTTGTTCCAACAGAAGCATTAGAGCTGATGGTCTGGCTAGGTCTTATTTTTGGGGAAACAGTAGCTCACAAGATCAAAGCAATCAGGGCAACTCTGCAGCCTCAGGAACAGGAACCAGGGACCCAAATGCCATCATCATGCTCTTTCAGATGCCTCTCTCTCTCTCTCTCTCTCTCTCTCTCTCTCTCTCTCTCTCTCTCTCTCTCTCTCTCCCCTCCGTATAACCCTTAGGCTCTCCTCTTTGATCTCCTGTATCCTCTGTACTACAGATGGGCCTTTCCCACATGGCAAGGCGTAGGACCACAGTGAACATTGGGCTAATATTTTATTTCAGACAGGTGAGAGGAGAAAGGACCGCTCTGTCAGTTTCACTTGGACAATTCCTAAAAGATTGGTCTGGCTTGTGTCATGCACCCGTCCTAGACCAAGCCCTGTGACCAGAGAACGAGGGTACTATAACCGGTCACCTTTTTAGCACCTGTTTCTATGACCAAAGGCATAGAGTTCTCCACTCTGTAACCCAAACCATAACTTTATGGTTGGAATGGGATTGTTGTTAGCAGAAAAAAGGGAGAGCAATGCCAGGCATACAAAACAACTCATGCCCACGACAGTTCCAAATGAGAAATGGTTGTGGCATTGACTTGATGAGGCAAAGCTACTTGGTATGATAAAAAGGAAGCAAGAAGCTGTGTTAAACATAAGCAGCCTATCACAAAATTAAGTCACCTTGAACAGATGATACAAGATGATACACTCAGAATAAATGAGCAGAGATGACCTAAAATTTTCATCCAAAGACACCTGGATTGATAGCAACTCACAACAAAAGATGGAATTTTGCTGAAGGGAATCAAGACAGATTGAATCATGTAAGATGGTGAGGGGTAGCATGTTAGAAAATGACAAAAAGGCACAAATAAATCAACACATGCAAAGTGCAAGACTATTAACGTCCTTCCCCTGATGGAGATGGATTCTAATTACAAACAGAAGTCAGTTGATTGTGTGCAGATTTTATTTATGATCAGATCTGATTAGACAAATAATGACAAATGAGAAACACTTGTAAATTGCCCAGTGATAAGCTCTGTGTTGCTAGGTAACAAAGCAATATGATTCCCAGTAGAACCAAAGAAAAGGGAGGAACTGGGGGAACAGAATATTTTCTAGATCTCCCTTTCTTTTGTAAGGGACTTACACACTGTGCTAAGCTTCTAGGATTTCCACTTGGGTTCTCACATCTCATTTAAAGTGAAATATCAGCTTAGTTTCAGTTCTATGATGTGAAATTTCTCCCCAAAAACCTAGGTTGAGTGAACCAGAAATGAGCAGGTTTAGAAACAACATAATACCTATCTTCAAATATGTTAATTAAATTCATGGGGTGTTCACCCACCTTCTCCTATGTGGCAGGAATAGTTCCAGACACTGTAGAGTGTAGATGAAAGTATACCTAACAGTGTACCTATTCTTGTGAAATGTGGGGACTGGGGCATGTAAACATCTAACTACAAGATGATGCAGAGATATGGGCAATCAGATCTAGACCCACCAGAGGCTCGATATGTGAGAAATGATTACAGGGAATACAAATGTTCAAGTCTAAGAAGTAAAGGCTATAGAAGGTGGGTAGGCACAAAACTGCTTTCAAATATAGATGATGAAGGAATTTTGTTCTGTGCGGCTCCAAGGGAAGTACCACGATCAATGAGTGAAAGCTCCAAGGATGATCTCTCAGTTGCAGGGGAAGGACTTTCAGAGATGTCTGAAAGTAGTTAAGCTCTCTTGTGAAGTTAGGTCTCCAACCTAGTGGTGACTACCTGTCAACAAGCACCAACATCATTGAGTGACTCAATTTCATTGAGTGTGGTGGGTGATGAGGAAATGTCCTGTGGTTTCATTTCCCAAAGTGTATCGTGCAGAATGCTGGAATTGTGAGATACTCTGTGACAAAAGGAAGAAACCCTTGTTATTTCAAAAAAAAAAAAAAAAAAAATGTTCTTCATGTCTTGCAGAAATAGGGCTCAGTGGATGGTATTTGGGGAAAAGCTGCTTTCTTGTATGGGAACTGTAAGAGTTCCAAGGTTGAGTACGCCTTCTCTTGTCTCGGTCCACAGTAATGACATTCTCTTATTTTGGCTCCACTTCTTTCTCATTAGGTTGTTGAGACTCTGTACTCAGAAGGGGATATTACGGATATGAGATTAGGGAGCTGTGAAAGAAAAGGCCCGAACTCTGTGAGATACCATATTTTAAGAGAAAGCAAGCGACAAGACTAAAATAAATGAAGCTCTAGATTGGTGGTCCTCCTTCCTGTGACACAACACTTCCCAGATCTCAACAATCACCAGGAATCCTCACTTTGAGTGAGCAGCTCTCAGATTTCTATGTGCAGCCTGACTTCTTTCCTAGCTACTCAGTTGACGACTGGGCAGCTACACCTAGATGCTATGTACTCATCTGAAACGTAACCTATCTTGATTTCTATGCACTCCTCGTATCCTAAACTTCCTCCTCCCCTGGTCGTTGCCATTGCAGTAAATGGTACCATCATTATCTCTCATCAGGATAGATATGTTAGTCTCCCAGGTGGCCTCCTTTTTTCTGCCCTTACCTCTGCCATCCATTCCCCACATTGCAGCCAAAATAATTTTTTACAATATAAATTAATCTTGCCAATCCTCTGGTTAATAGACTTTAGTGCCTCCCCATTACTCCTTGTATTAGTCAGTATTGCCACAGAAATGTTTCATAACAAATCACCCCACAGTTCAATGACTTAGAACAACAGCTATTCCTGTCATTCGTATGTCTGTGAGTGGGATGGTTAATGCTGCAGGTCTCAGGTGTACTGAGCTGGGGTTGGCTCCAAGGTCTAGGTTTGATTCAGGTATGCTCCACATGTCTCTCATTCTTTTGGGGGGCAGTGGGCTCTCCTAAGTGTATTCTTCTCATGGCAATGGCAGAAGCCCAAGAGCAAGCCTAAATACAGAAACACATTTCAAGCTCTTGCTTATGTCATATCTGCCAACAGGCCATTGGCCAAAGCAAGTCACACGGCCAAGCCCAAATTCAAGGGTTGGGAAGTACCCTCCTTCCACCCTCCATGAGGCTATCTCAAGAGTGTCAATTTCCAATCCTTCTATATGGAGCAAAGAATTATGAACAACAATTCCAACTACCATGAACTTAGAATAACATGCAAACTCCTTACCATGGTCTCAAGACCCTAAGCTCTTGACTATTTATCCAGCGTCATCCAGTTCCACTGCCTGCTTCTTCCACTACATTCCAGACGCACTGATCTTTCTTTTCATTAAATATGCCAACCCCATTCCTGCCCTAGGACCTTGAATCATTTCCCCTTTGCGTCCCTAGTCCACATCTACAGAAGGCTGGTTCTTGCTGTCTTTCTGCTTAAACGTCACGTCCATAGAAACTTAGGAAGTTTCCCGGCACCCTCTATTCCTTATTGCCTCCACTTGTTTTACTTGTTACAAAGCATTTCTCTCTGCCCAATACATTGTTGTGTGTGTCTTTGTTGGTTGAATACTTACCTGCTTTCTGCCCTGGAAAGTAAGTTCCATGAGATAAGATCCCTTGTTTATCTTGTTCAGTTTTGTGTCCTCAGCATCTAGAACAGTGATTGGCACCTAGTTTTTGAATGAGTAAGAATATGTGTGCACAGAAATTCACCCCAGGAAATATCCCCCGAACAGAATAAATAGGTGCTCAATATGGTGACATTTCTGCCTCCCTCCTTTTTCCTTATTTATTTACACAAATAATACACTTCCATTATAAGGGGAAAAATGACAAAATGAGTATGCAAATCAACATTAAATCATCAGAAATTACTACTAAGAGTTAGCGAATATCCTTCCAAGCTTTTTTTTTTCTGTGTAAATTATATGCAACTGGAATTATTTTTATGGGCCCCATACGGCTTTTAGTTTGTGTTTGTCATCTTTTCATGTCAATCATCTTAGATCTACAGCTTTCATTGGTTAAATATTATCTCTTGCACAGCTGGGCATAAATATCCTTGTGCTTAAAGCTTTGCATACATGTTTTTCTGGTTCCTCAGGATAAATTCTAGAAGCAGGACTGCTGGGTCAAAGGGCATTTATACTTTTTCAAGGTTTGTGAAACACATAGCCAGATGGTCAAGTTGTACCCGTATACACCCTATCAGCAGGGTACGAGAACGCGGTGGCTATGTCGTGTAATATCCTGCTGGTCACTTCTAGTCTTAATTCAGTGAAACATGAAGTTAGCATTCTCAGTGTTCCTGACATTTGATATACCCTGAAGGTCTGCAGAGCTTTGCAGCAGGCACACTGTGTGGAGTGTCACTCCAGGTCAAAGTTTCGTTTTCATGGACCCCCCCCTCCCCCAAAGGGTCCTCTGGTAGAATTCTAGGGCGTCACGAACTTGGATGGTAAAATAACTACAGCTCTATCATCACTAATCCCTAGCTGCAATTGAGATTTCCTTCCACTGTAAATAGAAACAGGCCACAGTAGCACTGACAGTACCTGTTGTCACCAATAGAAATCACAGATATTGTCATATCATATTTCAGTCATTACAGGTAATTAATATCTTTTTTTCCCCTCCCTGCTGCTTTGAAATAATGGCAGTTCTAGACATGCTGTTAGGTCTTGTCATTTAATGCACTGATGTGAGAGCATATATAGTATTTTCAGATGTATTAGTTGAATATTTAAAATGTATATTTCATTCTGTTTGGTTTCTGTGGTAATCACGTGTACCTTAATTTAGGTGTTAAAGGCACTGTTCTGAGAATGGGTAAATCATCTTCATCATCTTGCCCCAAGGATCCACAACACAAAACAGTTTAAGGACACCAACAGGCACATGAGGCCAGTGTTGATTAGTTTGGGGACTTGGTTACAGCCAAATCTAGGGCTGCTTGGACAGGATGGAGACAGGCAACTGCTTGGGGAAAGACCAGCGGCTGCCGGTGGAGAGCATGTGACAGGAGATTTGGCAGAGCCAGCATACCAGGCTCAGGGAAACACAGCACAGGTACAGGAAGCGTTTTTGGTAAACCTTGTAGGGTTTGCAAACTGGTGATCCAGAAGCGAAATTCTGTCAGCAAATGTGTGTTGCTTGGCCTCCACATACTTTTTAAAATAGGAATTTGAATACCATCCTACAGGTAAAGTACTATATTTCGTCACAGTGCTTCATACTTCCTTTCATTTTATACTAAGCCTACTTCCTTCATTTGCACCATGCCATGCTCCTGTAAGCATTCGAGTGTGTGACTTTGGAGAAACTGGTGACAGAGTTTGTTGGGAAATGCAGTGACGTCACCATAGTGAGGGGCCTGTGTACTTGTCCGTGGCCCCTGCTAGATAAAAGTCTCCATGAGGACAGTGATTCCGCCATGTTGGCCATTATTGTGGTACCAGCGTCTGTCGTGTATACCAAAAGCACTCTCTTAAAGTCTGTCAACAGCTTATAAGGACCAGGGCTAAATCTGCAATCACCACAATGACAGGAACACCCGGTGCTTGGAGGACTGAGGTCTTAGGCATCGTAGGAAGGGCGGGGACTCAAATGCCGAAAAAGAAATCAAAGTTGGGTTTTCTCTGCCAGAATATGACTAAAGTTTTAGGTAGGAGGTCAATTAAGGAAAGAAACCAAGTGGAATTGGCCATATGTTTACCTTGCCTATATGTCTGTCTTTAATTTCCCCACTTGGAAATATTGGTCTCAGAGTCTGTGGCAACCAGGAGTAGAGAGAATGAGCCAGGCAGGGGTTATGGCGCATCGCAGAGAAACCTTGCCTGGCTGGTGTCCTGCCTTACTGACAGCATGGCGTGACTACCTGTATGCCGAATAAACGAATGAACGGGGTTACATCATATCTGGCCAGTGCTTCTTTGTGCGGTCGTCTGCTAAATCAGGGATCACAAAAATGAAAAGTCCACAGAGACCAGTCAGGACACATAAAGGAGTGAAGTGCTATCTACAGATGGTGCTGGCTATGGCACACGGTTCTTGCCCTCTGAATGGGAGCAGCAGCCAACCAGCTCTAGCCCACTATTGCGGAAGGATCTGTGCGCCGACTGAAAAACAGTTTGTAAAAACCGGATTTTTCACAGTCAAATGTAATTTTTTAAAACGTGAAACCTCCCTACTTTAAAATGCTGGTAGCTAATTTGATTTTAAAAATAGAACCAAAAAATCTATTTCTACAGATTGTATATGTACTCACAGCCATCAAGTTTCAATATTTGCCCAGATATGGGTGAGGTGAGTGAGACATTTCCTTTGGGTATAAAATTTAAGGTGATACCCCAAAACTCAGCAATCAAGATAAATTATGTTTTAAAATAATATTTTCTAAACTAATCAGAAAAGCAGTGCTACGCTGAGACACATTAAAGCCTAAGGACAAAGGATAAATCAGTAATACTGATCCTGTCTTTATTTAAAACCGATGTTTTGTTCACCATGGATTTTTGGCATTAGTTTTACTTTTTAAAATACTTCGTTAAAATACTATTTATCTTGATGACTGAGGTTTTTAAGCTTCTAGCTGAGTGCTGCATGCCTCACTCAACCTCACCGTCGTCTCCCCTCCTGTGTTGACTTCCTACACATAAAAATGAAAGGGCTCGGGCCACATCAGTGATTTCTAAACCTGTCTAAACCAAAATGACGGAGGGAGCTTTATAGCATTACTAATTCCTGCATCTGTACCCTGGAGCTTCTGACCCATTAGGCCTGAGTGGGTTCTGGGGAAAGATGTGTGTCGAAAGGGACCCCAGATCATTGATTCTGTTCAGAAACCACTGAGTTGGATGACATTTAAGTCCCTTCCAGATATAATACCATAGGATTTTACTTTATGTTCTTTTCTGGTTTTAATGCAAATCCCCCTGGGATTATGGTCCATTAAGTCAGTAACATCTCGATGTGAACTAATTTAATAGCTTGTTTTTGTCTTGACTTACAGAGCCTGGAGCCCAGGACCTGGGGGAGGAGGCGGGTGGGAGGAGAATGGAGCTGAGAAAGGGGCTGTCCCCTCCCAGAGGTGTCACTGAATCCAGGGGACCAGGAATGTCCCTTGTCAACCATGAACAACAGGAAATTGCTTTTACTCCATCTGAAAATAAATGGAAGTGAATGCCAGAGCATCCTCTCTTTGAAGGGATGTCAGGAACACTTTCAATCTTTTATCTTCCCGAAAACAGCGGGAGGAACACCGCTGGAATCAGCCCTGTAATTTCTACTCAGTAATTATACCTGTCACCACTTCCGACAGAGCAGATATAAATAGCCGCTTATCTTACTTTTTTCTGCTTTTCTTTGTGTTTTTCTTTCTCCAACCACAGACTTGGGTGGCGGATGCTAATACCCGAACACGACACAAAGCATTCACAGAAAGCATGCTGCGAGACATCAGACCAGTGTTCCAAAAAGCCATATGCAATGGATCGGGAGCATCTCATTTGCCCAAAGAACTCTGGTCTCTAAGATTGATGACAGGTGGCAGGGAGAGACAGTCACCGAGGGAAGGGGTTTTGCTTTCCATTTCTAATTTCATTTTGCTCCCTGTAGGGAATGTGCACATGCGCGCCTGCCTGCTGTGTTGTGTGTGTTATTACACCCACGAAGCTGGTCTCCTCTGTGCCTGCGTGACTCACTGGAGGAAGTCAGGGCTTCTGGGAGGTAGATTAACCCTCTCGGGTCTCGAAAAGCCATGTCAGGATGTCACTGTCCTCAGGATCGGGCACAACAGAAATATGCCAGAAAGTATTCCTTGTAGTAATGGTTAGTACTACTGCTAGTAGTAATACTGCTTCCCAGTCACATAGGCCTTTCCTTTGCTTCAGAGGGATTTGACATCAATTCTTTCGGAAACTCCCACCAGAATAAATATATTATATCGGAAAAAAGGTAGATTTTGAAGTCAGGCATTCTAGCATTCAAATAGCAGCCAGTGTTTCTGCTTGCTTCCTATGTGGACCTTAGGTGAAATAATGTTTCTGAGTCGCAGTCTCCAAATCGGTGAAGTGGGGAAAAGAATAAATCTCAACCTCAGAGATTTTCTCTTGGAGGATTATATCAGATAACACTATGGTGAGGTCTGCCATTATCTGTCACATAAGTTCTAAGACTCGAGTGACATCAGAATTACCCAGCAGGCCTGTGAAAACATGGAGTGCTGGGGCCCATTCCCAGAGTTTTGATTTGGCAGATCCAGGGTGGGGCTGGGAATTTGCACTTCTAAGGAGTTTGCAGAGGCCGGCTGCTGTTGCTGGTGCTGGGACCACACTTCTATCATGGCTGATTGGCAATCTCAACATGTGTTCTCTTCCCTTGTTTTACGTATTCAATACAAATACAAATTAATTGGTAAGCACTCTCCATGTTCCAGGCAATGTGCTCGATACCAAGAAGAGGAAGACAGATCTGTCTCTTCCCCGATAGCACATACTCTAATGGGGAAATCATAGCTCCCGACCCACTACCGCTTTTTTAAAAAAATTGGCATATTGAAGCAACTAAGAGTAAGGGATATGAGCGAGGTTGCAGAGGGAGGCCGATGATACGCTGACACCCACCACACTTTTGGTCTCTGTTGTGAATAGCATGAATTGTATTCAGATAAATACCCGGAGAGGGAGTCTAGTTTTGTGGAGTCTACAGCTTATGTATTTGGGGGATTCACTTTAAGAAAATGGACACAAAATTGTGAGTACACAATAGGGATGGAGCCATGGAAGGAGCTGTGGGAGAGTGGGGCCCTGCAACCTAATTAGCTGCATTACCTTCTGGTGCACCTTCCTCCATGCATACTCTAACGTGTGTGTGTGTGTGTATGTGTATATATATATATATATATATAGTCGGGGTCCCTGATAGCAAGGAGGCTAGACATAGCTTGCAAGATCTATTCAATGTACCTGACCTAGAGCTGAGAGCATCTACAAAGAATTAGAGCAAAGAAGCAGAAGCCAAGAGAGGTGCTGGCTAAAGGGATCTTGGTTGTCACAAGTGGGCAGGTGCTACTTATATCTAATGGGTAGAGGTCAGCGATGCTGCTAAACAGCTTCCAATGCACAGGACTACCCCCAAAACAAAGATTTACCCCACCCAAAATGTCAGTAGTGCTGAGGTTTAGAAACCCTGACGTAGGGTAGGCATGCTCTCCAGGTGGGAGACCCAGGTAGCAAATGATGGCGGCTCTACTATTTTGAGAATCACATCCCTCATTTCCCCTGCTACAGAGGCGTGGTTCCTTCCAGCTCTGTCTGGAACGCTGTCCTGCAGACACTTTCATGGCGGGCTCCCTCACTGTGGTCCGGTGTCTGCTCAGTGGTCCCAATCTCGGATGCCTTCCCTGACCACCCACCCCATTTAAATTAGCTCCTCCTCTTCCTGTGCCACCTAATCTTGTTTCCTGCTTCCTTTCTCTTCTAAGCCCTTATCACCCGAAATCATAGTATACTCCTTGACTGATTACTGTTGGTTTCCCTCTTTCGAATGTAAGTCTCATCAAGTCAAAGACTTTGTCTTGTTCATTTCTCTAATCTTAGAACCTTGTAGTGTTCTTGGCACATAGTGGGTGCTTAATAAGTATCTGTTGAATGGATGAGGGGGGAGAAAAAGGTTTTATTGATGTGCTAGGGTTGTTGAGTAAGAGCTCAGTGCGTACCGCCTATTGTTACTAACAGAGTAATCAGGGTTGTTGTGTCCTACTTAGGCTGCAGTGTCATACTGACCAGAGCTTCTCATTATCTCAGCCTGTGGGAGGAGGTGGTGGCGATTCTCCCTCCCCCAGGCCTGTGGCTTGGCACCAGCCGTACGTTTTTCAGTGTCTGCTTTGAGAATGAAGCTGACCAGCTCTAAAGGAACTGCCATCCATCACTCAGTCCTTCCATCACCAGCTCTGCACATGACAACCTCTGACAGGAAAGTGGGGGGAGCTGATTCAGAATGAGTGCCTTGCATCTGGAAAGAGACATGTTAAGACAGCAAATATGCAGGGAGCAAATCCAGACTGTCAGATCAAGGACAGAGAGGCAAACCCAGATGCCCTGGGTTTGACTTTGCACCTGGGCAGCTGCTTTAGGTAAGGTCCTCGAGTAAATGCGACGTGGATGTTTGTCTTTTCTTTTTTTTTTTTTGTCAAAGGGAGAGATAACCCTGGGAATGAAACACTGCCCAGATGGCCCAGTCAAACATGCTCCTGAGCGATTCATGGGTGAAATGAACAAAGAATTGAATCAGTGTCATTTATTCGACACACATTTACTGAGTGCTTGCCACCTGCCAGGTCCTGTGAAGAAAGTACTATTGCCATTTCCAGGAATGAGGAAAATGAGGCCCAGAGAAGTATACTAACTTACCCAAGAAAAATCATCCACTAGGTGGCTATTCGTTAGACAATTCAACTTGTTCTCTATCCCAAGGCTTTGCACATGCTGTTCTCTCTATTTGATCCACTCTTCCTCTAGGTCTTCATGTGACCGGCTGCTTCCATCATACAGGATTCAGCTCAGCTGTCACCTCCTCATGGAGGTCCCCCTTGATTACCGTATTCAACGTAACCTCTTCCTTCACTCTGTCACATCACTTTGCGTTATTGTTCTTTATCATTTCACTCAGTATTTGAAATAACCTAACCTAATCTTATCTATGCATCTATCTATCTATCTATCTATCATCAATCATTGATCTTCCCAAAATAGAATATAACCTCCATTAAAGCAGGGACTTTTCAGTTTTGTTCAGTTTCCAGCACTCAATCTATTACTGGGAATGACTTTTTTTTCTCAGTTCTCGTCTCCTTGAAGGAAATAATTCAGTCGAGACAGAAGTAAGGGAATTGTAGAAAAGCAAAGTTTATTAGTAAGCAAGTACACTCTGAGCATGGAGGGGGCTGAGCCGAGGGGGTGTAGCAGCCTCTCCTTACATCGTGTGAGGGTTTTTATCCCTATGGGTAGAGTTGTCTCCTTACCTTCCTCTCCATTATCTTCCTCTTTTTCTGTTGCCGTGTCCTGTCCTCCCTCCTTGTTTGCCAGGTCGTAAGTGTGAGCCCGTCAGTTTCCCCATCATTTGTTTGAGAAGCCCACTGAAGGTAACAGTTAGTAGAATGTGTGGTCCTGGGAAGCACGATGTGCATTCTGATAAGTGAGATGTTTGTGCAAGTCGGGACAAAGGCAAGGGCCACACCCTGAGAAGTAGGATGCTTATGACACAGATTGGTGCAAGGTGGAGGTCTCGGGTGGTCAGTAATGGGGGCCTGGGCCAGGGCTAGTCCCCGCCCCGCTCATTTCTGTCTTCCTGCCTACTCTATCAAATCCAGGCCCAGCACTTCGGAATAGCTCAACAAAAACTTACTGAATGAATAAATTGGTGGTGATGGGACTCGAACCAGATGTGTCTGACACTGAATTCTCCATTCCTAAGTGCTAATTGCCCTGTGTCATGAAGCGCTCTGTGAATGCCCGGATTCAGCATTCAGTGAACTTGCTCGAGCAACTTTCTCTCCTGGCTTCAGTTTCCTCATCTTCCCTCTTCCGGACTCAGAGAGTGGCTCTAAGGCACCAGTAAGTTCAGGCTTCAGGATTCTTTGGTAAATAGCCATCATTATGTATTGTAAGACAAGATAGGATCTGAAATGAAAGTATTACCTGGAAAATAGTGTGTGGGGGCTGGGGTTGTTCTGAGTTCAAATTCTGATTTCACTAATCTGTGATGTTTGGAAATTTTCTGAACTGCTTTGGTATTAGGTTTCTCATTTGTGAGATAGAAACTGATACTTTACAAGGTGGTCGTGGACATTAGATGATGTGTCACATATGTGAAAAACAGAGAAATTGCGGGGGTGGGGGCCAGGGGAGGGGAGACCTTCGACAAATGCTAATTGCTCTTTTAACGGAATCCAGCAACCCTGTCATGGCCAGTGTCCAAGCCCTGAGGACTCACAAATGGATACGTAAATCCCAGGGCTAATCCTTCTGCCAGAAGCAAACAGGGGAGAAAAGACCCAGGGGGAGGGAGAAGTTAAAAGAGCATATTTGCAATCACTATAAAACCCAAACTGTGTGCCCAGCCTTGTGGTGAATGAGACACAATCTCTACATCCAATAGGGAAACAGGCATATAGACCGATAGTGTCTTTTTTAATTCTTTCATTTTTGTTACTATTTTTCTTTTTTTTTCTGTTCCTTCTCCCTCCCTTCCTTCCTTCCTTCCTTCCTTCCTTCCTTCCTTCCTTCCTTCCTTCCTTCCTTCCTTCCTTCCTTCTTCCCTCCCTTTACTCCTTTATTTCAGGCAAGGATAATACAGAGGAAGGACAAACACATGAAGAAACTGGAGGAAAGTAAAAATGTAAAGAAGAAAATGAGGCCCAGAATAAGTTAAGATATATTTGCTGATCTACACTGTAGATTTGGCTCTGAGCTTCCCAATAGCCAAAGTAAAGAGGGATAAGTGATCATTTAAGCTACTGTGTCCATAAAAACAAAATAGCACCGTGCTTTTTAGTCACTAAAACCAGAGGAATATTCCATCCTTGGGTCAGCATAAAGGCTGCTTCTCCAAGAAACAGCATCTTCAGCAACATTCCTGCTAAAATGCAAGAGCAAGTGTTTAGTAAAATGCCTGTCAGTGTCATATAATGTCATAGGTCATATCAGTAAAATCAATTTTTTAAGAATAACAACAACAAATAATCAATGTGGGCCAGATATACAACTCCCTGGTGGGCTGCTTGAGTCTGAGGGTGGGATTAGGACAGCAAGAGGAATGTCACTTCTATGTGTCCTCAAACAATTTTGTGTGTACATTCTTGCCCAGTGCAGAACTTTTGATAAACTCTAGGAAGCAGCGAAGTCTGAGGTGATAGCAAGAATGCCACTGTCACCAGTTAGTTAAGTACAGACACGTAAATCCTGTCCACAATTGATTGTCCACAAGCAGAGGACAGATTTGATATCTTCTTAAGACATTTGAAGCATTTGATGAGGATGGAGGCCTCATGTTGCATAGTTCTAGGACGAGGATGGACTTGTGGGCAAGGCTAAGATTTCCTTAGTCAACAGTCCTTGGTTTGTGAAAACACTAGACACATGGGCAACCAAGACTCCCGATTTGTCACCATGGAGCAGAGTTTTAGAAATAATATACTGGTGACTTTCAGAAGTTCGAGAGAGGTGAAATGGGGCTGTCCCCATAAGCACTATAAGCAAAGCTTTCATCTGGTGTATTGCTTATTTGTACAAATGGTCATAAAACCCAGTGGCAGAAAACAGCAGACATTTATGATCTCCCAGGTTCTGTTGGTCAAGGATTGGGTCGAATCTTAGCTGAGTAGTTCTGGCTCAGGGGATGGTTTACGCGGCTGCAGTTGAGGTGTTGGTTGGGGCTGCGATCATTTTAAAGCTTGAAGTGGGGAGGATCTGCTTCCAAGAAACAGCTTACTCACATGGCTGTTGGTAGGTCTCAGAAAACGCTCTCCCAGGCTCCCTCGTGTGGGTCTTTCTACAGCGTGGTTTCACAACATGGGAGCTGGCTTCCTCCACAAACAAGGGATCCAAGAGAGAGCGAAAGAAAGAACCCAAGATGCAAGTCACAGTCTTTTTATAACGTAATCTCAGAAGTGACATGCCTCTGCTTACGTGGTAGTCTATTCATTAGAAGCTAGTCAAGAAGTTTAGCCACATTCAATAGGAAAAGATTATGTAAGGGCCTCTCACATCATTTTATAATTTTATTTGATAAAAATATACTGCTGCTATAAACAAATAAAAATGTTTGAGAACAACTTCTGTAGGCTGTGGACATGATGATCTGAGCTTAGAGCAGTGATTCTCAACCTTGGCTACACATTGGAATCCCTTGGGTTGCATTAAAAAATACTGATATCTGGGCCCATATCTAGAGATTCTTATTTACTTGGCGTGTGATGAAGCCTGGAGATTGAGACTTTTCAAAAGCTCCCCAAGGAATTCTAACATGTGGCCAAAACTGAGAACTACAGGCCTAGAATATTTTCCCACGAGGTGTTTCCCATCATCCAGCATGAGCGTGTAAAAATACTTGAATAGCACATTTGAATAATACCAAACTTTGAAGCTTGTGAAACCACGGAGAGCTCTCAGAGATAAAATAGTTGTGAAATGTGATGAAATAATCAAATGAATTGATCTGCTTAGAGAGTTGTTCGCACTGAGTAGGCTCAATGTTATGAGGTGTTGGAGGGTGTCTGCAAAAAGTCATTTTGGTTGCACAGCAGTTGTGATTTGGAGCTATTTATTTTTGACAACAATTTGATGGCTGGGCTAGTGGTGTATTGAGGAAAATAAACTCTCATCAGGAATGTTACAGGAAGATGCCCTGTGTCTAGCCACTATATCAGGAGAACCTGTAACTAGCTTATCCAGGGAAGGTGAGAAGGCAAGAACACACTGATTTAAAAAAACAGATCTCTACTTTCTCCCCACTTGAACCATGTTTGAGCCAACAAAAGACTTTTTCCCTCTGTGTGTCCTTCTCTCAGTGGGATTCAGATGACCATGCTATATACATATAACTGGTAGATGAAGAGGGAGGCATTATTGTAAGGTCAAATAGCTCAGCTCAGTTTTTGAGGGTGATTTTAAAAGAGTTCATAAAATGAAAAAGACATGGGCAAAGCAAAGTTATCTAATACAGAGCTAAAGAAAACCAGAATGATAGAAAGGAGAGTAAAGTAAAAATTAATGATAAAAACTGCAGATACCACCTGTACATTAACCACAAAGATGATATAATTATGTTCAAGAATCAGGGGGCCAAAGTAATACATGTCTGCTTCCCAGATGCCCCTCGTGCCAGGAAAGGCCTGGTATAAATGGCATGAATAACGTGAATGATGCTTTTCACACTGGAGCTGCTAATTATTGGGTATCGATTATAAAAGCCATTATTATAATTACTATCACCACGAGTGAACTGACTGGGAGCCTAGTTACTGTAGTACACACTCCATAAACATGATCTTATTTAATACTTACAACACTTTTATAAGTTAGGAATTACTGCTTCCATTGTGCTCATGAGGAACTTGAAGCCCAGAGAGTAAGTAATTTGTAAAAAGTCACCCAGCTATAATGTGGTAGAGCCAGGGCTTCAATTCAGACCTGTTGATCTTTAAGTATACACTCTTTGGAATATATAAAATGTTAGGAGGGAAGTGAGCTGAGCTATATAAATTCAGGAAAAAAATTACTTCTGTGAGCTGGGTTTAAGACCCTTTTGCGCATTCCTGTGATTCTGAATTACTGGGTCAGTAGGACCTCAAGACTCAGACCGCCCAGTTCTTTTGGCCTCACGGTATCTCATGGTCCCTTAACTCTTGTGCACAGGATAAAAGAAACAAGTGCTGATTATGTTGTCTTTTAGAGATGTATTCACAAAGTAATAGAAGTACAACCATAGTAAACAGCTAAATAGTACTGAATCTAAAGCAGAGCTGATGCTCATGAAGAATATTGATCTGAGAAACCAAAATGTGGTATATCAGGGAGGGAATCATGATGCATTTTAAATGAGATTTCTTGTTAGCTAACCTGCTTTCTAGGATTAAAGGTGAAATGAAAAATGTGCTATATTTTGGTCCAAATCATGTCAAGAGAACTGCGGTGATTCTAAATGGTAGAATCACAGGAATGTTCTAGAAGAAGCAGTCATTTGACCCGTATGGGATTTCTAGAAGCAGATAAAAGGAGTAGTGATGTATTTAAGTTGGCTCATGAGAGCTGAATGTGCGTATCTCTTCCCAACTCTGAATTCAGTGACGTCCAATCAGTAGCTTGAAATTGGCCATAGGAAAAGTATTTGCACCATAGAAATTGGCAAATACTACAAATCAGTCCCAGCACACCACTGAAAAGAAGTTAGGAATCCCTTGTAGTTGTAGATGCCCAGGAGTGAGAATGCACATTCAGTGAAATCTGGTGACGTAGGGTATCTGGAGGAGAGTAGTGGTGGATGAAGCTGGCAAGTGCAGATTGAGTCTGATTATAGGAGTCCTTGAATGTCAATCAAAGGAGGCTTGATTTTATTTTACAGGCACTGCACCCATCATAAACCCTTTATGGTATAATCCCATTTGTGTAGTGGGCTGAAAATTCCAGTGCCAGTCACAATTAGACTGAAAAAGTGAGATATTGGAAGTGGAAGACCATTTAAGAGGATGTAGTAGTAAGTAGCACAATAGAAATCTGATGGAGATCTGGATAGGGTAGTCACAGTGATGAGGGAGGAATGGAATAGACAGGGATGACACGGAGGGGAAAGACAACGACAAATGACAATGGGAGTTACTGCGGTGAGGTAGGGGGGTGTCCCATATTACTAAAGTCACTCACTGGGGGACTGAGTGTTGATGGTGTATTTACAAAGATAGGAAAGACAAGGGGAACAGCATAACTGAGTGGAAAGTAATAGCCTTAATTGTTGACATGTTAAATTTGAAGATATTTTAAACCTTAAGAAATTCCAATCTATTATCTGCAGAGAAAGATCAGAGATAGAAATAATAGGTAACGATAAAGCTCAAGGGAATGAAGGGTAGAACACAGAAAGAGAGCACAGAGCAGGGAGATAAAGAACATTCCAGTAAAACTTTCCATCATCTTTTCATTCATTTACTAATCCACATGTCGAACAAACATCCCTATGTGTTAGGTAACGATTCATCCTTCCTTGTGTGGAACACTCCCAGCTAATATTTTTTTGACCCAGTATAGTCGTAAATAGCATCCCTTTCTACTCTCAAAAGTGTCCCAATTTGGATGATAAGTCATATCCTTAATTGTGTGCCACAAACAGTGCTGACAATCAAGAATTTAATGATTAGCTCACGTAGACCCTGGTCTTAAGGAGTCCAACTAAATATTGTTCCTTGTGGTGTGGGTTGTGGAAGTAAAGTTAATGCTGTCGTCTTTCATGTAATTTAAAATCTGGAGGTGAGGATGTCAGTGCATAGTAATTCAGGTACTGGAAGGCAGAGTACAAGTGAGTGCCAACACCATAGCCTCAGTCAGTAATCACTAAAGTAGCAGAGAAAGATCCATCAATGAGCTGGATGTCTATTTTGCCCTCCAGATCTGTTTTCTGACTCCTCCACGCTCCTGTGTCCGGGGAACCTGATATGCATGGGCTGCATCAATAGGCTTGTTTGTTTTCTGATTTCCAGTGGGTTTGGCAAGTGGAAGGAAGCAACGGTAGATCTTAGGAGAGTGAGTTTGGGGCACCTATTCCTCAGGGTCTCTTCATGTTGTGTCCCTGTAGGTTGGCTGCGTTCCTCTACGAAAGCACAGCTCCATACAGGTACATGCTCCATCCCAAGTACTCTCTGGATTTCAGGAACCACTCCCTCTCCTTATCCCTGAGTGGGTAGAGGTATCAAAGCTCAGAGATGGAATTAGCATTGAGCTTCAGTGGCCTTCTCTTGTTCCGGTCCCTTCCATACCCCTGGTAGGGATCTCACCAATGTATTGATATGGCCATGTGCTTTTTGATACCTTGTTAAAATAAGATCTTGTCGTAGTCAGAATTCTAAAAAATGACCCTCAAGAGTGAAGGTCCTAATCCCTGGAACCTGTGACTAAGCTGAGATGTCGCTTTTGCTGTCGTGATTATGTCATGTGTCACAGTGGATGTTAAGATAAGGGGGGCTTAATTTAATCACATGAGTCCTTAAAAGTAGAGAGCTTTCTCCAACTGGTGGTATAAAAGGAAAGCAGAGAGAGTTAAAGCAGGAACAGGATTTGATGTACCACTGTTGATTTGAAGACGGAGGGAGTCACATGAGAAAAAATGCAGACAACTTTAAGGAAGTGATTGGAGGCTCTCAGGTGACTAAGGAAAGAAGGACCTCAGCCCTATAGCTGCAGGGTATTCAATTCTGCCAACAACCTGAGTCAACTTGGAAGCAGATTTCTCCCCAGAGCCTCCAGGTGAGTTCTCAGCCTGATGCCTTGATTTCAGCCTTGTGATAGATAATTTGAGCAGAGAAGCCAGAGAACTTCTGACTTACAGAATTGTGGGCTAATAATTGGGTGTGTTGTTTTAAGGTGCTAAGTTTTTGATAATTTATTACGCAACAATAGAAAGAAAACTAATGCAGATATTTCAACTCATATTGAGTAAGACTTCCATCTCTTTCTACTCTAACTTCCTGTTGTCATACTTTCCTTTGTGTCAGGTAATGTGGAATGGCCCTGGGAATTTGGGGGATCTCACTAAAGGGAACTTGAGTTGTCTATACATTTAGTTCGGATTTTGTGCGATATGATTTCTACATGGTTCACAGTCACTTCCATCAATAGTTATGGGTGGGCTTCCTGGTAAAGGAGTGGCTTCCAGAAATACTCCTACAATCACCTGTACTGGGTCATCTGGCATCAACATAAGGAAATGCGTGGCCAGAAGTTGAACTGTGACATGTCCTATAGTACCTGACACAGAAGTAACTGGGCCCTGGAGGAAAAGTAAGGTTTGAGATAGAGCCAAAAGCTAGTCTCTGGCAAATTCTTCCAAATCTTACAGGGCTCATGTGAAAAAAAAAAAAAAAAAAAAAAACACTTGGTAAACATTTTCCCATAACTCAGAATAATTCTAAACATTTAGATGATATTAGCTAAAACAATTTATGAAGCTGAAATAAGAAAAAGAACTTACAGGTTTTCTCAGGTTTAACTTACAACAATTTAACATCAGCACAAATAACAACTTACAACGCAAATCATTGTCATTGGAGAAAGTAACCAAAGAATATGCAGCCAAAAATTTAGGGGAAAAGAATGATAGCATTTCATCAGGCAGTTTTTTAATTCTTGTGCTATTTTTCTGACTTTTGTAGTTTTTTTGTGGCAGTTGTCAGCTTTGTTGAAACTTGTAAGTTATTATAACTTATTTTCTCCTTTGAAAACATTCATTTACATTATTCATTTTGTGTTTGCCATTTTGTATTCTTTTTATTAAAGTTAATAAAGTAAGTGAGTAAATTTCAGCCCCCACAAACCCTGGACCTCCCCGAAAGCCTCCTTGGTGCTTTTAGTCTTGGAGCATTGTACTGTGTCTTGCTAGTTTCCCTAAACCTCACCTATAATGTGGTAAAAAGTGCTTTCTTAAATTCCTCTCAAATTGCCCACTGCAGTGTGCCATCTTTTTCTACATGGTACCCCAACTGATACCCTCAGTGTTGTCTTGAGTGACCTTAAAAAATGGTGAGGCTCTCATAGTGAAGAGAAGGAGGGCATGGACTTTTCTGGTCTACAGAGTTGTGAGAACTAAGGAAAGGGCAGGGAGAACGTCAGGAGCCCTGAGCTGGGCTGAGGCAGTAGTAAGGCTCGCAGTGGGGATAAGCCATATTCATATTACAACTGATAATTTTAAAGTTCTGCACCCACCCATCAACCAACATTTGCCGCATTTGGGAGACTATTATTTTTGTCTATAGTCCTTGTAATCTTATCTCTTATTTTCATCTTGTGTTGCTCTTGGAGACAGTAACTTTTAACAGATTTGAAAGCTTTTTCTCCTAAATTGCTGAAAATCTAGAGGCTTGTTAAGAGAATCAAAGTAATATTTGTCACTGTGTGTGCTATATACATAGATGCATGTTAAATGTATATACAACACACATGTATGTGTACACACACACACAATCAGGTGGAGAAATCAGCGCAGAGGCCATTTCACAGAACCTGAAATAGGCCTCCCAGTGGGCCATAGAGAGTGCTGTTTTTCCAAATGATGCTGAAATATTGTGAAGAGCTAAATGAGACAGTTAACTATAGATGCCCAATAATTAGACAGGACTGCTTGTTAATATACAAATGTCCTGATGATGAAATTTACCAAACCTTCTGTTTAAAAAAAAACCAAAATTAACTCATGTTCAGTGGAGAAAACTTGACAATGCAGCAAAAGATGAATGAAAACACAATCCCTATGATTACCTCTCTATTTCTTACTACATGCTTTTTGAATATTTTTCTATACATATCTACATTTTAGACGGCACTGTCCTATAAAGATAATGCTTTTATAGCTTCCTTCTTTATTTAGCAAAGTAGAATGGATTTACCATGATCACAAATATTCTTTTCTACCTCGATTTTAACACGTTGCGTACGGATCACGAGAACCTTCGTTTTTTTCTGAGCCATGCGTTAAGGACGGATAACGAGAATTCTCGTTTTTACTGTTGACTCTTTTTACTTTGCATATTTTATTGAATTATTTGTGTTTCGTTAATATCTAACGGGCAAATGTCGTTAATGAATAAAGTCTGCATCATATGTGCACTTTTTAGAATTCATTTTTTTTTTTCTAAAAAAATAGTGATTTTGAATCGGATACATTTTTTCACCCATGAGTCATTTCACGTTTTACATTCACAACAGTGGATGTACGAATAAACAGAGTTTTCCAGAACTGTAGTGATTTGTTTATAACATTTGGAACCTTAGTATCCCTTAGGCGATTTTGAATTATGTTATGTTTGGAAAAACACCGAATTATTTTATTTAACTCTTTGGTGAAACCTCATTAAATACATATTGTAACCTTGTCAATGCAAAGTTATAGGAAGTTGAAAGGAATTATTTTCATATTATTGGCCATAGTTACGCAACAATGCTACCATGCATTGCTTTATTCAACGTATCATGCATTGCTATGCAACAATGCTACTCGGTACATAAGAAACTCGGTACATATGCAATTTTTGCCGTGTCCCACTGCACAAAGGAAGCTGCTTTCTGCAGTATCACACCAGGAGGGATTACTAACATCATAGGTGAGTAAATCCTAAAAAATTCCATAGAAAAATAATAAATGACATAGAAGCATTTACGCTTTAAAGAGAAGAGTGCATTTTAAGGTAGTTTCTTTTAAAAACCTGCCAGAACAGAGGGGTATGAGGGATTTAAACCCCGCCGTACGCAACATGTTAACAACTTTTATCATTTTGCTTGCTACAGAAATTAAGCAGGACCATTCTAGAAAATGTACAAATAGATAATAAGCAAGCCCCTGGACACAAGACACACACCCCGTCCAGAACTGCCAGCATCCTTTTTATTAATGATGGTCCCTAATAACATTTTGATGCAACATAATTTTTAATGGCTGTATTATATTTCGTCATATGGATACACTGTCATTTAGTGAAAGAGTAATTCCATACATTAGATGTTAGGTTGTTTTCAGTTTTCCCCTATTATAAATAAACCTGAGACGAATGTCCTTGTTCATCCACTTTTGTATATGTATCTCTGGGTATCTTCTTGGGATGAATTCCACATGTACTGCTTGGCATGTTTTTAAAGCTGTAGATGTCTGAAATGACAAATGGCTCTTAATTAGCCAGGTTCCCCCGGGCTTTGCAACCTTCCTCAAAGAATAGGCTCCCTCGGGCAGCTGTATCATCATCTGTTGACTTGCTGGGAGAGCGTTGGAACCGAAAGCCAATGATATTCAAGGAGCATAATATAGTATGTCTTAAAATCTAATTACAGCTAATCTATTATCAAACATGGAGTTGGCATTCCAAAATGTTTTCCGTAATATATTTGAAATGTGTATTTAGAGAAAATCTTATTTCCCTGTAAAATCTCTTCTCCTTTTTTTGCCTGCCCAGTTCTTGCTATCCCTTAACATCTAGTTTGGTGGTTTATAATATTGTGGGGATCGCAGGGCACTGAGAGGAAAACCTGTGGACAGGAACCTTGGAACTGAAAGCCCAGAGGTCCTTGGAGAGTCATGTTTCTCTGCAGTACTTCGCTAACATCCTTCCTGCGTGCAGGAAGCCCACATCCCTCCCCATGCATTTCTGGGTCTCTTTTGGGGAATTTGTGCACTTTCCGTAGTCTGATTGCTGCTTATTAAGCACTGCTCTGGACCAACGGAGACATCAGTCCCCTCTTGCAGCTAAGAACGTTTCTTCATACAATGCCATTTCTGTGATCTACTTTGACCCAGGAAAGGATCTAAGATGCTCTCTTTGTTAGCAAAACCTGTGTCAGATTGCAAAATTGACAGAACTTTATGAAAAGCTAGGGGTTGGGGAGAGTTCCAGTACAGAGAGGAGGGAGAAGTGAACTTGAGTCTTGGGAATAACTTGTAAAATCTAATTACTGTGACACTCACAGAAGGCCCCTCAATGATTATCACTCTCCTGTGAGCCTGTTCTACAGCCATGCTGCAGAGGCCAGTCAGTTCCCATGGATTAGAGACACCCCCCCCCACACACACACACACCAAGTCTTGTCCTGCGACTCAAATATCGCTACCTGTAATGGGGAGCCAAGAATGCGGTACTCGTAAAACCTAATTACAGGGAAGCCATAGTGCCCCTGCAAATGGTAACTCTTTTATATTCAGAAACAAAATGCTGGTCCTGCAGCACTTGAAATGTGTCATAGTTTCAGGGTTTTCTGAGGACAATGACAAATACCTAAAATATCTATGACAAAATGGCTCATCAAAGTGGTCTCTAAACAAAGGACAGATCTGCATGAAGAACAAATTCTAGCTTCACTGTAGCGTGCAGAACAGATTTTTGACATCTTTCCCCATGCTATCATTTTTATAAATTCAATGATAATTTTAATAACCCATCTCCAACAGCTAAAATAAATTGTGAGCAGATTTAAATACGAATTAGTCTCGATCACACAACCACACCAT
Organism: Rhinolophus sinicus; assembly: GCF_036562045.2. Lineage (NCBI taxonomy): Eukaryota > Metazoa > Chordata > Mammalia > Chiroptera > Rhinolophidae > Rhinolophus > Rhinolophus sinicus. Next base: position 91,357,705 of record NC_133759.1, on the reverse strand, counting down.
TGGGCTGAGTATTTTAAAATGTTTTAGACCCACCTCCGAGTCCTTCCAAAGATTCAGTTCCTAACCACTTCCTTCACCTCAAGCCCTTTTAGTTGTTCTCTCTGACCTGTACTGTTAGTCACTTCTTCTGAAAAGTACCCACCTCACAAATGATAACTTGCTGGGGTGTTAGTCTATTTCATAAACATTAGCCAAGGTGTTTTTCTTTTTTTTGAATTGCAAACTCTGAAGGCAGAAACCTTATTTTTACTTTTATTTTAAGCAATGCCAAATACATCATCCAATAAATGCTGTATTGTATTTTCTTACTTCAAAGATGCTATTGATTGTGAGATTGCACCATTGATTTCATAAAAGCTCTTCAGGAAACAAACAAACCCAGTGCATTAAATGTACATATTGATTGGTAAATTCATCTCAATTTTAGAAGCATTAATGTAGGGGTGGAGGGAATAAAGAAGCTCATCTTAGATAGAGGAAATATGGCCTGACCGAATATGGACTCTCACAGCTCTGAGGACCTCCAATGTCAACTAGTCTAGCCTCTTAGCAAGTTCTGGAATCTTTCCAGAACAGGTGTGTGTAGTCTAGGGTTAATGAGTGGAATTCAGGGAATATATATACTCTCTGAAATTATAGACAAAATTGTGTTTGTGTGTATGTGTATAGATTTTTCTTAGGAAAGGATCAAATTATTTTATTAGCCTCTTAAAGCCATTACTAGCTTCAATATTCTTAAGAATAATTAATCTAGGTACTCCTTAGTGATGATCTAGTCTCAGTCTGAGGATTTCCTAAGAGAGTTTATTCAGTTGTTCAGTTCTTCTCACTGTTAAAAAGCCTTTGCTAGACTTGACCTAAAACTTTCTGCCATATGTGTGGTCCTGATCCAGCATATCTATGTTTGTTGGCTGTTTTATATATAAATAATAATGTTTTATTATAAATAAAATGATGTACATTGATTAGTAGCTTGATTAATAATATGTTGGCTTACTACTGTGTTTCCCCGAAAATAAGACCTAGCCAGACCATAGGCTCTAATGCTCTTTTGGAGCGAAAATTAATATAAGACCTGGTCTTATGTTAAGTAAGACCCGGTCATATAGTAAAATAAGACCGGGTCTTATAATAATTTTTGCTCCGAAAGATGCATTAGAGCTGATTATCCGGCTAGGTCTTATTTTCAGGGAAACAAGGTAATGTAAGAAAGTGGAATGTGAAGACCATGAAATCAGATTGATTATTTTTCTTTTCAAACAAACTTAGGTTTTTATTCTTTATTTGGTCTAATTTCAAATAGGAACAATTTAAGAAGTAAGCTAATTTGGTGAAGAGTTGGCATACAGTCACTGCTGAATAAATGTGAGCTGAATGGGTTAATTAGATACATGATGACTAAATGAGTGAACGAAAGGTAGGCTAATGGAAATATGTGGAATATGAATTTACAAATGAATGAGTTAATGAGTAGATTAATATAATGAGTAACGTAACACACATAGGTCTAAGATTCTAGGTTTCATGTATGTAAATTTTTGAGATTCTCTTCTGGACCAGGCCAACACTATTTATAATCATAAACAATTTCAGGGTAAGGAGTCTCCTTCTTCTGAAGGTAGATACTTTCAATCTTCCATCTGCCCCCCCACCCCCGATATACCTATTCATTCACCCAACAGACATTTACTGACTGTCCTGCATATCTTAGAAGAAGGAAATATGGTATGGTGAAATATGTTAGACCCTGAGAAGCCACAGTGCACAAGAAAAAGCCCATGCTGCTAAATAACTGCCACCAACACTATGGCGATGGGATCACAGAATTTTCCATTTAAAAGACACAGCAGTGATTACTTTTGTTCAACTTCCTCATCTTATTGATATGACAAACAAGCCCAGAAAAAGACATAACCAGTAGAAGATCTATATTTAGTAGATTCAAGGCTCCTGAAATGTAAAACAAGGAAAGATGAGTCATCGATGATTAAGAAGGCTCTTAGTTTAGGGAAAATTGTTCAGCTGATCTCTAATAAACAACAGATCCTTGGAAACCTAGCATAAACTCTTAAACAATCGACATAAACTCTGAAAAATAAACCATGAACATTCACTGACATGCATACCTAGTTCTATACTTAACTGTATAACTATTTTTGTCCTGTTGACAAGAGCTAAGGAGGCAGCATGTGGTAGAGAAGCATCAGGAAGAATCCGAATGCCCAGGTGCTGGTCTTAGCTCTGCTGCTGATGTGCCGTGTGGTCTTGAGCAAGTGGGAGTCTCTCTGTGTCTCACGTGATCCATCTGTAAACTGAGAGAGCCAGATGCAAAGGTCGCCCTTTCTGACACAAAAACCTGTCAGCCCCACAGCTTTCTGGGAAGGGTTTTTGTTTGCTTGTTTATTTGTTGTTGTTGTTTTGGAAGCACTGCCCGGAGCTGGGGGACGGCAGGTATGAACAATGCAAGGGAGTCTAGTCCTTTGGCCAACCATGGAACTTACTGCAGCTGTCCTGTGACCACTTTCAGACCGCACCAGAAAGCCAAGTCTAATGAAATAGTGCAGTATTGAACTTGATGTTTCTTTCAAATACTTGGTGGATGTTCTTTCTTTTTTCTCTTGGCATATAAGAAGTCACCCACTTAGCTATCCATCTTGAGGGAGGAAGTGGGGAAAAGCTGAGGAATTCATTATGGATTTTTTTTGTTAAACCTTATGGAGACCCCCATAAGGCATTGATTGGCACCAATGTAACTGCTTTTTGCTGTAGGTGGTATTTGATGCTGTTATATTAAAAGGTGAGGCTGACAGCAGAGCAATTCAAAGCAGAAAACTGACAGTGATGAGTATTTTAAATACTTCTTAGAGGTTGGGGTTATGGGGAAGATGGGAGGTGGGGTATACAGCAGGAAAAGTCCCAAAGATCCTGGGTCCTGTTCAGCTACTCCTGAACCACCAGGAACAGACTTTGAAAAGGAGTGAACAAAAGAGAACAAATGAACCCCTGACATCTATTGAACATGTTTAATTTGTCACAGATCTTAGTGTAAATTCTTCATGAGTGTCAGTAGGTAAGGTCAAATTCATTCATTCATTCATTCATTCACTCATTCAACAAATATTCATTCAAAATATGCTACATGCCAGATACTGTGTTGATGATGAGCAAAACAGCCCTGACTCTCCTAGAGTTTAGCAACGGAGCTCATGACTTTTCTTTTTATTGCTTTGTAAACTGTTCTCTGAGATAGGCAAGATAGGGTGCTTGCCAAGCTGGGCAAGAATAGGCGTGTGATTAAAGAAGGGAAGTAAGCTCAAAATGGGGGGCTTGTAAATGACTGGGTCACCAGTGTGGGCAAGTGAGTTCAGTCCTGCTGGGGACCCTTGAGAGACGGGGTAGAGCACATCTCAGCGTTGACCTGTGCAGGGGACAGTGGACCTAAGGTTTTCATTCACTAGCTCTGGTCCCTCATGGAAGTTGAGGCTGCTTCAGCCATAAACTCTCTGGTACTTCAGTGCGCTCTGCGCTCAGGTGTGACCTGCTGCCCTGGCCAGATACCACAGGCAGGCAGCCTGGGCAGTGTCCAGGGACTAAATGGGAGCGAGGAGAGCACATGCCCAGGGCACCAACAGTGTCTACCTCAATGGTTCTCCCCATTTTACAGAAAACAACAACAACCACTGAGGCTTGAGTGGTCGTCCATCTAGTATTAGAGTTCAAACTAGAACCCAGTATGCTTTCACTGTACCCAAATCCTAAAACTGGATCAAGCTGTCCACCAGCCCCAGATGGAAAGGCTTGGTGTGTGACTCAGAATGACAAGGAAACAGTATCTCTGGAAGACAGCTGAGGAGGGGTTCCATGCCTGGGCCAGAAGGCAACCTGCCTTAGATGGGGCCTCCTAGGCTTGCCGACCAGAACCTTTCTGAGTGAGCAGAGCAGCCCCAGGTTGATATTGTGACTTATAAGAAATATATATTTTGTCATTTATGTAATCAAAATATAGTTCTCATATCTTATATTTGGTCTCCTGCAGTTCCTGACTACAGCTCCCCAAACCCTTGGAATTTCCTCTGGCAAGAGCTGTAAAAGGTGTCTTTTGTTTTGTTAATGAGGTGATTTTTGGAAAGCCCTTAGGTAACCTAAGGAAGAAGAAGGCTGGTTGCCAGGAGAACCAACCACTTGATTAGAGAGTTGGAACGTTCAGTCCCACTCCCCCCACCTCCCACCTCCAGGGAGGGGACACGAGCTGGAGATTGAGTTCAAATGCCAACGGCCAATGATTTAATCAGTCATGCCAGTGTAATGAAGCCTCCATAAGAACCCCAAAGGACAGGGTTTGGAGAGCTTCCAGGTTGGCAAACACCTCAACACAGGGAGGGCGACACATCCCGACTCCATGGGGACAGCTCCTGTGCTTGGCACCCCCCTCACCCTATGTGTTTCTTCATCTAGCTGTTCACCTGTATCCTTTATCATATCCTTTAATAAGTTGGTAAACATATGTGTTTCCCTGAATTCTGTGAGCCACTCTAGCGAATTAATCGAACCCAAGGAGGGTATTGTGGGAATCTCTGCTATATAGCTGGTTGCTCAGCAGGTCAGGTAATAATAACCTGGATTTGCAACTAGCGTCTGAAGGGGAGGCGGGGGCGGTCTTGGGGGACTGAACCCTTAGCCTGTGGGATCTGATGCTATCTCGGGCTCGATAGTGTCACAAGCGAGTTAAATTGTAGGATGCCCTGCTGATGTTGGACACTTGATCATTATTGGGAGGGAAACTCCCCACACCTTTGTGACCACATTTGTGTCAGAAGTGAAGTGTTTTGTGTGAATAGTAACAGAAACACACAGGAGCTAGATTAAACCGAAGTTTCTCCTACAAGTAGAAAACTGAGTTTTTCTAATAAACCTCGGCTCTGAGAGCTCGGTGGGCATGGGATGAGGCTGAGAGAAGAGAATGAATGAACTTTGTTCTTTTGACTCTGAAGGCTTATAAAACCTAACTGGAAGCACCGGATGCTAAAACAGCATAAAAATGCAGTGGGTCAGGTGACCTGGTCTAGGTTTGACTCACTTGTTCAAGCTCTTTCATCTCCAGAAGTAAGACTCCGTTTCCTCATTGATAAAAGAGAAGTATCGTCCATCTCACAGGGTTGCTGTTTAGACTGTCGTGATGATTAAATGAGATATTGTTTGTGGGCCTCACCCTGGGGTCCCTGGAAAATAAAGCCTGAGGCACAGTTTATGTGCCCACAGATACTTAGGGGGTGGGGTTGATGACTCAGAACAGTGTGAGAGATGAAAGAAGAGGAGGCAACGTATCTGCTGGCTCTCCGTCATTCAATCTCCCAGCTCTCATTTGGGAAAATTGCCCTTAAGACCTTACTTAATTCCCCTGTACTTCTGAGTTGTGTCACCTGCCCTTCCTGGCAGCTACTGGAGGAGAGCCATCATCTGTCATTGTTGGGAAGGGGTGTAACCTGACACTTGAGCTGCAGGACTCTTACCCCTAGGGAGTGTGTAAGAGACGAGAAGGGGGCAGATGTGGTCCGGGCTTGGTGACCCTGAGAATGGTGTACTGCTGCTGCTGCTGGAACCGAGTTAAGAGCTGAGTCTGGGTGGGAAGGCAGAACTGAGAAGATTTGTGCAGGTGCATGAACTGGGTCAGGCATCGTATGTGCAAAATAATTTTATAGTGTAAAGTATAAGGCAGGCCACGATTCTAAGTGACGTCAGATCTCCAGATTTCAGTCTGGTGCCTGATTTTTAACTTTTTCTTTCTTTCCTTTGTTGTCACTTGTCTAAGACACGTATATTATTTCTATGTGTTGTAGTGAAAAACAGTTTAATGAACAAATGAATGAAGAAAACTATGTAAATTTATAGGCAGCTATCTATGTGAGGGCCCAAAGATGGCTTTTTTCCTATTGTGCGTTTAGTTCATGTACTGGGCAGACACCTCACATGTACCATCTCACTTAATTCTCATGCAGCCCTATTGTTATCCCTATTTTACAGAGGAGGAAGATGAGGCTTAGAGAAGTTAAGGATATTGTTGAGTGTCATACAACTAGTGAGTTGCAAGAAATTCACTAGAGTTTTGTGACTTCTATTTTCTGTTCAATTATTCTGTTTTCTTTTTGCCTTTAGGGTTCCTAGGTTTGGTCTGTAGACTGAGGTGGCAGGAAGTGTTACTGGGCGTTACTGTCACGTTTCTGTGATCCTGACAAAGTATACATTCCTAAATGCTACATTCCAAACACCTGGCTGCACATATTCCTATGAAAGTTTTGCTCTCAGATCAATGTTACAGAATGTTGAATTCCACAAGGAAAGAATCAGTGTGTACTTCACCTCTACATTCCCCAAGCCTAGAAGAGCATTGGCATATATTAAGGTCATAATGCAGTAGAGCAGATCATATAAGGAGTGAACACTAGAAAGACCCTCTAAGGCAGAGGTTGCCAAAGCATGGCGCATGAGCCAACTCCAGACTGCTCCTGCTTCTGTCAATACTTATTGAAACACAATTGTGTCCATCTGCTTTGAGACAGTAAGTCCTCTTTTAATGTCATCGATAAGTTCTGTGACTTTACGCGAAAGGACAGGATGCATACCAAAACCAATTTCATCACAGGCTAATTGATATAAACAAGAGTTAGATTCCTATGGCATCTCATCATCATTATAATGAAAGGATGTTGAGTGAACTGATGTTATGCAAGGACCTGCTGTATTGTCTCTGGCTGCTTTTGTGTTTGTGCTATCACAGCAGAGATGAGAGTTATAACAAAGATCACGTGGCCCAGAAAGCCAAAAGTATTTGCTATCTGGAGCTTTATAGAAAAAGTTTGCCCACTTACGCTCTAAGGTATGCTTGAAGTAGACTCAGAAGCTGCCATGAAAGGTTCAGATGAGTAGAAAAAGATTTGGGTTGTACAGGTGCCTGTTCCCCACGCCTCTCTTTTGTCTAATGAAAATAAAATATAGTTCTCATAATGTCATATTAGATATCTAAAAGTGGAACCAAATAAATGCGTAGCAGTTGAGATGTGACTCAATCATTGTAGAATGCCATGCCACCACTAAACATGCTGCCCTAGAAGCACAATAGAAAAAAGGTTACAGTACAATAAATGTAAAAAAAAATCGAAATACTAAATTCAACATAATTCCACTTTTGTGTCAGATATGCATACACACTTATAAAATAAACACATGTAGCAGGAAACATCTGAATGTTAGCAATGTTTAGGTGACAGAATTATGGTTCATTTTGATTTTTGTTTTATGCTTATCTGAATTTTCCATATTTTTTTCCCCAAAATGCACAGGCTTTTTTTCCTCAATAAAAGGTTTAATTTTGAAAACATTAGGAATAGAATCTCTCATAATGTGAGAATAGAAACAAAAAGCCCAGAAAAATTGTCTGTGTGATGAAAGGTGGCTGGTTAAGGGCCCAACCCAGCTTCTTTCCCCTAAATGTCTCTTTTCCCTGGGGTTTCTTCTCCATGAAATTATTACGGCCTCTACTACATCGGGCCCCAGGGAGCCCTGTTTTCCCTTAAAAACTGCAAATGCATGAATTGAAACAACTTTTCTTGTTTCCCTTTGCTCAACTGAGACAGGCTGACATTTTCAAAAAGAACTTTAATACTCAGAGAACAAAAAGGCAATAATTACAGAAAATACAAAAGGCATCACAGTTGTCATGTTTAAAACATAAGCTTCTAGTTCTCTAAAGGGCTGGTTCCTTGTGGAATCAGAAGCAAACTTGGCCCCTTGCTAGAGCCTTGCCTAGTTCCTCTGAAGTCGGCACCATTGCATTTCTGCCACCTGGAATCAGTCTTGGGGCAAATAGTCACCTTATGAGTCAAGGACAAATATCACTGGCTAAAGCTCCACCCATCTGGGCCTTTCCCAGGTGGTTCTTTTCCGGGAGACACTACCATTCATCCAGAGATGACTGACAGGTGAGAGAAGTCACCCTTTGTCAGTTTAGCAGCACCTCACACCACACACACACAGGCACAATTACCCAGATATACACATACATATATGCAGACACACGTGAACACACTATCCATATATACACATACATAAATGCACACATACACACACTACGTCTGTAGAAAACGTCATTAATTCATTATTCAAGCGAGCGTCTCTTGTCCCATACATGCCGAGACGTGGCCGAGTTAAAGTCCATCCATTACAGGTTCATAATATGACAGTTCATGACGTGCCCATGTGTGAAAAACCAAACATATGCAGTGACAGAACATTTTCAGGGTTCTCCATTTTAAAGCACAAGCTAGAAATCCAGAAGGCATCAAAACCTGAAGCTTCTCACCTTTGCCCTTGCTCAGGCTATTGAATTCCCTGTGATCTCGCTTCTCCATTCTCTTGCTTCCACGAAGCCTTCTCTGTAGACCTTGGGGAGAAGTGATTCTTCTCACCCCTGAAGTGGTGAAATCTTGCCCAGATCTCCCTGTGGCTTATACCATAAAACTCATCTGTGCTGAAACTAATTGCATCCTTCTCTTTTGTCTCTGTAAGCAGCTTGAGGGCAAAAACTATGTGTTTTTTTTTATTGTTGTATCCCCTGTACAGGTTTGAAAAGAGTGTATCACATGTGACAGAGGCTCAATAAATAGTTGTTGAATAATTGAATAAATGTAATTTAGTAATTACAGAGAAAGTCTAAAGTTATCCACGAGGACCAATGTGTGGAAGTTCCTAGGAGATCAATTTATACTCTGTTTAAAAAAGAACTTTCTCAGAGTCCACACAATATAATGTTGCAATGGATTATTCTGGAAAATACCACTGGGTGTATTCTAGTCAACATGAAAGTCTGCTTTTGAGAAATATCATAATGGGGATTCATGCAAGACATGAAGGGTTGAATTAGATGTCCTCTAAAAAATTTTTTTCCAGCTTTATCTTTCTGGTCATTGTAAATCCAAATGCAAGCAAAAACTCTTACTGGAAAAGTTTTTATCATTTGCTTAGGCTGTCAATGAGCTAGGCTATCTCTGCATTGTGCATATCCATCATTAGCTATTTTTCTCTTTCCTAGCTAGTCTCCTTTCTCAACTATAGCTGTTAAAGTATCTTACGTGACATGATAACAGCTAAAAAGCATTAGCAACCACTGAAGAGTAACTGACACTTCTTGGGAATCCATGAAATGTATGTATTTTATTTGAAGATAATTTGGCTTTCAGTTAACATATTTGCTAGGTTTCTCTCCCCGTTCCTCCCTTAAAAGGCTAGTTTCCCGAAGCTGGGCCTTGGTTTCTGAGAATTGCCTTATTCTACTGCCTGGACTACCTGCGGTACCGTAATCCTATTTGCAGCAACCAAATTACTTTCTCTGAATCCAATTTATACAGTGACAGATGGGGGATTCCAAAAGGGAAAGTTTCCATTCAGAGCCAGCAAATCATCTTTATGGGAAGAAAGTTAGAACGAAACTTGGTGACATGCACAGAAATTTAGCTTCTGGAAACCATCGTCTCCCATTTTTAAATTATTTCTCGTTAAAGTTGCTGGGTTCACAATAAGTTTGTGCCTCACTAGTTTCAGACTTTCAAATTAACCATTAATGAGTGCTGATGAATTTACCTTACTAAGCAATATTAAAAAAACGGTTTTCGTTTTCTTTCTGTCTCCCTATTTGAATGTTGGTAGCGTTCATGTCATAAGCAATACTTGACAGGGACATAATTCATTTCAAGAAATGAACTGCCCCATTTCTGACTTCTTCCCCTTTTCCTCGTTTTGAAAAACTCACATTTACAGAATTACTTTGGTTCCAAACTATTGCAGATCTGGAATTTTTTCACATAAATGATTTATTCTTAGGTCAATTTCCTCATCTGTTAGCGTATCTTTTGGGGGAGTTTCCTTGGTTCTGAAAACCAGGAATGTTGTTGTGGATGCTGTTTGAACGTGAGGAAAAATCTCAAGATTAAAAAGACCCTGAACAGAGGATGACCAACCATGCTCGAATTCTGTGGGAATCTTACTGCTGGGAACCCCCACAAGTCTGGTGGGGGGTGGGAACTGAGGCCCTGAGAGGGTAAGTGATTTGCAAAACAAATCACACATTAAATTGGTGACAGTAAAATGATGATCACAGACTTTATTGTACACTCGTCATGTTCCAGGCACTAAGTGCTTCTCAGTTGTTTGGTTATGTGATCCAGTCAGTCATTCTGTGGGGTTGTTGCTCCTCTTGGTGATAGATGAGAAAAAATCAGGGGCAAAAAGGTTAAATAGTTTGCCTATGCTTACAGAACTATTAATTGATGGAGTCAGGATGTGAACTCAAGTAGAAAGTCCCTGAACCTCATTCTTACACATTTATGCTGTTCTGCCTTTTTATCAGAAATATGTGGACTCATTCTGGGTATAGTCTATAAAGGTCTATATATACACATATAGGAGAGGAGAAATACACATAGATGCACACACACACATCCTTCATGCATAATTGTTCTCTTCCATTGCAAAGCTCTGCCTCTAAACAGGGAAAGGGTGACTCACAGTTCCTTATGGTTCGTTGATTATCATAATACAAATGCCTACAAATGGAAACCATTGCCTAGCTAATCTTAACATCCTTACATCAGTAGCTATTTCAAGAAAAAGCAATTCCCATCTGTTATAGAAACATATTCAGTGACAGCATGTATCTCCTTGTCCTAGTACCATCCCATTGCAGTGCAGTGGTGAAAACAGCATGACTTTTTTGTTGTTGTTAATTCTGGAAAGCTCTCTCTAAGCCAAAATACGTGAGGGAGCTCAGTCAGTGACTTCTTGGTTATAATAGGTGTATACAAAAGAACGACTATTACCTTTGTTTCTCCTTTTGAATTTACTAAATGATCAGATGTATGTCACAATCAAACCTTTTGGTTTTATGTGCGTATTTCAGAGTATAATGGACATCTGTTACTTTTCTGTCCATTGTGTTTTTCCTTTGGGGAAGTAGTCCACCTCCACCTGGTGGAACTGTCATTCTCTTGGTCCTGCCCTGCCTGTGACGGATGAGCTCGTAACCTAGGCTGGCCAATCCACGTGTCCTTTCTGCCTGGATGCTGAGATTGTTTCAGGGATGGGCACATAGCCAGAAGTGGGGCCGTCAGGGTTTTCCCCTAGACTTCTGCATGAGCCATTGAGAGAGAGGGTCCTTCCTCTCTTGGAGATTTCTAGGTATGAGGGTAATATAAGCCTGGGATTACTGAGTCATTGCTGGCATATGTAATAAGTCTACCTGAGAATTAAGCCAAAAAAGAGAAAATATATAGATGCACGAGAGGGAGAGAAAAGATATAAAACCTTACCCTCTTGAATTGGGCCCTATCTGAAGCTAGGATCTAATTTGGGGTTTTCAATTGTGCAAGTTTAAGCAAAAGGAGAGTTTCTGTCACTTGTGACCGAAAGAATCGTAATACGTGGACTCCTAGAACCTGAGTATTAGAAGGGAACTTAATGATCTAATCTCCCACCTGATAAGTAATGCCATGTATTGCACTTTTGTCATTGGTTCCCTAGGTTCCGTCTCTGCCCGAATTCCTATAGTGACAGGACGTTTGTTATTCTACTTGGCAGTTCATTCCACCATTGGCTGGCTCTGGTGTCTGGGTAATTTATATTTCATCATATCAAACAAGTTGCCTTCTTATCCCTTCACTGACCTCACGGATGTTCTCTGGAGCATCACAGAAAAGTCAACTTGCTTTTAAAATAATTGAAGACAGTTATCTTGTCTCATTTCTTTCAAACATTCCTTCAACTTTATTCGAAAGTTCACAGACTGTTTATGCTCTTCACCCTGCCCACACCGTGGTTCATAACTACCCTAGTTCCCTGGACCCCTAAAACTTCCGTTCAGCCGTCTCAGAAGCTACCTGGGGAAGGGCAAAGAGGTTCTTGTTCAGCCCCACAACCCCTTGAGCTGGGTTTTGTTTATGTGTCTGTACACTGCTTCTTTTGGGGGAAAAAAAAAAAAAAAGATTGGCTAGTCACTGCGCTGATGGGTTTTCAGCCTTCTTAAACTATTCCCTATTGTCAGAATTAATCAGAGCATGAAACAAAAGTCTCCAGATGGGTTCTGTTTGCTCAAAGTTCATTTAGATTATCCGTGGTCGTGAGGCAGGGGCCATGCCTTTCTGAGGGGAGACTGGAACGACTGCTACCTCTGGGAAGCTCTGAATCCACTGAAGTTCCCACGTCTTTTATTATTTTTATTATGCAAACAGCTCGCAAAGCCTGAATATTTATGTGTTTCTGATGAAAATACTGATACTAATGATGAAAGGGAGAAATGGACTAACCTTTGGATTTGAGGGTTTTAAGTACATTTTCTTGCTAACATCAATGTGCTTTATGTAAAATGAAATTAGAATACTTTTTTCAAAAAAGTCACAAATGCAACCCCCATAATAAGAAGTCAATTAATTCAGAGATGCTTAAGGAAAAATCTTAATTAATAAACTGCCTCATTGCCTGTCCTTCTATTCCCTTAAGTGAATCAATATGAACAGTCTGATTTGTAGTCTCCCGCCCCAGTCTGTATACTCATGCATATGTACACGTGTATCAGTTTCCTTTTGTTAGTGTCTTTCAAAAAGTATATTTACTCATGGAGTCAACAAATGCTTATGGAGTTGCTTATCACACATCTGATACTGTTCTAAACACTGGGGATACAGAGTGAACAAAACAAACAAAGCCCGGGCTTCATGGCGCTTGTATTTTAATGTTGGGTAGAGAGAGACAGTGCACAATATAATTGGGTAAAATCCGTGGTATTATTAGATATTGATGCCTGTTAAGGAGAAAAGTGAGGTAGGAAAAGGGGCTTAGACGTATTGGAGGCTGCATTTTAGTTAGTGTAACCTAACTAATCTCAGGACTTTAGGGTAAAAAGATAGTTGTGTTTCAGGAAAGGGGAGAGTAGGTAGCAAACCCTTGGAGCAGAAGTGTCCTTGAGTGTTCCAGGAACAAGGGACCCAGCTCTGCTGCAGTAAAGTGACTGAGGGGCAAAGCAGAAGGGGTTGAGGTTAGAGCAATGATGGGTCAGTTCCTGTAGAGCTTTAAATGTCTTTGCAAAACCTTGGATTTTCCTCTGAAAGAGACTGATGGTTTTGATCCAAGGACCAAAGTACCCTGATTTACATTTAATAGGATCACTCTGGCAGCTGTGCTGAGAGTAGACTGAAGGGTGACACGGGTATAAGCAGGGAGTCCAGTTAGAAAGTCATTGCAATCATCTAGGAGAGAGATGATGGAGCAGGATGGTGGACGTGGGTGGGGCATGATGTGATGGAATTTTGGATGTATTTTTAATGTGGAGTCCCCAGATTTGCTGAGGGACCAGGCATGGGGTATAAGAAAATGTAGAGTCAAGGCATCTGCCAAGGCTTTTATCTTAAAAACTGGAAGAAGGGTTGCCATAGACTCAGATAAGACAGACTGCAAAATGAGCAGGTATTTTCAAGAGAGAGACCAAAACTTAAATTTTAAGACATGTTTACGTTTGAGACGCCAATTGGACATTATTTTAATAGATGTGTCACATTTCATAACATAATTACTCAAACCATTCCTTTGTTGCTTAAATTCGGATTTCTGTCAGACGTTTGCAAGTATAAAGATCACTGCAGTTTTTCCAAGGCCCAATTCTTATTGGTTAATTCTCAGTTTAAATGTCACCTGCTTGGAGGGCTCTTTCTTCATCTACCATTTCAAAGTTACAGGTTGTCTAATCACATTGCTCCCATTTAGAGTCTATAGAACATTTATCTCTGCCTGATATTTTTCCTTACATATTTATCATTAATCTCTGTCCCTTAAAATGTGAGCTTTGTAAGATCACAGTGTTTGTCTGTCTTTTCATGATTGGCCTGGAATAGGTACTCAATAAATACTTGTTGAAAGAATAAGCAGTATGTCTGTATACAGCTCATCACGTATTGATGATTTGTTTTTATAGAATTAGATTTCCCAAAGGTGGTATTGCTGTGTCCAATTGTATTTTTAATTGTACTGATATTGCCAGATTAATTTCCTAAAAGGTTATAACAATCTATTCTCCCACCAACATGTATGAAAACAGTCATTTCCCTGTGTCAATTAAAACACTGGGTGCTTTTATCCTTTGATGTGTTGCTTCAACATTGCATTCTTATTTGTCAATCCTTATGCTTCTAATGGCTTCAAGTAGTTTAAATAATTCACATACAGTTAATGAACAGTTAGGTCTCTTTGAGATGGTCTCCATGACTGCATTCACTTTTAACTTCAGGATTGTTTGATGTTGTGAGTATAGGTGGTTTATCAGGGGTAGATTTAACTCTTCAGCCCTTTTTTCTTTAGTGCTTGAAAACCTGAAACCATGAAGAGCATATAAGGCTTTTCCCATTGTAATACCATGTGGGTTTTCTCAGAGCTATATGAGAACAAGTTCTGTAAATCCATATTTTAAAATGCATGCATGTTGAATCATTCTAGGAGAGGGATATGAATAATGGTATAATTAGTGTAATAAATGTTGGCTCCATGTTAACATAATTTATTTCTGCATAAAATCTATGAGGCTGTGAAGCCTTCCAGCTGAAACAGATTATATCTCCATTCAGAAGAGGTAGACATCGATTTTTACCCCCTTCGAATGGTCTTTTCAAAATCTTCACCCACATCATTCATCTGTGAGGAAACTTTTCTTTTGCTCCTCTACTGTCATTTGCCCTTTATCGTTTGGTTTGAATCTCTTGTTTTCATCTGGCTGTGATGTTTTGTTCCCACTCTAGGAGGAGTCAGGATGTGTTTAAAGTAAGAGTCCATGAAGTCTGAGACTGAGTTCAGATGCCTCTCCTGCTCTGCCTCTGCTGTCTGTGATGTGAACCAAACTCCACAATCTCATTGTTGCAATTTTTCCTGTATAAATGTGTAGGGTGCAGGAATGTCTGTCAGCTAGACAGGTGGGTTTGCACTGTTAAAGTCACAGTAACCCCAAATCCCACCAGCTACCCAGAAAGCATTACATAAAAATCTCCTTACTGACAAATCGGGTTAGCAGAAAGCATTTGTCGAGCTACTGAAAACAGACACCGTGTAAGGTCTGTTCCCAATCTCTCACCCACAATTCCAAATTCAAAAACCTTTAAAAATAGCAGAACCTGATCTGCACTTATATGGTGATAAACCTGACCTCAAATGACTTGAGGCTACTTACAGTCTTTATGCCAATTAAATGAATAGTTACACATTTCTCTGTAGAGATATTAATGTGTACAATTAGGAGGTACTGATCATATTTCACTTTCACATAAGTAATTCATATTACCTTTCAAAGTCCAAAATAATTGGAATTCAGAAACCTAGTGATTTGGAGGTAAAATCTTTTGGACTTCTAGGTAAATCTTTATCAATAGTGACTGGATAAAAAAAAGTTAAATATCTCATAGTTATAACATATACAGACAATTAAAGTATTTGACAGCAGTATCTGATCAGTAGTGAAGGAGGTAAATGAAGTTAGGTGTGCTACAGATTTTTCATTGACCAGAGGATAAAAAGCAAGAGTAATTCTTGGGGTAACCAAAGAATAGAAAATGTATATTCATTTCATTCTAACAGAGGAAAAAAATTAAATATAAAAACACCTTTAACAAATCCAAGGCAAGGCAAAAGGAAAGTAAAAGGAACACAGAACAAGCAAGGAAATACAAAACACACAGAAATATACATTAAATTTAATGGACCTAAATTATCCATGTACAAGTAAAATAATTATCAGAATGAACAACAACAACAACAAAAAATAACAAAATAAAAACTCATTTGGGATTTCCCTCAAAACTAAAGAGACACATTGTACACATAAAGGTATAGAAAGGTTGAAAATAAAAGGATTACAAACTATATTGTGTGCAAACACTTACCAAAGGAATGGTAATATGGTTATAGTAACGACAGAAACAATAGACCTTAAGGCAAAAAGACTTACTAGAGTTAAAAAAGGTCATTTCATAATGCTGAAAGGTTTATTTCACCAGGAAGTTATAACAATTCTAAATTTCTGTGCATATAATAAATTATCAAAATATATAATGTAAAAATGTAGAAAATACAACGAGATATACACCTCTCAGTAAGTGACAGAATAGTCATATAAAACTTTAGTAAGGATCTGAAAAATTTGAATATTATCACTGAGTAAGTTGACCCAGTGGACGCATAAATAAAACATTAAGTTCTATAACTGCAGAACATGTATTCTTTATAAGCACATATAGAATATTTATAAAAATTATATATTGGGTCATGAAGTAAGTTTGAATAAATTCCAAGTGTTTGGAATTATATAGAGCATTTTCTGTAACCCTCAATACAATTATTCTAATACTCAATAGCTCATATATTTGGATATTAGGAAGTATAATTCTAAATAGCCTTTTGGTTAAAGAAAGTATCATAAAGAATATTGGGATATATTTTAACTGAATAACAAGGGAAATACTACAAATGAAAAATCATGGGATGCAGTTAAAACAGTCATTAGAGGGAAATTCATAGTTATAAGTGTATATAGAAGTTAAGAAAGCCTGAAAATTAATAAGCTAAGCATTCACATAATGAAGTTAGAAAAAAGAATAACAAAATAAACTCAAAGAAACAGAGAAAATAGCAGTAGAAATTTATAGAGATTGCAAATATGTAATAGAATCAGCAAAGTCAAGCATAGTTTCTTCGAAATACTTCATAAATTGCTAAACCACCTGTGAGACAGATTAAGAATAAAATTTTTAAAAAGATGAGAAACAAATACTAATAATCATGAAACTATGATATCACTTTTAATCCTGTAAATATTGAAAGAATAATGAGTCATTATAAACCACTTTATGCCACTAGTTTTTAAAAAAGATCGCATGTTTCAAAATTGACCGAGAAGAAAAAAAAGAAAACTGAATAATTCTATATTTATTAAAGTAATTAAGTCTGTAATTAAAAACCTTTATATGAAGTGAAGTCCAAGCCTAAATGACTTTACTAGAGAATTCTTACAAGCATTTCAGGAAAAATGTAACTTTAATTCTACATAAACTCTTTTAATGAAAGATTGAAATTTGACGATACTGAAATTAGGAACATCTATCTATTAAATGATACCATTGAATTGTACGTTTTAAATGAGCAAATTGCATAATGTATGAATTGTATCTCCCTAATACTGTGATATTAAAAATAAACAAAGCTATAGTATTTAGGAATGTGTGCTTAGGCAGTAACATTATAAAGAAAATCAAGGAAGTGAATACTATGAAACAGGATAGTGATTTCCTGTGTGAGGGGGAAAGGATTAAGTTAGGGAGATATCAGGGTGAGGAGGTAGGTGATTCTGGAGTGCTGTTTACATCTATTTCTTTACCTAGGTGACAGTAACACATGTATATTTTACAATAATATATTAAACTGTCCATTTATGTTTTAGATATCTTCTATATTTGTGTTATACTTCACAGTAAAAATGCAATAAAAAATTCACATAAAGGAGTGAATGAGAAAGATGATAAAGTTAGGAGTATGACAAAACTATCAGAGTCAGAAATAGGGACACACAAGCACTACTAGGAATTGAGGGTCTAGGTCTCTCCGTTAACATCAGCGCTCTGTGGAATTTCCCTTGGCTTTGGTTGGATTGGGATCAAATCTTCCATCCCCTGAACATTAAGAAAAGACCATTACCTGAGACAAAGCATCGAGTATACATTTTTTTTTCATGTTCTTTGAACTTTCTTATGATCCATGAAAGCGTGTGATCTAATAATGATGATGATAGCTAGCATTCATTATATACTCGAATGCAGACCCAGTTCTTCATCTCATTTAGTTTTTCAAACAAGCACATAGTTACCGATTTTCTTCTTGATTTTTTTGCTTGAGAAACAGAGGATTGGGAATTTCCAGTGAGTCTCACAAAGTCCCCAATATGGGAAGTGGAAGAGCAATGATTGAAATCTAGTCTATCTCCAGAATCTTTCAGTCTCTATCTTACACTTGAATAATAATTTAAAGTTTAATATGACGATGTCATACCATGTCATATTGACTTTTGTTACTTTCCACCACTTGAAAGAGGTGGGAAGGCAGTATTAATCCCAGTGAATGAGAAAGAAAGGGAGTCTTAGAAGCATCAAGCAATTATACAAGGTCACTGCTATGACATGACAGGTGAAGTTCAAATCCAGCTTTCTTGTCTGCAAATCTTGTCCTTAACATCTCAGGAGGTCCCATTGATAATTAGATGCCCAGGGCACATTTCCATTAGTTCTTTTTTTTTTTTTTTTTACCTTGGAACGATGGAAGAGAAACCAAACTCATGTGCATTTCCTCCTGTGTCACTTGAGAATGCTTTAATTAACTTCAATTGAATAGCCACAGCTTACTCTAAGCTGAACTTTCTGCACGGCAAATCCAATTTCTACTCTGCTTCTTTGAGGAGCCTTTTCTTCCCTAGTCTGCATAGCCTTTGCAGAAAGAGCATTGGGTGGACTAAACCCTCTGGAGATATTTTCTCCAGGTATTCATCTCTTCAGCCCTCCCACACAAATACTGAGACCTCATTAACACCTCCTGCAGGAGCTCATTCAATTTTTCTCTAACCACAGGGAACTCAGCAATTCCTGGAGCTCCTCACCAGCCAAATAATAGAATACATTGACAGTTGTTTCTTTGGCAGCTTGATATAATTAGAGATATTTGCATCTCCTGATTGTTCATACTCCTCAAGAACAATGGGAGTTAATGACAGCTCAGGGTCCTGGTCTTCCTGCTTTCCTTCACAGGATGAAAGAACTGAAAAGAGACCTATTTTTAAGAACTGCTCCCTCTTTCTACAAATGAGGAACTAGGGACTCAAGTAAAATGTCCTGTCTAAAGTGACTTAGTGACTGAGAAAGGATTAGGAATCAAATTTTCTGATTCTTAGGTCTGTACTCCTTCTGCATCTCTCTGTTGCATGAATTGATAAGATCATTTATATGTTGGTGCTTATGTTATTTAGACAGTAGGGGCTACAGTTACAAAAAGAGCAGGATTGTAGGAATGTCTAGAGTCTCTCAATTCAGGAATATTTCAGATTGCTAATATTCCAAGAAGCAGCACTTGTTCATAGAAATAGAATTGCAAGAAGACAGCGAAGAAATAAAAATGTTTTGGGTAGAGTGGTGCTCAGGGTTATGATATAAGAAGATGGCTTAATGCTGTTTAAATTTTGAATGTAGGAATATTATTAGTCATTGTGGCAAACAGTATGGAAAATCCTCGCGTTGCATGAGTTCACCTAGGAAGTATGATTGGTTGGTGGAACAGGATCTGAACAAGAAATGAGAAAGAGTGGGTTGTAATTCTGACCCAAAAAGTGGTGAGCAAAGATGCTTCATCCCTTTGAATTTTAGTTTCTCACTGATAAAACGAGGAAAATGGACTAGATCGATAGTTTTTCAAATTTTAGTGTGCCTAAAAATCCCCGAGAGAACTTACTAAAATGCAGATTCCCAGAGATTCACTGTCTACGAGTAGGGCAGTAGAGGCTGCATTGTATCAGACTCCTAGGAGGATTCTAATGAAGATGCTTCTAGAACCATGCCTGAAAAATGAAAATACACTAGGGAAAAGGACCCATCAAAGATTTAATATTTTGTAACATGTCCAACATCAGCTAAAAACCTAACAAATGATGAAATTCTCTCTCATTTAATAGCACTTGCAGAACCTTACCTGTTTGCTGCCTTGGGTCATAATGCCATAAATTCAATTTATGTATCAAATTTATAGGCTTTTGTGGAGGTCAATGCAGCCCAGCAGGAGGGCGCATGAATCTGAATTCCAAGGCAAAGTATTAGCCCATTTGGCCATGACTTCATTTCCTTTGACTCCCCAGGTAGAGATGTTAAGGTCTCTGGCGCTTTTGAAATAGTTGAACAAAGAGAGACCCTTCCAATTTTTTAATTAAGTAAGCTTTGACCTTCAAGGTTATTAATTGCTCTTGACATATAACATTGCTTAATTAAAACATGGTGAGATATGAGACCTCACTTCTGGAAAAATAGAGGGTCATGGTTATTTCTGTTTTATTAAAGTCCCTCTTTCATCTGAATGGTACGGTCTGAGGTGATCATAGATTGATGTCCCATCTCAGAGAGAAAGGATACAGCAGGAATCAAACCTGAGGTGTCGTTATCTTTCTGAAACCACTAGAGTTTATGAAACTGTCAGGCGGAGAAAGAGAGAAAAACAGAAACAAAAGCTAAATCATTCTCCTGAGTTATGTCAGAAGAAGAAACAATGAAAAATTAAGAATGATGGCATTTCAATCAGCAACTAAAGGGGAATGATTATTTCCTGGTTTTAAAAACAAATACGAAATGATACCAATTTTATTTCTTTATATGCTGTTTTTCTTTCATGCATTTTAAAGTGCCTTTGCCTCTACAGGAAAAAATATTCAAGGACGCCTTTTCTTCTTCTTTTTTTTAACAGTCATTCAGGGTTTTAAATGATAATGTATTTTTAAAAAAGGCCAACGTATATTTTTTCCCTTTATTTTCAGAAGAAGGACTTGTTTTAAAAAATGAGGGCAACAATAAATGAAAATGCAAGTACGGAGGTATGGATGATATCTGTAGTTTATCCAGGTACCTTGGCAGTATTCTGCCCCATGAAGTCTATTTGGTGCAGTGTCGGGCATTGCAGTGATTTACTTGGGTGTTACAGTACCTTAACTAGATAACAGCTCTGATTCCCTGAAGAAGTGCCAATTGCTGAATTAGCTAGACTGACTCAGCACAGAGTGTCTAGTGATGAGGTCATGGAATCCTAACATGTTGGAGTGGGAAGAGGTCTTCGAGGTCACTGATTACCGATCTTTCTTTTTACATATGTGACAGCTGAGGCAGAGGAGAGGATGTAGTAAACACCGTAGGGAGGAAGCAGAACCAGAAGATGAATGCGGACTCTGCTCCCTCAGTCTAGTGCCATTTCCCCATCACTTTAGGAGTGAAATACAATCTAAATGTCCGTGGTAGTCACTCCCTCCGGGATTTCTTTGTTGGGAAAGAGAAACAAAGCTAGTTTGTTCCTAGAAGATGAATATATACATTTAAGATGTATTTTTAATATGTGTGTGTGTATGTGTATCCATATTTATAGTATTTGAACCATGCCTTCATAACATTTTTCCATGAAAATTTTCCAATATTCTTTGGAAAAAAATGATGTGGGAGCACTGCATTCTATTTTATCACATGGAGATAGCACAATCTCCACTTATTAGGTATTTAATTTTTAAATAATATTTAATTTTTTATAGCAATGGACACCGATTTGTAGAAATATTTGCATTACTGATTGTTTTCTTAGTATAAATTCCTAGACTCACCAAATCCAGGTCAAAGGGTAAACCCATTTGTGGGCTTTTAAAATATCTTGGCTTCAAAGTCTTAAAATTTGGCTACTAAATAGGGCCTCTTTTTTCCTACCTGGATTCTGAACAAACTGAGAATTAAGACAGCGGATAAGGCAAATGGAGGTCAGAATGTGTTAGAATTGCCAAGACTGGAGTGGAGGCTGTATCTTAGCTTAAGAGCCCGATGGGCTTCCTAACCAACCCCCATGGTTAGACTTAATGACATATAGGAGCAAAGGGGAGTGAGTCCCTGCTTCCTGTGGGCAGTGCACTCACAAGATAAAGGAAAAAGGAGCAGTTGAGGGGAGCATGCGTACTTCCATTTCCCCACAATTACCAGTCAGGTAAGTCCCTCCTTTGATTCTTGGTGCAACAAGTGAATGAACAGAAACATCTGGGAGTGTCACATGTATTGAAATTTCCTGCACATGGAAGGGCGCATCAAGAGTGCAGAAGCATCTTCTTCCCCTAAAGACTTAATTACTTCTTCATTCTACATCTTCAGTACTGTGCTCAGCACTAAAGGAAACCAGATGAATTAAGGCACGATCTGTGTTTCCAGGTGACTTTAGTTGCTCTTTCTCAAGGACCGCCCACATCCCTAATTTGATGGTGTTGATTTTATACAACTCCCTGTGAGGTAGGAGAACATTCTATCTTAGGGCTTGGGCGCTTATCTACTGGCAGCAAAATGGGGCAGCAGAGAGAACCAGTAGCTAGAGCTGTATTGCTCCTCCATTCCTTCAAAGCAGGATGAGAACTTGAGACATTAATCTTGTTTCAAGACAAAGTACGGTGTCCAAAGGATCCGGCACTACTTGGTCTGTCCAAATAGTAATGCTAATGATGGGAATCGCACTTATTATGTGATAAACACTTACTAAGCGTCAGCCTCTGTGCTAAGCCCTTTGAGAGGCTTTCCCCTTGAGTACTCTTCAGAAGTCTAGGCCTTAGGGGCTAAACTGAGCTCAGAGAGGTTTTAGTAGCATGTCCAAGGGCATCCAGCTACTGGTGGGAATGAATTGAAATTCAAGTGTGTATAGCTTCAGGGCTTGAATTTTTAACTTCTATATTTCAGGTAGAACAAAGGAGCAAGTGATTCCTCAGGTAGGGAGAGCAATCCGGAAATCTTGGGAGGAAGGATCGTTCATATGTTCAGGGAGATGATCAGTGAACACTACGGAAGTGTCTCAGCAGGTCCCATGGTTCAGGTCAAAGATAAAAGGGGAGTTTACAGGAAATATCAGGGCACAACCCTAAGAGATTTCTGTGGGGACCAGAAACAGAATGTTCAGGAAGAGTGTGACGCAGACTTTAAATGAAGCACAAGTTGAGTGCTTAAAAATAGAAGTCTAAAATTTGAGAACATACAATGCTCCTTTTGTATTTGTCAGCGTGGCAAAACATTTCTTCTATCCTTTTAAGTTCAGTGGCCGGGGGTGGGGGTCTGTGAATTAAACTCACAAAAGTCAGATTAACATGAGAAAAGGCATACAAGGTTTAGTAATGTTTTATGTGTACTGGAGTTCATAGAAAATAAGTGAAACTCAGAATGGCTAGCCTTGGGGGCTTCTATACCATTTTACCAAAGGAAAGGAGATTTGGGTTTCAAGAAATGATAAACTGTGGGCAACTGATTGGGAAATATAGGGGTGGAAGTAATGGGAGATAAGGGCTATTTTAGTGAGGCTTGTTTATGCAGAGTCATCTCGGTGCTGACTTTCCAGCTCCAGAGATAAGAGCCACTCTCTTCTTCCGGGTACAGGAGAGGGGGTATAATACCTTCACAAGAAAATTTGTGCCACTTTTATAAAAAGAGATTTATGCCCTGCTTTTCGGACAAAAACAAAAACCAAAAAACAAAAACAAAAATGTTTGCAGAGAACTCTTCCTGTATCTGTTGATTCTCAATTCAGTTGCATTCAGTTCAAAGTAATCTTTATGACAAAGTAGCCTATTTTGGGGTAGCATATCTTAATCCCATTCATATGCATATCTGTATCCTCTTCTAATAAATCTCATAAAGTGGGATTGATGCTTTATAATTGCCAAACGTGCAAGGGGGTTATTGGTCCACTTTTTCCAAGGCAGAGGGTGCATGTCCTTTGAATAGAATTCTCTGAAATAGATAATTGGCTGAGACAAGTGCATTAATCTAGGTCCTCTGTGAAGCAGGCACCAAAATGGGATTAAATGTGCAATGATTTTATTAAGGAAAATGCCTGCGTAAAAGGAAGTGGGGGTGGGGAATCAGGGAGACTGGGAGAGTCGTGATGCAAAGAGCCCTAAGTGAGAAAAGATAGAAGGCTGAATGAATCATCCTAAACTGCCCTGTGGTCTATGGAAGGTTCAGCAAAACCATCCGGTGGTCTCAAGATGATGCCAGCCATCTGAGTAGTCCGGTCTCCTAGGATGGGTCTGTCTTGGTATCCTCTATGCATCCAGGCACTAGAGGGCAGCCAGAAGGAGTCATGCTGTGAGTGCAAATGTGGGGGTGGATTTCAAAGTGCATCAGCTGGGACCCTGAATCACACTGCCTGTAGCAGGAGGTCAGCTAGGCACATTCTCAGGACTGCCACAGTATATATCAGACCGCGCTTCAGAAGTAGGATAGATATTTTGTTCCCGTTCTGTAGTTGAGAAACTGAGACACAAGGCTATCGATACATTTCCTCAAGGTCAAACACCTCTTCTGTAATGGAAAGTGAGGTTGTCTTGATGTGAATTTCCTTTCTTAAGAGGCACTCAGTGTAAAGTTCTGCTAGAGGAGTTTTCTCAAATTTGAATCTGTATCAGAGTCCCCTGAAGGGCTTGTTAAAACCGTCATTGCTGGGAACCACCCCCAGAATTTCTGATCCTGGAGATTAGGCGATCAGGCGTGGGGCCTGAGAATTTTCAGGTCCAATGGAGTCCCAGGTAATGCAGACACTGCTGGTGGGGGGAGCAAAGTTGGAGAACCATTGCACTTGATATTTTATGCTTTTCAATCCTCCAAGTATGTGTGTTGTAACGAGGGGGAGGTGCGGGGGAGGGCGAGCAGGGGAACATGTCTTACTTATCTTATAAACCCCTCCTTGCATCACCCAAACACTGTTTCCTGAATTGTGATCGGTATGTAATAAATATGGGTTAAATTGCATTTCTTTTACTTTGGGAAAATTTTATGAACTACTCAGTAGAGTGAAGACAGACCTGTGTTTCCAGAGAAAAATCATTGGAATTGACTCATATTTCTCCCAGAAAGGATTCCTCCTTAGGAGAAACAGAAGTTGCCTTTGTCTGTGGGCCCCGGCCCTGTGACATTTGACATCTCTTAGGCTTCAACCCCATTACTGAAGCCGGGGAGCACAAGGGGTTGGGAACGAGGTGGCCAACACAGTGTGATTTCTAGTTTGTGGAAGCTTCTAATACATAGATAATTTTTGATGTGTGCAACAGCAAGCACAGGGGAAAATGTGCTGGCTGCCGGTTTTCGCGTCTGAGGATAACTCTTAAGAGTTCACTTCCTTCAATCCGGCTGCTGGGTTTGTCATTTCGTGTAGTCAGATGATAAGCGAAGGGGCCTAGAGAGACTTAATCTTTGCCACAGCTGCTGCCTGGTGGGGATGAGTGACCTGGAAAGTCCGGTCTGCAGTGGCCACAAGTAATAATAGCACTGGGTGCCCAGCATTGAGCGAAGAGCTTTACATGCATATTTTATTTAATTACCAAAAACAAACAAACCAACCATATAATGTTGGTATTATTTTTTTCCCATTTCACCAATTAAGAGAATTAGGCAGAGATAAATAGCATGGCTTAGCTATGTGGCTGGTCAGCGGTAGACTCATGATTTGAACCCTGGTCTGTTCGACTATAGCATCTTTACTCTCAGTCACGAACTGTACTGATTCGTGTGTGTGTGTGTGTGTGTGTGTGTGTGTGTGTGTGTGTGTGTGTAATCTCCAATGGAACAGGTTCACTTAACCCACCCAGTGTATAAAGCAAAGAGATAACTGACACAGAAAGAAAGCAGGTGATTTCCCTGATGTCATGCAGTGAATTAGCAATAGAATCAGAAGTAGAACAAAGGTCTCCGTGTTCTCTGAGTCAATGTCAATGGCTTTTCTAGTTACCGTGTTCTTGTACTTAACCGTCATTATTAGTGTTTTTGCTTTGTGCTTCACCATGACAACTGGGTTTCTTTTTGTCATCCCAATCGCGACTCAATGCTGGCATGATTTGTGCCCTATCTGTACTTCTGTCCCCAGTCCACTCCCATTCCCTCCCACCCCAATTCCTGCCAGTCCAGGGGCCTGAGTATATTCTCCAGTTATATGCATTTTAATTTTAATTTCTCCTCAAGCCATTTATCCTGCATGTTAAGTCTGAGTCAGCAGCAACTTGAGGATAAGGGGCAACAATACCACCTTGCCTATCTCATTGCTAAGGGAACGATACTGTGAAAGCTATGGAAGATCATTTGCTCACTCTTTTTCATTGTAGATAATTATCAAGGCACCCAGAAATAAACTTGTCTAGGCCTTCATCACAGGGACAAACAAATGACAATATGAATCAGGTAACAATTGCAACAATACAGTCCCTCATCTTCTCATTCCCACCTGCAGAAAACCTGGATTAAAAGCTCCAGTGGCTTTATGCTCACATCTTCAGAGGCAAAGAGCTACCCAAATGAAAGGAACTTGCTTTTCTAGTCTCTCCTAGAAACACATGTCATCCCTTTCCATCCATATCCGGTGAAAGTTAAAATACCACCCTCCATTTTGCATTACCGGAGAGGATAATCGAGTAAAGATGACATTGATAACCAGTAATAGCTTGACTGTGTTACTGGTTTGGCCAGTGAGTGAAGAGAAATGAATTCCAAGCGAGGTTGAGGACGTCTTACTTACCTCATTTCCCACCAAACTCGTCAAAATAAAATGCCTTCCATGTCCTCTTAGATTCCTTTATTAGGTTTAAATTATTCCAACCAACGTTGACACTCCCCTGTTCTCCCTATTATTTATGACGGAGACGCTGGACCTTATTAACCATAGGATTTGGTAACTATTGGTCGTCTGGGGCAGTGGTTTCCAAATTCTGGTACAAGAATGGTGTTTCCAGATTTTATTAGTCCATGGCACAATGAATCAATAAATCTGTACAACGTGTAGATTGCAAAAGTTTTCACTCCCTAATCTCCTTCATGAGCTCTCCATTGGAACGCGTCTGCTTTCTCCCCCCCCACCCCCCCCCGCCCCCGCCCCCACGGTATTTCCACCACCAGGAAGAGCCTAAACAACAGGCATTCAATGCAAAGCTTTTGAGTAAATGAACAAAGGCAGTGTCCTATTTGGAAAGAGTTGTTCTTTATTCTGTGATTATGTCCTTTTTTTGGTGTTAAAACAATTCTTAAAGGAAATAATAATGATAGATAGAAGTTATTTTTAATACCCTTATTTAGTCAAGCTAAAGGCTAAGGATTCTGTCTTGGTCATCTAAATTTGATTTTTGAAATTTCGCTGGGTTGAAAATGCCTGGAAATCACTGCTATAATCTAATTTCCTTATGTTAAAGAAGGAGAATTACTGTCCAGCAAGAGGAAATAATTTGCCTAAAACCCCAGTAACTGGATTATTATCTGTCCTCCCATGTCCCCTTTTATTTTATAGAATTATAATTGTAGGTCGATGCTTCTTTCCTTTCCTTCCCTTTCCTTCCTTTTCCTTCCCTTTCCTTTCCGTTCCTTTCCCCTTTTTTCCCTCCCTTCCTCCTTCCCCCCTTTCCTTCTTGTGTTTTTATGGGTCGTTGTGGTCTCTGAAACAACATTGTAAGCTCCTTGGGAATGTGGATCATGCTATATTCTTGTTTTGTAGTTTTAACAACACTCCTTATTTGGGACGCTATCCATAGTCCTGAACTTCTGCCTTGAAGGCTGAGCTAAGTGGATACAGAGAAAAGCAAGGAGTTCACGCTTTATTTTTATTTTTATTTATTTTTATTTTTGGATATTAACCCTTTATCTCATATATGGTTTGCAAAAATTTTCTTCCATTCTGTAGGTTGTCTTTGCATTTTGTTAATGATTTCCTTTGCTGTGCTGAAGCTTTTGAGCTTGATGTAGCCCCATTTGTTGAATTTTTCTTTTATTGTTTTTGCTCTTGGCATGATGCATCCAAAAATCATTGCCAAGACCAATATTGAAGAGCTTCTTCCATGTCTTTCTTTTGGGAGTTTTATGGTATCAGGTCTTATGTTTAAGTTTTTAATGCATTTCAAGTTAATTTTTGTGAATAGTGTGAGATAGGGATCCAGTTTCATTTTTCTGCTTTTGTTTCTCCAGTTTTTCCAGCGCCATTTGTTGAAGGGACTGTCCTTTCCCACTGGAGGTTCTTGGATCCCTTGTTAAGTATTAGTTGACCATATATGCTGGGATTTAATTCTGGGCTCTCTATTCTGTTTCATTGACCTATGTGTCTATTTCTGTATTAGTGTCATGCTGTTTTTATTACTGTGTCTTTGTAGTATAGTTTGAAATCAGGAAGCAATTTGCACATGATAGATGCTCAACCCCATTAATCATCAGGGAAATGCAAATCAAAACCACAAAGAGATATTGCGTCACACTTGTTAGAATGGCTATCATCCAGAAGACAAGTGACAACAGGTACTGGCAAGGATGCGGTGGAAAGGGAACCCTTATACACTATTGATGGGAATGTAAATTGGTCCAACTACTATGGAAAACAATAAGGAGGTTTTCTCAAAAAACTTAAAATTAGATCTACCATACAATCCAGCAATTCAACTTCTGGGTATACACCCAAAGGAAATGAAAACAGGATTTTGAAGAGAGATATGCACTCCAAGGTTTAGCGCCACATTATTCACTGTAACCAAGATATGGAAACAAACGAAATGCCTCTCTCAGTGGATGAATGGATAAAAAAGGATGTGGTGTATGTACACAACAGAATGTGATTCAACCATGAGAAAGGAGGATATCCTGCCATTTGTGACAACTTGAGCACATTATGCTAAGTGAGATAAATCAGAGAAAAACAAATACTGCATTACATCACTTACATGTGAAATGTAAAAAAGTCAAGTTTGTGGGAAAAAAAAAAAAAGGATAAAATTGTAGTTACCAGGGGATGGGGCAGAGAGAGAAGGTTGATGTTGTTTAAAGGGTACAAACCTGCAGTGAGTAATAAATAAGCTATAGAAATCTAATGCGCAGTATAGTGAATGTAAACAACAATATTGTATTATAATTATGTAATATGATAAATATCGCTGCAATGGCAATCATATTAAAATACATAAATGCATCAAAGTAACATGTTATACATCTTAAGTTTATACAATGTTATATGTTAAATTGATTTAATTAAAAAAAAAACAGCAAGAACCTCTTATTAAACGTCATCTCTATTTCACAGTATCAGTGAAAACAAGGAAAAATAAGCCTGAACCTGGTATGTAAATCAAGTAAAAATCTGCTGTCTGATCAGTCCCATGTATGGAAATAAATTGATTTTTAACAGGTCAATTAGTTCCTAAAGGTGGATGAAACATAGAGCATTCATCTTGAACGTGGATTTTGAGACTAGGTTTGGTATGGTGATTGATAACCCCTGCTCACCCAACCCTCAAAAACATAAAAAGAATAAAAAGGGACACACTTTTTGCATCTCATTTAACACAGTGATATTGCAGAACAAGGACCACATTTCTAATATTTAAACCAAAGATACAGTATGTAGATACAAATGCCTAAATGAAATGAACTTTATTAATGATGCAATGAACATTGGATAGATTTAGAAAGAAATATCATGATTTATGTTTGTCTAGGCATTTGCTGTAGGTGCCTGACAAGAAATTATTACTACTCTTTAACTCTATTCTGTTATAATTTTGCACCTTTTTACTTTACCTTTTATTAGTTATTTATAAAAATCCAATTAATAATTTGATTGAAAGCTCCTTTTATACTAATTTGTCAGAGTGCACATTCTTACTAAAATTTACCTGATCTGCTAACTAAGGACTGTTCTTTCCCTCTCTGGTTCTAATTACAATTATGTTTCATTTTTTCTTCTAACTTCAATTGTAATTTATTATATACGTTTGTCCTTGTTTCTTGTACTGTATTTTCCCGAAAATAAGACCGGGTCTTATATTAAGTTTTGCTCCAAAAGACTCATTAGGGCTTATGTTCAGGGGATGTCCTCCTAAAAAATCATGCTAGGGCTTATTTTCCAGTTAGGTCTTATTTTGGGGGAAACACGGTAAAAACCAAAAACCAAACAAACCCTTCTTCTATCTTACACAGAAATGTAATAGGGAAAGCTTCCTCTTTTTCCTTTGCTTCTTTGTATTATCTTAGTTTAGACTCTCGCATGCATTAATTGTTCAACTTAAAAATCACACAGTAAAAATAAAATTAAGCCCCAATCTAGTAAAGGACCGAGTCCCTATACTTTCTGCCTGGTTCTAAATTTGTCCATGAAAATAAAACCAATTAAAACAAAATAAATGAAAACTTATTCTACTTGGGGAACATTTTTCTGCAATTTTTAATTATTAATATATCTGGGACACTTAAACACAGCCCTAAATGTTGATCATTAAGAATGAGCCAAGCTGTCAACTTGGTTTTCACTGCAAAATGCCCATACGCCAAAAGGGTGGGGGCGTGGGTAATTCGGGCATGGCAGCGCGGAGAAGACACATTCAGTATCAATGTTCCAATCAAACACTTGGCTGTGCGCCTTTGGGTGTCACTTGTCTTCCCTCCTACTGCAGAATGTCAGCTGAGGGGAATCTGCTCTTAATAAGGAGAGAAAAGAGATGATAGGGAAGGAAGCCATCTTCCTGAAATCCTCCTGATGCCATTCACGTTGCTCTCAGTGTAGTTACAGCCTCAGGGGGTGAAGTCGTCCATTCAGTCTCCCGCCATTTGTCGGGGCAGAGTACCCCATCCCAGGTCTGCTCACTGGAGCTTATTAATTTCTAGGCAAATGGCAGAGCTCCTTGCGTGTGCTCCAAAGCAATGGATGAAGTGGGTTAGATCCAGCTTACTCAGGAGCTTCAGCCACTCGTTCTCTGAAGACTGATCTGACTTCTTAGACAGATTGAGATGCCTGTGTGTGCCTGTGTGTGTGTGCACATGCCTGTGTGTGTTTAAGTGTTTGGGAGGAGGCCTGGGGTGGATTTCTCAGACAGGTGCAATGTGCAATGCCAGGGTAAAAATGTCTACTGAGTTTGAGGTGGGTGACAATTTAGAAAAGGTTGTTTTAAGTTTTACCTATTACAGTTATATGGCACATTTCCATTTGCAAAGTGCTTTCACATTGCGATCTCTAATTTAATTCTAACAAGAATCCGCTGGCATTAGTAAGCCAAGCATAAGTATCCCTGTTCTTTTCCTAGATGATACAGCTAAGGTTACATTACTTGCCTGAGGTCACATAATTGCTATGTGGCATAGCCAGGTCTCCATCACAGGACTCTGATCTATAAACACTGTTCTCTCTCTATTCTCAGATTTAATGACCAGTAACCATATAATAGCTAATTTGTTTGCCTTTATTTTTACTTCAAATACTAAATACATCAAATAGCTGTGAAATATGGCTTATCCTTTAATGGTGAGGACATTTTTCCCCCCTCTGGCATAAAAAGAAAATTTTCTTATAAATTTGCAACAACAATACTTCTGACATTCAAATTGTCATCACGCAGATTTTCTCATTTGAACTGCAGAACAACTCTTTGAGATGAGCAGGCAAGACAGAGTTCTTGTGACAGTTAATTTAGTGTCTGTAACAGTTCATTTCTTCCATATAGGAAGTGCTTCATTAGTCCATCAAATGTACTTCCAGACTTGGAGAATTTCTCCAGACTTTCATTGGTAGCACAATTTGTTTTCCTTGGTCCTGACTTCACACTTGGATAGCTTTCTGTTCTCCTTTTTCTTCGTATCCTGCAGCCTGTAAACCCTGTCCTCCTACCCCAGTCTGACATCCAGTACTCTAAACTTGATGGCGAGTTACACATATTTGGAGAAAGAGCTGGTTAATTCCATTTGACAGGTAGAGAAACTGAGTCCCACAGACTTAAATGACTTCCCCAGAGACTGCCTACAACTCCCGATCAACATAGATGTTGGAACTTTGTCATTATGAAGACCCATGCTGGAGCCTCCCACAAGGAGCTGATGTCTGGAGCAAACATGTTTACCATATGTCTTTGGGGTACTTCTTACACATCAAATAAGGAGGCGCTCTCTTTGATTTCAGGGGTCAGCATCTTTCCCTAAATAGCTTCTTCAGTGTTTGACTTACAGCCGGAATTCCACTACTGGATAAACACTTGATTTATATCTTTCACTTTCCTTAGGTAGTTGCAAATGGTATTGGGAGGGTAAACATTAATTAATCCTCTTTTCATCACTCTCCCATTGACATAAAGTTTTCAGTCCCTTTGGGAAAAGGATTGAGGAGAGAGAACATAAGGATAGATTGTGATGTGTGTGTGTGTGTGGGGGGGACTCAATAATAGTCATAATAGTAGCTACCTACGTTCCACGCAGTGTTACACAATTCTACATGCATTTTATCATCTATTCTTCAAAATAATACAGTTCCGTGATGCATAATGTAATCAGAAGAAAAAAAACTCAGCTTATTTATATAGTAGCAATAAATTTTCATGATGTTTGAAACAGTTTTATTTGTTTGTTGTTTGATATGCCCAAGATTATACCTTTTCTATTACAGTCTCTGCCTCAGGCAAGATATTTTCAAGGAATCAGACGAAACAGACCATTTTTTTCTCAATGTAACAGTAACCATAGAGCTTCCTGTTGTTCCAACGGAAAAGACACCTCTGCCCTACTGCTCTGTGTAGGTCCCTCCCCGTCTCATAACCGTGCCCTAGGACTCTACTCATGTGTATATCTTATCAGTTGTGTTACATTGGTCTCAGAGCTGAGGACTGCAACAGCCTACTCAGCAGTTTTTAGCAAGAAAGACAAATGAGGACTGCTTTTCCACTTGGTTGAAGTCAGTGAAGCACTGAAGACTCGCTATAACCCAGAGCATGTCATCCCAGGAACAGTTCAGCCCACATCTGCCCCGGGGCAGACCGGGGTCAACATGGGAAGTCAGAAAGACTGTGGTCTCCCCAGGATCACTTGTTGTCCCTTTATCCTTCTCAGACGTAAGCCTCCTACTTTTCTATGGAGGCCCAGGAAGGAACTCATTGTACTCTGTGGTGTATTTCTGTCTCTTTTTTCACGTGTGTCTCATTTTCTGCAAAGAAGGGTGAGGTTTTTCAGAAAAGAAATATTAGGCATTGTTGAACAGGTTGGGCAAGAATTGGGTGCTGGATTTGGGGTAGAAGGCATTTCCCACACCTCTGAAAGCTGATCCCAAAGAAGGCAGTATGATGGTGGGAAAAGCCTCAAGCTGGGAGTCAGGGACATCTGGGTTGTGGGCTCAGCTCCGACACTTAGCTGCTCTCTGGTCTTGGAGAGTCACCCTGAATGACCATATGCCCCCCAGTAATTCAGTGTGCATACTGTTCAAACTCCCAGTGTTCGATCCAGCCCTGTAGGCAAAGAGTGCCATCGTTGGAGTGCCCACAGAGTCCCTTTTCAGGCTTTTGGTCCTCTGAAGTAGGTGGACAAATATGACACATACAGGGATCACCTCGAGAATTGCCAACAGGGACTACTTTTTCATGGATTGTGAATTGGGGAGTGACTGCTAATAGGTACAAAGTTTCTTTACGGAGTGGAAAAAATAAAGGCAATATAGTCATCCCACAGACTATTTAGGGCAAGCGTACATAATGGGATTACTGTTTGTGCTGCTGATAGTCTAGAAAATCACAATCTCCCCTTTGATATGACATTAGTCACACTTTTCTTGAGGCAAATTAGGCATTATTTTAGGGGAACTAAGAAGGACCATCCATCCCAAATACCTGTCTCTACCCAAAAAACTCAGTTATTCAATCTTTGGAGGTAAACGTTGCAGTCTCTGGCTCTCTTTGTAAATGCAAATCTGACCTCAAATGAATACTTTAAATCTTCAACTTAGAGTGACTCAGTTGATGTTATGCTTCCTCTAGGACAGTGGATGTGATGATTACAATAATGTTGAAATTCTTGAAGAAGGTGTTGAAAAATAAGGTGGGGACTTGAAATGGAAGAGAACAGAAATGGTCTGAAGGCACCCCGAACAGTCTTTACTAAATGTGTAGTCTATGAATTAAAGCTGCAGCAAAGGCTAAGGGGAGGAGAGGTAAAACATCAGAAGTCAAGATGACCTTGTTTCATTCACAAACTAGATGCCGGTTGAAATACGGAAAAGAATGCTACTCAGAAGAAAAGGGACTATTTAACACATTCTTAAAAAAAAATGATTCACTCTATAGGTGCGTGCACTTAGAAAAAATGTGTTTGATTAGGAGAGGAAAAGGAGAAAGAAAAGGAAATCGTTTTAAAAAGAAGGTGGCAACAGAGACAAGACAAAACCCATTAAAGACCAAAAATGTCCCTTTCATGCAGGGTTCCATTAACCACAAGCTGCACAGTCCAGCCTTCTCAGCAGCTCTGGTGACTCAGCACCAAATGAGATGCAGAAATTCGTTGGACGGGAGATCTATTGCTTTTACACCAAGCTATACTGCCCCTCCTAACAACAAAAGATTCTTTTGGGAAAGGGTCTTTTCCCAAACTCCGCTCATAAGTTTCCTGCAGGAGCAGGCATGCTTCATATGACCCCTCCCAGCTGGCCGGAACTGTCCTCTAGGAGTGAACACGTGGCTAATCTATATAAAGAAGTGTCTTACTTAGGATTTCTGGCACCCAGTAATTGTTTCCTCAATAAATGATTGAGCAAAGGTCAGTACAGGCCACACAATTATTTTAACATGTAAGTACCCAAAGGGAACGCTGAACAGAATATTTTTAGTTGGTATTTGTAATAAAGCTTGATGTTGTTATTTGCTCTGTGGGTAGTTACAGTGTATTACATTGAATTGAAAAACAAAACCAAACACACAGAACTCTAAGGCTATTGAGAAATTGATATTGCAGGTATTCCCTGCTTTCTGAAAATTCACGTTATACCCCTTTGCTTTTATGGAAGACCTACATTAGTACCTGTTTTTGCTAACTGAAAGAAATCTGAAAAGGATTTTCACTTTTACGGAAAAGTTGTTTCTGTACTACTTACTTACTGTAGGTCTTTCAGAAAGTGGTAGATACAGTTCATGTTATGGCATTTCAGCTTAGGACAGATTTCATAGGAAGGCTTACTTCTGGAGAGCGGGGGAAACCTATACTAGAATTGATTTATAATAACACAAGCCACGTACAATAGATGAGTAACTGAATCGAACACATCATAAACATCCATCTTGGCTTTGCTTCCTGGCTGAGCAGATGATACTGCCTTAAATTTTTAAATTTCATGATAAAATGCTTAAGCTGGTATAATATAATAATAGGGCATTAGCGTATCAGAAATAAGATCACCTTTCTTTATGGAGGAGGAGAATGTATTGCTATCACTAATGATGCTTCAGGGTCAAAATCACAGCTACTGCTAGGCAAATAGTTTTGGCACAGGAGGAGCTATCTGAAGTAGAGAAAAGCCTGAGGGGCCTTGTTCTCTCTCCAACTCTGCTCATTTCTAGCTGTGTGAACTAGACCAAAACCTTTTTCATTTTGAGTCTTGACTTCCCCATTTGTAAAATTATGGTATAAGATTAGCTCAAACTTTAAGTCTTGTATATAAATATGGTGTGTCCAGGACACATGGACGTTGAGCCAGTTAGAACCTAAACATTGTTACTGTGCTATGAATTATTTTATAAAAACAACTCACAATTTGGGCTAAAAGGAACTAGTGTGTAAATGTCAGATCTGCCATTTATTAGTTGTGTAATCTCTTTACTAAGTCACTTAGATGATCTAAAACTCAGTTTCTCTGAAATTAAAAGTGGGTATATGTTGGTATAATATCTGTCTTACAGAGTTCTTGTAGAGTACAAATGAAGTATTGCACGTGAAGATACTCAAACTTTTATGTTTTTAATGGTAGTAAAAGTGGTAGAAATGGTAGAAATGTTAGTATTCAAATGACTGTGATACCCAGCAATGCTTCTTGCACACTAACTGTATGCTATACACTAATTTCAGCATTATACGTTCACTGTCCATTTTATTCCTGTAACAATCCTTTGAGAAAACTGCCTCAATTTCCCCATCTTACAGCTAGAGAAAAAGGCTCCAAAAGTTCAGGTTACTTGCTCAGTGACACAGTTAATAAATGGTGGCACTCAGATTCAAACCTGGGGACAATCTGACTCTGGAGTGTGAGTTTTTACCCACTGTGTTAAACAGATTTATTCCTCCAGTATAAAATAGATTCAGATTTATACATGGAGATTTCTACTTCCAGCAATGTTCTTTGAAATAGAGGCTTCCACTGAGAATACCAAAAAAGCTATACCCCCCCAAGTCTGTTTAAAGATATTGGAGATGCACTAGGGCAGTGGGCAATCAAGGAAGAAGAGAAACTCAGGGGTGAAACTGCCATTCAGCACCATTTTGGTTTTGAGGCATTCATTGACCAGTTAAAGAACTGCACCTCAAAGGCTGAAAAGCTGAGTAGAACTTTTGAGAGTTTTATGGAGCTAGGAGAAACAAATTGTAGTTCAAAGTCCACCAAGAGGAGGGTCCTTGGTAATTACTCCAGGTTTTTTATTTGTGATTTTATTCTAATAGTAAGAGTGAGCTGGAAGTAGATTAACCTTCATAAAAGACTGATGTCTCCTTCAAAATCAGGTCAATCCAAAATTGTATTAAAATAATCTGTTCCTGCTCAACTGCCTGCTAGAAGCAAAAGCAAGTCTCTGGAGGCAGATCACATCATCCAGAACCTTAAGGGTCCTCTGGAATTAAAAAAAAAAAAATCGAATAAAATCACTGTGTCATAAAGACAAGAATTCACCAATGGCTATAAAAAAAAAGCATACCAGGACCACAGGAGATTAAGATAATAAGAGTTATAAATTTAAAGTAACTAGCTAATACACTCAAGATTTTAAATGACAAGATGGAGAATGCCCATAGAAAAATAATATCTACAAAATAACAGGAAATATCTACAAAAAAGAATAAATATCTATAAAAGAGAGTAAAAATAGAAACTACAGTGTCTCAATAATATAGTCACTAAGTTTAACAGTATATTTGGCAGAATAGAGAAGTGGAAGAAAGCTCAAGAAAATATCTAGCCCGAAACACAGAGAAGCAGGTGAAAATACAGAAAAGACCATAAGGGACATGGAGACACAGTGAAAAGATTTAACATAAGTAGAACTGGAGTCCCATAAGGAGAAGAGAAAAAGAATGAAAAAGAAGCAATGCTTTAAGAGAAAATGACTTAGAATTTTCCAAAGGAAAGATTTTTATGTTTTCTGTTTTTTTATGAAAAAATACATACTAATAAAAGTTTGTAGTCTGGGGGGTTATTGTTCTTCATTTTCTAGCTGAAAGACCTTTAAGGTAATGCAAATTTCAAGCCTCTCTGAAATAATAGTTGGAGAAAGCGAACATTTAGGGACAAGGTACTTTGGGAACATTGATGATGTGGAATTTAAGTGAATGAGAAATGTTGATAGTAGCTAAGTACTGGAGAAATGAAGAAATTTGGGTTCAGAATTGTAACATGGGGTGTCATGCAGGGTCTCTGCTCCCGCTCCCCACATAAGAACGCAGGGTGT
Organism: Rhinolophus sinicus; assembly: GCF_036562045.2. Classification (NCBI taxonomy): domain Eukaryota; kingdom Metazoa; phylum Chordata; class Mammalia; order Chiroptera; family Rhinolophidae; genus Rhinolophus; species Rhinolophus sinicus. The sequence goes on along the minus strand of NC_133759.1, from coordinate 91,320,420 downwards.
GGTGAGGCCAAAAAGGAACACCCACGGAGCCATAGATAGGGGAGTCATACCACTATATTCTCAATGGCGGCTGGGCGGGAGACACAGGAAGCAGGAGCCACACTGTTCGCAACCCTCACTCCGCCGCTTGCAGGCTCAGCCACCATCTTCTTGCTAGCCCCCATTTTTCTGCTAGCATAGCCACAGCAGTTATATTAGTGGCCAATGGCTCACTGGTTACAGCTGACGGCCAACTAGCCACAGCTAATGGCCATCCATTCACAGTTGATGGCCATTTACTACCTGAGCCAGCCCCTTTCTATGTGAGGCCGAGAGCCTGGAAACTGCTTTCTGGGGCTCTGTCCCCACAAGAATCCTTGCTTCCTCAAATATGTGGAACAACAAGAAAATCATGCTTTGGGGATCAGAAAGGCATGGGGCATAATCATGTGTTTTGAGAAAGGATTAGGGAGTGCCTACTCTCTATCCACCTTCTCCTTAATTGTATTATTCCTCTTCTTTAAGGCTTAGCTCCCTCAGCTGAAAATAAGAATGACAGTGCATCTCTCACCGAGTTTTTATCATAACTGACAATATATGCAAAGAACTGACCTAGTGCTTGCCACGTTCAAGGTGCTCTCTGAATGTTAGTCTCTCTGCCCCACCTTTTTCTTTTCTATATATATTGTGAAAATCATTACTGACATCTGTGCAAGGCCTGTGAAGGTAGCAATGGTTTTCTCCCAAGGAGAACCAGCAAATAAGGAAAAACAGAGGGTTCGGGTACAGATCAGTTTTATTATCAATAATATTGACACCTCGGTGAAAATTCAGTTTCTCAGATGTTTAGAAAAAAGAGACAAGGTAGATATTTAGAAATAACAGGTACTTCTTGAAAAGTTAATTGTCCCAATTAGCAGGAAAAGAATCAGGTAATAGATAAAACTCTCAGTCTTCAAGAACACTACCCAGTATTCACAGGACTTTTGGGGGAACCCTTCTATATGTTCAGTTGTGGTAGATGTTTTTTATTTCATCAAGTGATGGTTTCCCTTTCTATTTCATCTCTTGAGATCTTTCCCTTTTGCTAATAGCAGGTGATTTGATGCTTCTTGTAGTCCAGTTTCTTTCTGGTGGCATAATCTCAAAATGTATATTAAATGTATTTGTCCTATTGGAGTTCATATTTTCTATATTATCAACCTACCGTGTTTCCCCAAAAATAAGACCTAGCTGGACCATCAGCTTTAATACATCTTTTGGAGCAAAAATTAATAAAATTTATTTACTGTTTTGCTCCAAAAGACGCAGTAGAGCTGATGGTCCGGCTAGGTGTTATTTTCGGGGAAACACGGTACCTGTGACACCATGTTACATAACACGTACTAAGCAATTTTCATTCAAGTATAGCAAAAGCAAAATGATTGGAAGAGAGTGGACATGACTGTCTATATTGGGGTGAATTGAGGTCTTCCAGTTGCTGATACCACACTTTCAAAGGTCCCAAACCATTCTAATATATATGTTGTCTTTCTACCATATTTATTCAATGGTAATATTGTTGTGAGAACTGGATGAGGCAACCCCTGTAAAGTCTTAGAATTCAGAAAACTTTTAATAACTGTTAGTTATAAGGATGAGGCTGATGACAGTGCTGGCTGCCAGTATTTTCTAGTTGAAGTTTCAGACAAGAGTAAGATAAATAGGAGAAAGTTATTCCTCTCCATGGGGGAATGGATAAAGCAAGCTGGATAAAGTGGTACTACAGGTTGAAACTATAATTAGGTTTTGGGAAGATGAGATTAATGGAAACTAACTACTGAATCTGCCATAAGCATTATAGAGGAGGTGATCACTGCATTTTGTGATTATGAATTTGAGTCATCCAGAATGCCTTCATTGTTGAGGTCCCCTACTCTCTGAGACAAAACTCACTCTCTAACAAAATACAAGCCAGGCAGCTTGTCCTATGGAGATGATTGAGAAAGATCATTCTCTGTGTCCTTCAATGAGACATTGTCTCTACCCCTGGCAACTTTTGGCTTAAAAGGAGGAGCCAAGATAATGAACTTTTAGGTTCATATTTCCTTAGATTTCCACATTAATGTGTGCTCCAGAGACATGATTCTATAAACATGTTCCATAGTATTTAGGAAGCAACAGGGTATCCCTGTCAGAAAGTTAGGAAGACCAGAAAAACGTACACCACCTAGGTGATGATTGGTAAGGTTGGTCAGGAAAGGGAAATGTGCTGTTCACTCCCCCTGAAGGAGAACTTGAGGCCCAGGTTACTGGAAATGCTGTCATCAAACAGCCTGTGGCTGCTGGGACCGTCCAGGATTATAGCAGCTGTAGGGAGTCACCTCCCAACGTCACAGCCTTTGTAGCTGACCCACATCCGGTGATCCATCAAGGTTGGGATATAATAACTGGCCATTTGAGGATAATATGGGCCACTTTAGTTCCCGAGTTCCCTGTGGGTTGGCCAAAGATGTCATTGTGTCTGTTTCACAGCTCAGCTTCTCTCTGCTGAATCCTGTTTCTATCATTTCCCTTCCCTTTTACAGGTGTTAATTCCAAGGCTACTCTCCCAACAAATACGCTGCATATTTAACTGTTTCAGAGTCTGCTTCCCAGAAAACCTGGCCTCTGACAGATTTCTATTACATGAGGTAAGTATAAAAAAAATCTGGATTTGAAGACTGAAAATTATGGATACTGTCTATGCCACTTATGTGACCTTGGAGCAGATATGCCACGTCTCTCAATGGTAGGACTTTGTGTGTTCATGTGTGTGTCTAAAATACAGATAAAAATACCTTCCTCATAGCCTCATATAAGGAATGAAAGAAAGAATGGTGTTAAAAGTACTGTAAACACCATAGGGTAATTTGTTAACCCCAAAGCGTAATGATGATGATAATTATTGATCCTCTTTATATGTTTCTTTAACCTCGGAGGAAGACCCCTAGAGATTATTGTTCCTGTATTAATACATAAATGCAAACTGACACATTACTCTCTTGACTACTCTGGAAAAAAACATTTCAAAGGAATTCTTAAGTAGTCATGAACTTGGAAAATACAGGGATATGTGTTTCTCTCCAAATAAATAGGCAAAAATATAACAGGTAAAAAAAAAAAAAGTGGATGGCTAGGACTTTACTGTAATTACCCCTATTTGTATTCACATGGCACAGCTTTATACTCTTTCATCTCATAATTGAAATTTCTATGGGGAGAGAGAGGAATACAGGGAGCTACTGGTTTATATTGAGTTTGAATTGTGTATGGGTTTTTTTTTTCTCCCCATTTTCTTCGTTAGAACTCTCAGTGTTTTGTATTTTGAAGATGCCACAAGGAACAAAACCAGACAGCATTTGAAGAATTGGGCCAACATGCATCTTATAGCCCTAGGAGGGAATTGGGCATCACAAAATCCAATTCCAGGGCAGAAAACTAGACTTTACATCTGTTTTCAAGGAGCCTATGGTTATGTCCAGAGATCATTTAAAAAAAAAAAAAAAGTGTACCAATTAACCAGACTTCTAATCCTCAAACACTTCTTCATGTCTAATTATTCATTAATTCGTTCACCCACAGTAATTTCATGTACAATGTACCAAGCACATAGCGCCCTGAAAGCAGCATTCCCTTCTTTTCTGCTGTACCCTTACAGTTTGGCACAGGGGTGGGCAGAGGGCGGTGCTTAAAAGTATTTGTCGAATTAGTGCCTGAATAAGGGAACAAAAATACTGTTCTGGGTTCCCTAGCTGAAAGCCAAAGTGGATCAGAAATAGACCATAGGTCTAATGCAGGGGTGTCAAAACTGCGGCCCGCAATCCATTGTTAATTGGCCCGCAGCAAATTCCAAAAATATATTTAGTTTACTTAAATAAACCAGGTGAGGCAATACGTACTTCACCTCGAGTGAGTGGCCCAGCTGTTTGTGTATGTTACCGCATATGGCCCTTGGTGAAAAACGCTGAAAAAAGTTTGGACACCCCTGGTCTAATGCCTCCACTCAATGTCTCCTCCTTTGCTCAGGCTGTAAATCGTGCTTATTGGCAAGGTTTCCCTCTCCTTTTTCTAGGCAAGTTCATCAGACTCAATGTTTTTCTTTTAATGAATTGGAAATATGTGGTCAGAAAAGTGCACAGATCATAAGTGGGCAGCATCGGGATTACACTCATGAAACCAGCACCCATCAGGATGTGGGATATTACCAGCAGCACAGAAGCCCCCCTCAAGCCCCGTCTCAACCATTGTTCCCTACAGTTCACAATTTGAGTTTCTGTAAGATTTCAGTTTTAACCTGTTTCTGAACTTTATGAAAAACGGAAACATACACAGAATATGCTCTTTCACATCTGGCTTCTTTTGCTTACTATTATGCTTAAGATTGATCTCTATTGCGTGCAGGAATATTTGAGTCCCATTTCTGGATACGACCCATTGTATAAATAGACCTCTTTTTTGTAATCCATTGTATTGTTGATGGGCATTTGGCATTGTGTTTTCAGTTTTGGCTACAAGGTTGGATGCTGTTGTGAATAATCTGTACCCTTTGGTGCGCGTAGTTAAGCATTTTGTTGGGTGTGCATTTAGAAGGGTGATAGTGTGTACACTTTTTAGTGTAAAGATACCTATTACCAAAGAGTTCTCCAAAGTGGTTGTAGTGGATAAGTAGTGCATGAGGGTTCCAATTGTTCTACATCCCCGCCAACACTTGCTTTTTTCAGCTGTTCTGGTGGATGTGTGTTGGCATCCCATTGTGATTTTCCTTAATGAATAATGAAATTGAGCTTTTTTTCATGTTTATCGGTCATTTGAATATCCTCTTTGGTGAAGTGACTGTTTGGCCATTTTCTATTTTTCTCTTGATTTTTAAGAGTTTTAATGTATTCTGATGGTGAGTCCTTATTAGATAAATGTATTACAAACATATTCTCCCCCTCTGTTGCTTGACTTTTCACTCACTTGCCTCTGTCTGACACTTAAATGTTACTGTTTCACAGAGTTCTGAGCTGCCATCCTTCACTGACTTCACTCTGCAGTGCTAACGCCCAAGTCAGGCACAGGTGCAGGCGAGCCCCTTCAAGGAGGCAGAGAAGATACTCTTAGGAGATAGGTCATGCAGCTTACAGCTTTATCAAGAGGACAGATGTGTTAAAATAAAAGTCAGTAATACTACTTTCACCCCTTGCTAGTGATTGGGTAAAGCCACCCACTTCCGTCCTTCAAACTCTAGTTCCTAAATCTCTGGAACTTCCTCAGACGTCTCACCTGAACATGTCCAAATCAAATGGATGGTCACACTTCAATGTTTCACAGCAACCAAACACTTAACATGCTCCCAGATAAACTTATAACCCAGCCTGATCCTGTCCTACTGGATGCCACGGCTCTGTGAATGATGCTACCTTTGACCCATGTGTTCAAGCCAGAAAGCTAGAAGCTCTCTATATTTCCTTCTTGTCAATATTCAGTTCACATGTCACATCCTCCCCACTGCCTCGCCCAGGGATTTTAGCTTCATTTTGTAGGTATGTGTATGTGCATGTGTATAAAATATTGCATGCATTATACCACACTATTGTATCTTTTGGTATGTCTTTCCCCTTTACCTGCATGTAAGTTACTCAATAGCAGATACTGTCTTAGTCACCTCTGAATACCCACTGCCTAGCATGGCTCACTTCTTGTAAATATTTTTGTACCAATCTACATATTTCAAGGTTAAATAGAATAGCTATCATGGAAGTAGAATAGATGGATTTCTATTGTGGTCACCAGAAGGAAAGTGATCTCGGGACTGGGGACATCAAGAAAGGCTGCATTGAGGAAGTGGCAGTTAGATAGGATTGGACAGGTGGATATGGCAGGGGGACATTCTACACTGATAGTTATCACTGATGTTTCTTGGGACAAGTTGTATAACATGTGTAAGCCTTAATTTTCTCATATGTAAAATGGGAATCATAGATTTTTTGTTTTACTATATCTATAATAATTAAATGAGATGGTGCATGTAAAGCACTTAGGGAAATGCCCGCAACACCACAACCAATCAGCAAATGTAACTTGTTAATATTAATGAAAGCACAACTGAAACACTGGTGGTTAGGAGAATACAGGGCGCAGGTAGAGGGTAGGAGATCTGTGTGGTTTGCAAAACAACACATGAAAGAGCATATTGAATAGTTATTTGGACCACCTGACAAATTCTCCACTAACTTTTAAATGAAGCTATCAGTGCTTTTCAAATATAATAAAAACAAATAGCCTAGACCTGAAAAAAAAATAAGAAAGAGCATATTGAAAATTTAGGCTAGAAAGTAAAGAGAGATTTAATTTACAGAAGACAGTGAATGCCGTCCTAAATGGTCTTAATTCTGAAACATATAATTGTCTGAATAATAGGACTTAATGAATGGAAATAGGGCAGAGGAGGCATTCAGCTGGCACGTAGGTCTTCACTACTTCAATTCTGTGACCATAGCAGACAGCGCTAATGGATGCCATACTCAGATGTGGCTTCCAAATTCTCAATAGATGGGTTCAGGCAGGCATTATCAATCAATCAGGAACCTGCTTAAAATCTCTGAGTAGCAAGTGTCTCTGTGTCTCCATTTTATTTTGCTTGTGCAGACATAGCCAAAGTAAGGGGAGAAATGACACACTCATTAACCAAATGATATGAGAATAATTGAAAGAATAATTATTAGTTAAAATGTTATTTCTAGTCTATACTCTGAAATTTCCAGGCTGTTCTTTTATCCCTTGCATTAGTCTGACTCATTGGAGTTTTCAAAATCCATGTACATGATTTCATTTCATCCTCAGAATAATCCAGGAGCACTTGAAACCTAACTCACAGAATCCACTTCACAAATAAGTACACTGATGCTGTTTGATACCTTCAGAATTCTGAGTGAATTAATGTTTGCATCAAGGTTGAAACCCTGGCCTAATTCAGGCCTGAGGGAACAGAGGGCTCTGTTTCTGAGTAGGTTTTTGCTTTTTGCCTCAGTGTTCTAGTGTGGATCCGCTTTCCAATTAACTAACAGTTATAAGCATTATCAGAAGCACATTTTCCTTTCTTTTATTACAATTACCTTCTAGTTTATTTAGTTCAGCTACTGAGCGTCAGAAGTGATCTTTGAAAAGAATAGATGCTTAATTAATTGCAAGTTCCCTCCTATCTCTTGTATAGGGGGCCTGTGAAATATTGAATTAATCGATCCCAGAAGCCCAGTCATAGGAGAATAATGACTTTTCGTCAACCTCAGCTACACACACTGACAACATCAGTTTAGGAGTTGGCAGTTTATGACTTGAACTCTCTTGGATCTCATCAACTTATTTTCTCGACTCTTGTCAGAAAGCAGGAATGGAGTTATTCTATATGCTTGTTAATTAAGACATGTGCAATCTGACATCATTAGAAAGGAACAACCAGTTGGAACAAACCATGTTCCAAGAGAATAAATAGAAATGGAAAGCTGTGCTTTCCCGTAAGTGGAATAATCTCTGTCACCCCTTTCTGCATTATAGGTGGCAAAATTTACACTCTTCCTCGTCAAGGTTAAATCCCTTCGTTCTCTAATAGACTTGCTCTCTTTCTGACCTTTAACAATTGTAAGCTTTATCAGAAACACATTTTCATTTCTTTTGTTACAACTCCATTTTAGTTTATTTAATTCAGCTGCTGAGCTTCAGACGTGATCTTTGAAAAAAAATAGATGTTTAATTAATTGTAGGTTCCCTAGTATTTCTTTTAGGGGGCCAGTAGCCCAGATGGGGTTGGGAAGATGTGTTCTGAGCTCCTCACCTTGACCCTATCCATCAGATGTTTAGGGAAACTCTAATTGAGTGAAGGTCAACAGTTTCCTTTCCTGCAGGACGCAGAGCTTTTGTTCTCCAGGAGGGTAAAATAGTACTCAGTGCCTCTTGTCTTTTCAATGCATTTTAACTTTTGATCACATTTTACTTCACTTTCCATTTTGTAGTAAAATGTATCTTTCTTTCTTTTTTTTTTTTTAACATGTGAAACGCTTCGCTCTAAAATTAACTCTGAGCTTCTTGATACCAAAAACACAGTAGATTAATTTTGTAGCTCCCGTATTACCCAGTGTAGTACTGAGGTTACGTTATTAATTCCATGTGTCAGATGTGGCAGCCGACAGAGAATGAAGCGAGTTTCTTAAGGTTTATACTCTTCACTTGAGGGCTCTTTGGCTCTACTGCCTTGTCTCAGTTTTGTTGTCCGTAAAATGGTAATATTAATAGTATCTACCTCATGGTTTTCTGAAATTAGGATTCATTGAGTTCATTTATGAAAAAATTTTGGTACAGTGACTAACAGAATAAATTCTCACTAAATATTATGTATATTATTATATGCAGATTAATGCATGAAAGAAAATAGAATATATTGTGACCACCCAGCAAATAAATATTGCAACTTAAGTCCTCAGCTAAGCTGTCTGCAGTTCAGCAACTGTCCTCTTGCTCCTCGTTTATCTGAAATAGGAATAACTTGCCCTCTTGCTGGCTTCCAGGTAGCTCAGGCAGCCGCTAGCTTGACGGTGGAAGACATTCTATTCGAAGGTGTTGGGTTATGTAATAGGATTAAACCCTAGACTCACTGTGTTCTAATCTAGAAAGCTCTGTTCCTGCTCTTCATGACATCCCCACAGAAAGAAAATGTTCTAATGCAGTACTGGGGACTTAGAGTGAGAACCTGATCAATTTTAGTGTATCTAAGCTTCACTGTTTTTGTAGACCAGGAAAAGTCAAATGGAAGCCTGAAAGAAGGGAATTGGGGAAATATCATATCAAAATACCGGAAGTCATTACAAGGTTACACGTGTTGGAATATTTTTGAATTAGGAGTTTATGAGTGGTGGAATAGAACAAGAATAAGATCTGGAATCAGAGAACCAAGATTCCAGTCTTGGCTAGATCATTAGTTTATTGCGTGTGACAGTGTGAATTTGTGTTCCCATCTGAAAATGGGTATGATAATAGCAGCTACCCCACAGGGTTGTGGTGGAGATAATGTATGGGAATGCGTCCCGTGAACACTCACTATTGTCGTTAGAAGTAGAGAACTAATGTTAAAATCATTCAACTACCTAGAGAAATGTGACACTCTCAGCGTTGTTTCAGCCTAATGCTCAGATGCAACATAAAGCAATACGCTCAATCTACAAAAACATAACATAAGGGTACAAAAAACTTAACACCAATTATTTACACTGCAGTATACTTCCAATTTTTTTTAAACTCCTCTACATATTTACCTTGTAAATAGCTAAATCTTCCTTAGTATACATTTAAAAAATATATATATATGAAAGAGAAAGGCATTGAAAAAACTTAAAACTGAACTTCATTGTTGCTTATTGAGAGTCAATCACAGACAATGATTAAAATAATAATATGGCCTATTCAAGCTGTGGAAAATAACATTCGATTTGCCAATGTTAATCAGATTTCCTTAACTTTGGGGGTACTGAATGGAGGCTGTGTATAGAGTGGTGAAAAGTAGAGATTTTGGATTCAGAGCAGGGCACAGTGTGTAAGTCTGCCACTTAGAGGCTGCAAAAATTTGGACATATATATAACCCTCTTAGCCTCAGTGTCCTCATCAGTAAAATGGGAATATTAGTTTGTGTGGGATGTAATGAGCACTGAATGAGATGATACAGCTATAGATAATGCCCAGAACTTATCAAGTATCTGGTTTACTTTAGTTGCTCTCTCTTTTTTTTTTTTTCCTACCGTACCTAGGGTATTGTTGTACCTTACAGTACCATTACCTAGGGAGGCAGGTTGTACAGAATCCTTTGTATATCCATTATATCTGCTTGAGGTCTAGAGCGGTACAGAATGTAAGAGGTAGCCAGGGCATGAGAGATCTCGTTTCAAACCATCTTTTCTCAGAAGTTTTCTGATGCTCTGATTAGCTGCTCTGTTTAGAGCCCAGATCTTTATATCCTGCTCCCTACAGTTCTTCATCCTCTTCATCTTCGGAGGGACATCTGGGAACAAAATGGAAGGGAATGGACCTTGAGACATGAAGAATCCAAAGGGAGATGTGAGGACATTTAACCTGTTAGAAAGGGAACTGGGAATAAGTTCAGGCTTAAATCCGGGCAGAAACGTACCCCGAAGCCCTCTTCAAATAAGCCTGTAGCCAAAAGCAATCACTTGCAGCAAAATAAAATGTTGAGTTAAATGAATTAAAAGTTGTGTGTGCCAAGGTGGAACATAATTGCTAACAGTGAGAGGTCCATTTAATGAATATCGGCTAAGGTATAGATTTATGCACAATAAAATTCTGCATTTTACTGCTCTGCATTTCAAGTTTGTACAAAAAGCTAGTAATTTTTCTTGAGAGGCCCTTCTTCCCAAATGTGTTTAACCAGTAATATGAACAACAAAAAGGCCTCATTCTGTGCCTTAGTCTTTACAGTTCTCCGTTTGCTTTTTCTATGTTTAAAATAAAATGGTTCACTGGGGAAAGGGTTCAACAGCACTGGGCATTGCCTTGAATGTGGGCGTCCTGGAATGTGAGAGCTGGAAGTGTCCTCAGAGGTCATATTAGAGGTCATTTCCAATGGGGGAAACAGACACCTAGGTGATTTACAGCAGAAAACCAGGTTCTCCTCTAGAAATGCTCTTTAGCGTCTAGAATATGAAGCCTTACGCTTGGGAAAAGTAAGTAGGTCTTCAGCTATCTGTTCTGATTGAGATACTTCATCTCGACCAACGTCAAGTATAATGGACTGATGCTTGAAACTACAGAGTTTTTGTGTCAAGCTCTACTTTCACAAAGGGGTCATAGTTACATGCCACTAGCACCAAGCAATGCAAATATAACAGGATTTATTGAGGGAAACTTACAAAAGAAGTAGTAGAGTGTGTCCAATCGCCTGCACTCTCATTTCCTGAGGCTTACGCCAAGCATCACTGTTCTGTAGGCTTCAGGACCAGTGGTCTGTAAGAGAGGGGCTGCGGCATAATGCTTTACCTCTTACAGGTCAGAGAGGCAGGGGACATCTACGTGACTATTTCAGTAGTAGTCCTTTTGGGACTCCTATGATATGAATGTTACTTCAGTTGATGTTATCCCAAAGGTCCCTTGATGTCTCTTCGCTTTTTAAAATTCTTTTTCTTTTTGCTGCTGTCTGGGTGTGTTCCACTGCTTTGCTTTCCAGCTCACAGATTCGTTCTCCTGTTTTATCCAGTCTTCTGTTGAACCCTTCTAGTATAATTTTTAGTGAGTTATTGTCTTCTTCAGCTCTGTAACCTTTGTTTGGAACCTTCTTATATTTTCTATCTCTCTTTGCTGAAGATTTCACTGTGTTCACCCATTCTTATCCTAGTCTGGTGAGCATCTTTATGACCTTTTTTTTTTTAACTCATTATCGGTAGATTGCTTGTCTCCATATCGTGAATGTCTTTTTCTGGGGTTTTATTTTAGTGTTTTGTTTGGAACACATTCTTTTGTCTCCTCATTGTGTCAAATGCTCCGTGTCTGTTTCTAGGTATTAGGTAAATCAGCTACCTCTCCCGGTCTTAAAGGAGCAGCTTTATATAGGCAGTGTCACATGGGGCCCAGAAACGTAATCCTCTTTGGCCAACGAAGCTAGGTCCTCCAGGGGCATCCCCTGTGTGGGTTTCTCAAGCCTGCCTGCTGTGGCCGTGGTAGGCAGGAGCTATTGCCCTTCCAGGCTGTGAGGCAACAGGCTGGGAGGCTCTCAGTGGTGCACTCTGACCGGCTCTAGCAGGTGAGAGCGAAAGTTCCAAAATGACACTTGATCAACGCAGGCGTTAGCAAGGTAGGATGAGATCACAAAAATGGTGCCTGCCAGTATCCTTGTCCTGGAGAGAGTCTCCAGTGTCCTGCCTCTCCAGAAGATACTTTAAGATTAGTAAGTAGATCTCCCTCACACATGGTCTGGGCATTTTTTGTGCTGGGTCCCAGGGTGAATGAGTGTGTGTGAGCCCGTTAAGAATGGGTTCTCCATTCTCTACAGTTCTGTGGTTTACCTGGACATAATCCCCCTAGATTCTCAAAGGCAGACATTCTAGGGGTTCATCTGTCCTGTGCAGGATCTAAGTAAGGGTTGGGGTGCCTGCTGGGAAGCACTAACCCCTCGCTCCTCAGGGAAAGGTTCCATCCCTTTGAGATCCCTCACAAGTGTAGATCTCCATGCTTGGGGTGGGGTCCCTCCTTTGGTGAGACCTTGTCTCTGCCTGTGCTACCCACCTGCGTTCTGCCCTTTTATCCCTTCTTGTTCATCCAATTTTCAGGACTTTTTCAGAGGACATTATTCCATATGTGGGTGTGTACTTGTTGTGTCCGTGGGAGAAGGTACATCTGGGGTCTTCCTACATTGCCATCTTGAACCCGCCTCCCTATATTTCCTCTTGACCCCAAGCTGCACTGTATGCACTGCCAAGTTCTTTCAAATGCTTCTCTTTGATAATAGCACTTTCTTCTGCTGAATGGTGGTCAAGTTTGACCAATAGAATATGGATCTAAGAAGCTATGCGTGTTTATCCCTCCAAATTTGGTATAAGTCTGTATAAGTGAACCATATTTGTGTTACTTTAGTGTTTAGTATTTAGTTATTATGTGTCTTTCATCCTCCTCAAAATCAGTTTCTCTCTCTGTCTCTGTCTCTCTGCAAAAAAAAAAAAAGCAAAACCAAACAAAAGGTATCCAAATGATAAAAATCATTTCTGAAGCATTTAAAAAGCTTTGGGTAAAACAAAGATGTCATGTGATCAAAAGCTTAGGTACTGGTAAACTTTCCAAATACTTTTTCAGCAAGTCACAAGAAACTCCTCCGTCAGATCTAAAATTTGCATCATTTCCTAATCTACATGTAATTTTCTTTTCATTTATGTTATTTTCAAACATAATTCATGACTGAAAAATACCATAGATTAAGCATCATGTACCAGATCTAGATAAATTACTTGGTGGTTATGCCTCAGCTAATATGCCTTTTAAAATCAATTGGTATTTAACCTGAGAAAACCACCTTTTGAAATCGTAATGAAAACCTAGTCTAAGAATGTTAATTGAAATGTGTCACTCTTTTCCTCCCAGCAATATGACGTGTTGCTTTTTATGTGTGTTATCAGGATCAGCAAGGGGAATTTTTCCATATCCATCTTCAGAGAGTTCTTCTTGAAAGGAAAACATGCACTGCACTCGGGTTTTAAGAAACATGAGCAGTATGGTTAGCTTCATGGTGTAAAAAATACCAAAGCAAATCAAGTGTGTCTTGGGGACTGGTTTCTAATTTAGCTGGGCTGGTATAGAAACTCCTGGACTGGCATGGTGATAAAATCCAAGGAAATAGTGGATGCGTCTGCGGGGGACCCAGCTCTCCCATCAACCTCCCCACTATGGCTTCAACATTGTTCTCATTGTGGAAATGTTCCTGGCACTAGGGTACTTCCTCCTTGTAAAACCACATGCTAACACTCTATAGTTTCATTAATGAAAGAAGGATAATTGGGAGATATCCATTAGATTTCAAGGTGAACATTTGGTTTGGAACATTTGTAATTTTTTTCTTTTTCCTTCTTCTTTTTTTTTTTTTTTTTTTTTGGCTTCCAAGGGGACCCTCACATTTAATTCCAAGATGGGGATATAATTGAGACCTTCCCTGCTGACAGTATAACCGCTTTTCATTGCTAAAGTACAAATAATTACTTATAAAACAGCAGGTGGTCTGCTTTAAAAAAATCAAATACATGGTCTAGGTATTTTTAGGCATCCTTTGCTACAAGCCTTTCTCTTTCTCTCCTGGATCAAGTGGCCACTCTTAAAAAAATCAGTTAGCATGATGAATACTCTGACAGTTGTTTTCTATTGATGCATTCACCTTCATTTCTCCTCTTTTTCCACTTGTTGAAGATTGATCTTGTTCCTTTCCTAAAGCATATGAAGTTCTGGTTTTTTAATTTATATAGTTCTTTCATCCAAGGACCCAATCGTGAACTTAGTAATTCATTGTGTTTTCTTGTTTTCATCAGCCAAGAGAGAGCCGAGAAGCTCAATTTCATTTGTTCAGAGAAAAGAATAGAGCTTAGAATTCAGGATATCAAGTTAGATTTAAGTGTGGTGCCAAATCCTAACGATGTCTCAAAGTTGATTTTTTTTACCCATTGCACCTGAGTCTGCCTTTATTTTTCTGTCCTGTCCTCTATAAAAAGTTCCAAAATTGTTGATTATATAGGAAGTTACTATTATTAGAGCGATATCAAGAATTATAAGCAATATAAGCCTCATCTGGCTAATTTAAGACACTTATTTAAAGGACGTTAGCAACTCATAGAACCAATGAGGAGGCTAGAGGACCAGTTATGGACATATGCAGGAACCAACTGATACTCTGCTTTTTTTCCCCTAAGATTTAAAGTTCGGGAGAGAGGAACCAATTACCTGAATTTAGGGCACATGCCCACCACCAATCTTTATCTGGATGATAGAGAATGGCCCTGGCAGAAGTAACCTCAAGGAAGCCCTTAACCACGGCAGGATAGCTCAAACAGGGTTCCTCATCTGAATCATACAGCTGAGAAAAATAGTTATTTGGCTGCAATATTGTGATTTATAGGACATGTATATTTGGTCATTCTGATGACCAAAATATATTTCTCATATATATTTGGTCTTCACCCATAGTTTCTGATTCATAGCTCCCTAAACCCTTGCAATTTTCTAAGTGTTGAGAGTGATACAATTATCTTTTGTTGTGTTAATGAGGTGAAATTCAGAAAGCACCTAAGAATGAAGATTGGTTTCCAGTGGATCCGACCATGTGATTGGAGGGTTGAAACTTTTAGTCCCACCCCCAAACCTCTAGAAAAGGGTGAGGGGCTGGAGGTTGAATCAGTTGCTCATGGTCAATGATTTAATCAATTGTGAACATCGAATGAAGCCTCCATATTAACCCAAAAGGATGGGGCCCTGAGAGCTTCTGGGTTGGTGAACGTATTGGAGATTTGGGAAGAGTGGTACACCTGTAGAGGGCATGGAAACTGTGCCGCTTCCCACATACCTTGCCCTGTGCATCTCTTCCATCTGGCTCCTTTTGAGTTACATACTTTTACAATAAACTAGTGATATAGTAAGTAATGTTTCTGTGAGTTCTGTGAGCCACTCTAGCAAATTAACCCAAGGAGAGGGGGTCATGGGAACCTCTGATTTATAGGCAGTCAGAAGTACAGGTATCAACCTTAACTTGCAACTGGTGTCTGAAGTCCAAGGACGGGTCATTGGAAACACCAATCTATAGTTGGTTGGTCAGAAGTACAGGTAACAGCCTGGGCTTGTGACCGGCATCTGAAGTGTGTGTCGGAGGGCAGTCTAACCTGTGGAATCTGATTCTGTCTCCAGGTGGATAGTGTCAGCATTTAGTTAAATTGTAGGACACCCAGCTAGCATCCTGAGAAGTGCTTGTTGGTGTGGGGCAGTGGGGGAGCCTACACCCCCCAACCCCCACCCCGCACACAGTGGAATGCAGTCAAGAAATGTTTTCAGTGGCTATTTTCTTAATTCTTTCAGAGATGGTGCCTAACTAGTACCATTCTACATACATGGGGGAGATGATTATGTACAATGGATGCCTTAGGCATCAAGGTTTAATTCTTTTCTTGGAACCCAGATAGCTTGTGAAGTAGCCATCTTAGTTTACTAGCTCACTAAGACAGAACTCAAGAGGGGAGATATAATTCCTCAAAAGGCAATCAGGGTATTATTAGAAGTTGAGCAGCAAAAAATAACATATGTGTACTCCACCACTTATAAATTATTGACGTCCACAAGGCAGCATGTCCCAAAGTTTTACATGGGATACTAATATCTCTCAAGCCACTGATAGGTGTGCTTAGACAAAAGAAGTCTTAGGAAAAAGAGTTTGGGAAATACTTTATGCTATAATCCTTCTCAAGGAGATTAACAGCATGAAAGTCTCTAAGATGTCCTACAATAAATGGTTAAGAGTCTGTTTAACTGTGTTTCCCAAACCTACATGATTATTGAATCTTGATAATATATCCCACAGAATTACTATTGCAAAGAATATTCTTTAGAAAATAGTCTTTAAAAATGTGTTCTGATAATTTCAGGAATTCTCCAACTTGCTAGTGTCACTCTAGGGTTTAAATTCCATAGTCAAAATGATAATAGCGAAAATGGAGGGTTTTGAAATGATGCTTAAGTTATATTTTTGTCATCCCTTGCCTTAGTATTGACCATTTTCCCACATTCTTTCATGTGGCCCTTCCCATAAAGAGTAGGGAAATGATTTTAAATGTGGCCCCCTTTCTAATACCTTGGATGTACATTGGGAATTACCTGGGGAGCTTTAAAAACTATTGTCTCCCATCCTGAGCTATGAACTCTGCTCTAGGGGAGAGCCATCATGATTAGCAGAAACATTTTTAAAAAATAAGCATATAGAACACGACAACATACTGAAATAATGGTCCTACAACTCTAGCATGTGTCAGAATCACTTAAATATTGGACTGGATTTGGTCAAGAGGAGATTTCTCTGAACCATAACTGTTAGTTGGCTTTCAACTCATGAAACCAATGATCCCCTAATAATTTATTGCCACATGTTAATTATAGTAGGGCATCAATGGCAAAAAATGAGTAATCCTCATGATAAATGGTTGCTAAGCAATTGCTTAACCATAGAGATGCTGGCCATTACCTCCTGTTATCCAACTGTCCAACCCCTAGCATAATTGGCAGATAAAAAGCAAAAAGGAACAACAAATTGTGCACTTATTAATTCTTTGGGGGTGAAGGGACCTTCAGAATCCATTTCCACTATACTTCTGATTTTCTGATTATCAGAGTACTAGAATATTAGAGTAGGAAATCTTTTTTTTTTTTTTAATTTATTGGGGTGACAGTTGTTAGTAAAATTACATAGATTTTGGGTGTACAATTCTGTATTACATCAGGAAATCTTTTTTATGATAATAACAATAGATATTTATTTAGCCTTTACTATAAGCCAGACAGTGTTCTATATATATATATATATATATATATATATATATATATATATATATATATATATATATATATATATATATATATATATATATACACACATATATATATATATATATATATATTCCTTTAAATAATAATTTAAAAAATCCTAAAAGCTGTGTACTAGTATATCTTCATTTTGCAGATGAGGAAACTAAGACAGAGAGAGTATAAATGACTTGCCCAAAGTTAAACAACTAGTAAGTAGCAGATAAAAGATTCACTGAGGTAATCTGATTCTAGAAGTTGGGCTTCTAAACACCTTACTGTGTCCAGCGGTCCTAGACCAAGAGTAAATCAAGGGAAGGAGTTCTTAAAAATTACAGAGGCTGAGGTTTCACTGCAGACCCAGTGATTTAAACTGCACTGGGGATTCTGATATACAAACTTCTACCTGCACCTATGCCCACAAACCTTACAATCTAATGACTTCTTCCAATATCTTTATTTTATAACCAGAGAAACGGAATCCCACGTGTGCAATAAAGGGTTAACTCAGCAGGCTTGGGCTGCCCAAACCCCATACATTCCAAAGGTCTTCAGGACTGGTCCTTGCCCAGCTCCTGGAATATAACCTCAAAGCCCTTGGAATATCCTGCCTAAGAAGAGTGTCTTTGTATAAGTGGGGACTTGGGCCATGCCACATAGTTTATGCCAACAATATCACGCATGGAGAATGCCTGTCTTTATGCACCTGGGGCCCTAGACCATGACGTGTCCATTTGATTTCTGGGGGAAAGTAGTGAGGAATGAGTAGCGAAGGTCAGGTGCCCCATGCAGGGGCCCCGTGTCTATGTGACTGATCTCCAGTCTGGACACGAAGGCTCAGGTGAGCTTCCCGGGTTGGCGATGCTTTGTACATGTTGTCACATTGCTTCTGGGCAAATAAGCACTGCTACGTGCCTCCACTGGGAGAAGATAGCTGGAAGCTTGTACTTGGTTTCTCCGGGACTCTGTCCTATGCACCTTTTATCTTTACTGACTTTAATCTGTATTCTTTTGCTGTAATAAACTGTAGTTAGGTATGTGACCATTTCTTTCTGAGTTTTGTGAGTCTTCTACCAAATCATCAAAATTAAAGGTGGTCTGGAGGACTCCATGTATCTTCCCCAACCCTCCACCTGTTCATACTTTAATCTTGATGAAGGCAGGGACCATGCTTGTTTTTCTGCATGTTTTTTAATCTGGAATGTGGTATTCATTCCATAATATTTGTTGACTAAACAAATTGCTTCCATAATTAGGGAAGAGATTCTGTACCTGGTAAGCCTTTAAGTTGTTCATTGTTGTCATGGTCTCATTGTGGCCCCATCGTTTCTCACTGTGCCTTGGATTCGTCACCTCCCCAGCTTTGCCCTTTGTCAATACCAACTCTGCCCTCTTCCTCAAGGTTTCAGATAAATGTAAAGTGGCCTTTCTTTTATATAAAGTCTGCGACCTATAAATAATGGAATTTCCCCCTTAAACCATGTGTCACAGAAGAAGTATGGAGTAAATAACAAAAGGACCTCTGAGAGAGGTCAGTTCCAGCTGAGACGATCATAAAAGCATAGAAAAGAGATGGAACTTTCACAGCTTTCCAAAAGGTACATTGAAATTAGATATTTTAAAAGGCAGAGAAAAAGGGCCTTTCTGGTAGATGAAAATATATATATATATGAATAGTCATCAAAGTAGGAAATGTTGATCATAAATTGAAAATGTGAGGTAGGTACTGTGTTTCCCCAAAAATAAGACCTAGCCGGACCATCAGCTCTAATGCATCTTTTGGAGCAAAAAATTAATGTAAGACCCAGTCTTATTTTAACATAATATAAGACCTGGTCTTATATAATGTAATATAAGACTGGGTATAATATAATAATAATATAATATAATATAATGTAATGTAAGACTGGGTCTTATATTTTTACTCTAAAAGACGCATTAGAGCTGATAGTCTGGCTAGGTCTTATTTTCGGGGAAACATGGTATTTGGTTTGGATGAAATCTGCATATGAAGCAAGTAGTGTTTTAAAAGCAGAGTGGGATTAGTTCATGAATAGCCTTAAATGCCAAACTAGGACATTTGAATATTAAATCACAGGGAGTTAGTGAAAACTTCAGAAGAAGGAAATCAAATGGTAAAACTGTACCTGAAGAAGTTTGTTTACAAGCTAGATATGGGTTTCAATGAGAAAGAAACCACAGAAGGAAAAACTAGTTGGAGGCTGGTGCAATAAAAGCCTAGGGGGAAACAGCCAAATCTGCCTGTTAGTCTTCAACTTAACACCAGTTTGCAACAGAACCATGAGTTCCTGAATTATCAAATGCAGCAATATGTTCATTTTTTTGGAGCCTGATAACTAGCTTTTTCTTCAAAGGAAGCATTTTGAACCCACTGCAAAATTATGTCAGTTGGGAACCGCAGAATCCCCCTGGCAATTTTCCAAGGTCATTAGAGGTAATAAGAAGGGTTTAGGTACAAATCAGCATGAAATCCCCTCCATCTTGATGCATGACCAAATAAATGAGATCACCTCCTCTATCTTCCAATGCAATATTGCTTCCTATAGATGTGATAGTAGCTTTGCTGATTTATGTTGGGTCTAAACATGCAGCGTGGACATAGGCCAGAACTGAGGCAATTATTAAGCAATCCCAAGCCAAAGAATCATTCAAATTTAATAAACTGAATTCCGGAGTCAGATTTCCCAAGTTCAGTTCATGATCAGTAACTTGAGACTCGCCATTATTTTCATCCCGTGCATCCCTCTCCCTGAGAGCTCCTTTTCTCTTTCCAACTCACGGTCTCTCCCATTAGTCCTTTGACCTACCAGGCTTTCCCACCCACGATCTTACTAAATTCTTGCGATATTTCTTTTCCTTGATGCCCTCACTATCTTCCTTATCCTATATCAATGGTTACAGTTATTTCCTTGAGTCTCTTCATTTCTATGGCTTGGCAACATACAACCTGGTTAAATCCAACTTTCCGCCTACTCCAGAATACACCCCCTTTTGGTTTTTCGTCTCCTTACCACTTCTTATTATCTTTTGTTGGTTCCTCCTCTTCTTCTCATCCTCTTAATGATGGGTGGTTATTCTACTAAGTACACTCTGCTCTTTGATATGTACATGCTTTTTTGTTGCTGTCATCCCACCTTGGTTTTAAATACTATTTACATTCTGATAATGCATACCTCAATCTGAGACCCATGTCCTGATTTGCATATCCAGTGACCTACTCAGCATCTCCATTTGGGTATTGTGCTGGTTATTTACCTAGTGACTCTCAGCCCCAAATCTGTCTATGAATCTCTGCTTCTTGATGCTGGTCATGGGACTCTGAAAACTACATTTCCCAGATTCCCTTGCGACTGATTTCCTGTTAGATTTTCCCAAATGGAGTGTTGAGAGACAATGGAAGGTGGGTATAGCCAATCTGTTGGGTACCTTGCCCCATATGCCCTTGACCCACCTTTTATTTCAGCTGCAGTGTGGTGAATAGTGCCATGCATGTTGACAATGTTCTACCTCAAGGACTTGCCATTATCTTTCATCTTTTATGCCTCAGGGCTCTCTCTCAAGCCAGAGACCCCCTTAGCCTATGTACAGATGCATCACAGAATTTCAGGTGAGTCAACACTCCTGCAGAAAACCCTCAATTAGTGCGATTGGCTATGAATACCTTCTGGTCTTCATATGGACAATTCCAGGAGGAATTCTGAATTCTGGATACTTCTCGTAGGAACAACACAGTCCCAACTGCCTAAAATCAACAACCTTCATAATACACCCATATTTGCTTTTTTTTGTTTTTTTCTTTCTCGTCTCATTTTCCCCACTTGCTCCCTCCTGTTTACTGGGATCATCTCCTAAATAAACTACCTGTACCCAAATCCTTGTGCTCTACTTTCAGAGTAACTCAAGCAAGGGAGTGGGAGAATTTGAAGGGGTGCCCTTTTAATTATTATGTTTTCCTCTAGTCCTCTCAGGGCCATTTCGCAGTGGCAAAAATGGACCCAGGCTCTGGCGTCTTTCAGCACTGCTAGATCATTTTTCATCTACTCTTTCCTGTTTTGTTTTTTAAATAGCACTTGTTACCTTCCAACATGCTGTTTGATTTACTTATTTATTATGTTCATGTTTTATCTGCCCCACTCTAATGTAAACTTTTTGAGACTAGGGATCTTTATTTTATTCACTGATGTATCCCAACTGCCAGAAAAGGGTGTCTGGGCACATAGTAAGCACTCAGTACATATCTATTGAACAAAATAATGAATGGCTTGGCCACCGAATTGTTCAGCTGGAGAAAGTTATTTAGCCTCTCAGAATTCAATTTTCTTAGCTATAAAATGTGAAAAATAATAGCACTTTCTTCACAGGTTACTGTACCGATTGAGTTAATAAAAGGAAAGGGCTGAGCACAGAGCCTGGCACATCGTGAGCCTTGCCACATGTTGGTAATTATTATTAATTTTTTTAGTTACAGGTGTACAAAGCAACATAATAGTTAGACATTTACACCCCTCACAAAGTGATACCCCCCACCACACACACACCGGTTATTATTAGCCTGTTTGAGTGTTGATACTTCTCCGTGACATCAGAGAAATTGGATAATCAGACACACCATTCATGTCTCCTCAGGCAAAATGTAACATCTAGAAAGATAAGTTGCTTAATCACAGACAGTCAGCATGGTTTATGCAAAGCCAACCAGCTCTGTCACCTCCCATTTCCTCAACTTGGATCCATATTACTTAGGAAGACAGGCTGCTTTCCTTTGAGTTCAGTTGAGAATTTATAACTAGGAATACTCAGGTTTTTCATGATTAAAATTGAACCTTCGGTTCACTCTACCTTCAGGAGAAATTGGTTTATAAATAAAGGTTCCGTGCCAAGCAGCCAGATAAGAAGTTAATTAATTGAATGTTCAGCATCTACTATGTCCAGAAAGTCAGTGCTTTATAGAATTTTTTTCCCTTTGAATTCCAAAAGAAATTTTTTTTTTTTTAAACAGCCATAGACCATTAAGTTTCTCTGCTGCAGTCATGGAGCCACTGAATATGAGTTTGGTGTTCCAGATACTCTAGATCAGAAATGTTATATACCCTGGGGCAACACGATGCATCAGAAATAAATCAAGCTCCCCAAAGGGCACAGACACATAGGCTACAAAAAAGAAAACAGAGACTGTATGAGGTGAACTGATTTTCCGAAATGTGACCAGCAGATCCGTGGTACTGTCAGATTGGGACACCCGGTTACCTGGTCCCTGATTGACAACCATCTTTCTGTTCCCTCATCTTGGTGGACATGTCACATGCAGTGCTAGGAAGATCAAAACCACACAGAGAGCAGAAAATCTGCTTTATCCTCTTTTCACAAATCTTCTTGAGCTTTCTTGACTCCTTGCTTTGGTTATGCATGGAGGAAAATGCTTTCATCTTTCTCCTCCCTCTCCATTGGGCTTGCTGTCTCTTACATTTTTCAAATGTTGCATGAAGAAGAAAAACAGTTCCCCAAGCGGACCACATGCTGACAAGCTCCTGGTGTTGTCAAATGGAGCTGGAGCATCATGTTTCAAAATGTCCTGGATGAGAACCCTGCCTGTGACAATGGCGCTTTCAGAGTGGGGCACTAAATGTTCTCTGGAGAAGGAGGTCGGGGGTTGAGGAGGAAATGCTGGCCAGATGGAATTAACCAGCAATTGAGAGCCTCTTTGTAGGAAATGATGCCTTTGCTAACCTGGACTCTTAAAAACCAGACTCCAATTTACAAGTATTTTGGGATCCCACCCCCCTACCCATTGGGAACAGAAAAATAATTTTTCTAGGCACATCAGCAGATGGAATTAAGCTGGAACTGTTGTCCCATCAGCTGTTCCCATCTGACAGCGAAGCTCTCCAAGCACTTACTAGAAAAAAGCATACGATGCCCTATAAACTCTCAATTTTGTACCCACGTTGAATATCAAACTATGTTTCATAACTCTTTCTTGTCAGGTCCAGCCATGGTACATTTTTTTTTTTTTTGTAAGCCCTCCAATGGACCCTATTCTGTACATAAGGGGCTTCTTCTACCTAGAATACTGACCACCCTCATTCCTCCCACCATCCATCTCCTTGCCTGGTGGTTGAGAGCACTGCTCCCTTAGTTCTCAGCCTAGGTCCTACATGTGCTAGTTGTGTAACACTGTAGAGAGAGTGTCCTCTCTGAGCCTTGGTGTCCACATCCCCACAATAACAGTGTCTGATAAGGTTGTCATGAGAGAGACATGTGGAATCCACCCATGCAGAGCATGTAGAACAGTGACTGACACGTGGGAAGCTCTTCATAGATCTTAATCTTGGTATTTTATGATCATTATAAAAGTGCGTGGACTTTGGGGTCCAACACACTTGAGTCAACTCTCATTTGCATCTTGGCTTGGCCACTTACTAGCTGTGGAATCCTGAGCAAGTTACTTATGTTTCCTCTTCTGTAGAATGTGCGTCATCATCACCAAGCTTATCCATAGACTATTTTAAAAATGAAATGAGTTAGCAGGCCTAGAGAGTAATTAATATTAATACTACTTATTTGCACACTTAGTAAGTCTACTTATTCTTTTAAGTCTTAGCTGTGTTGCTGTTTTATCCAGAGAAAATTCTGTTACTGGTTAGGTCCAAGTTGTATGTCCCTTGACTGAGCTTCCATAGCACCCTGAACTGTCTCCTGCTCTGCCCTCCTCGCCATGTTGTAATTTCCGTGTTCCTTGCTTGTCTGCCACCCTCGACTCTGAGCTTCACTAAAGCAGGAATACTGCTTAGTTCGTTCCCCCATCAGATGCTAATCAGCCAGCATGAGACCTGGTACCCAGTAGATGCAGTGAGAGAATGAAAGCCATCGGTTACACCACTCTCCTCTCATCCCGTGGTCTTCTCTCTGCTGATGACAATGGTGCACATGCATATGTTTTTAAGGACTGTGCCAGGAACTGGCATGATATGAGATTACCGCGCTTTTTGTTAGGCAACATAGATTTTAAACATTTTGGATTTAGGTGTCAGTCATCTAAAAGTCTGAAGATTTAATAATCAAATCAAGATTTCTGCTTTCTCATGAAAAATAAATACAAGATTTGACAAGATTGAGGCACATATATAAGTTCCACTTATTATATATGTTCAAAGTTTAAAGTCCCACCTCGTAACAATAGGCTAGGGCCAAATAGCAGCCGCCCCTTATTAGATGGTTTTCTGAAGTCCTCCCTCGGCCTCTTTCACTCATATGTATTCTCCTTCTGGCCTTTATAAGCATTTGACTTTGAAACCTCTGCTTTAAAGGCTCTGCCCTTTGGCTAAGTTGAATAAGCAAACTGACATTGGATTCATGAGGGGGAGGGAGTCAAAAATTGATAAAGTACAATCCCATGATCAAGAAGGGTATTTTTTTATTGAAATATATTTGATATATAGCATTGTGTAATTTAATGTGTAAAACATGTTAACTTGATACATTTATGTATTCTAATAGCCATTGTAGTGATAATTAGCACCTCTATCACGTTTCATAATTATCCTTTCTTTTTAGTGCTTGTAATCATTAAGTTCTAGTCTCTTAGCAAGCTTGGTGATTTTAATGCGCTATTGCGGGCTGTATTCACTGTATACTGTGCATTTGATCTCTAGGGCATATTTACTACTCGTTAGAAGTTTGTACCCTTAAACAATCTGGTAACCAACATTTTACTCTGACTTTTCTCACTTAGCACAATGGGCTAAATAATATTGCATTGTACATATGTACCACCTCTTCTTTATCCATTCATCCATCCATGGGTACTTAGGTTGTTTTCATATCTTGGCTATTGTGAATAATGCTGCAGTAAACATGGGAGTGCATATATTTCTTTGATGTCCTGTTTTAAGAGTATTTTTTCTTAACCTGAAAAAATGAATTTCACATTCTTTAATAAAGTGAATATTTATTGAGCTGCTCTACTCTATGTAAGGCAAAGTTATAGTAAGTCTCTAAAAATTGTAATGCATCTACTTCCCCTCATAGTGCTCTGTGACTTTGTGTGAATGATATTACTTTTATGGCCAGTATTTTCATCTGAAAATATGGCTAACGCTGTGTCACCACCAACCCACCACTAGTATTTTATACAACACAGGTCAGTTTAATGTAAAGGTTAAGAGAATCTGGAACCCAACAGACTGAGGTTCAAACTACTTACTAGGAACGTGATCTGGCAGTTTAAAATTTTTCTTTAAATTCAGTTTTCTCTTTGTGAAGTTAGGATGATAGCACTATTTGCCTCAATGTGTTATAAAGAATAAATGGGATAATTCATCAAAAGAACTTATGTGCTCAGAAAATATAGTAAACTCAGAAAATATAGGTGTTCATGGCAATTGAAGCAGTATAAAAGGATTAGTTGCTGAAGCGTTTATAATGAAATAAAAAAGACAAGAAGCCCCCAGAAGCCATGCACTTTGTAGAAGCAATGCTTTTTGAAGTAAATGTGGTGACCATTAGAGGACAATAATATTGCACTTCCATAAACCGTTTCCTCTGATCCCTTACTTCTGGAAACTAATAGAGTAGTATTTATATTATGATAAAAGAATGGAAGCCTAGGAAGCATGGTTTGTTTATAACTAACTTGTTGAGATATGCGAAGACACTTATCTTGCCTTTAAAAAGATATCTTCCAAGCAAAAATATTTACATAATAGTTAAGATAATGAGCTTTGGAATAAGGTTACTTGAGTTTGAATTCTGCCTTTACTACTTACGAACTGTGTGATCTTGGGCAGGTTGTTTAAATGCTCTGTGCCTCAGTTTCCACACAGGTAAAACAGGAATAATAATGGACTGTGTCAAAGAGTATTGCATGGAATAAATTAGTTAAAACAGGTAAAACACTTAGGATGGAGAATATGAATAACATTGTAAATGCTTCATAACATTTGGCTTTTATTGTTATTTTCTATATTTAAGATGAATCCAACCAGAGTTAGCATACAAATATTGCCAGAAAATTGTAATCCTAATTAATGCACACAAGAATTAAATTCCTTCATTTGTATTCTTAATTGTTGTTTTCTTATTCTTAATGTGTTTCCCTCAAGTGAACCAGCCAGGAAAATATGCCTAGAGTTATCCTAGAATGTGGAATGAGGACCTAAATTCAATTTCAACTTAAAAGGTGTGTTTTAATCAATACAGACTATTACCAATAGAATGAGTTTCCCGGAAGGCTGGTAAATCATTAGGTATAAAAGCATTTGTAGGAGAATAAAATGATTGTTCAGGATAACATGATTATTAAGACTTAACAACCTTAATATTTTATGTCGGCATCTACTGCTGACATAAAAAAGAATGATCAGACATTGAATGGTTGGACAATTTAAAATTTTTCTGAGGAAAATTATAATGACCGTGTACTTTTCAGAATTTCTCCAAAATACCCTCTAGAAACAGAGAACTAAGGTAGGAAAACAGACCATGAATAATATCTACAACAAACAGCAAATATGGAAGGCTGGAGACAAACCACTAACAGCTACAAATCCTGTGTTTGCCCAATTAGGAGCTGTGCAGTAGGAAGCAGAGGGAAGTAATGGGGTGATGGATGGAACTGAGAACAGGAGAATTTGAAAATCACAGGTAGGAAATCATTGGAGAATATGCAGATTAACATAAGAAGAACAGCAGGCATCAAAGGATTCTTTGCACACTCCAATTCAGGAGTACAAGGGATTGATACCAAGGTCTGAGGAGACTAAAACAAGGTAAGCCCCAAGAATACTCAAGACTGACCAACTAAAGCTCCCTTCCAGGACAAAGAAAAATTACTGAGTGTAGAATCCAAATTAAGTAGAGTAGGTATGATAGGATCAAAGGGAAAAAAAAATCCAGGTGAAATTGGAGAAGGTCAACAGAGGAAGAAGATCTTGGAATGTCCAAGATAGATTTTGGGCATATGAGGCAAAAAACAGTGGAAGAAGGAGGTCTGGATCAGTAAAGCCAGAAAAGGAATCCTGGCCCACGCTTTCTTCTTAAAAGTTTAGGAAAACTCACCTTATGTAGAAATGAACAACGGGAAAGAATAGCATTCAAAATCCCATAAAATGTTATTATAGGAAAAAAGGAGCAGAGAAACACCCCTACACACACTGAGCTAAAATAAATAAATAAGATGACAATAAATATAAGAACCATGTAAATTAGAATATTTAAAAAAATAGCAATGAGATGATGCATTATAGGACAAAATTATAAGTAAAAGAAAGTTCATTTCAGAAATGAGGGCTAAACTAAATGGCACATGAGAGCAAATAAACACAGCACAAACAACTTAATGGGAGTTGAAAGTTGAAAAGAAGAAAATTATGAAAATTTTAAGGAGTAAAGAAAAAGATTTGAGAGAACATGGGAGTTTTAGGAGCTAGGCTAAGAATATCTAGCATAATATAAGATCTCTGAAGCAATGAAACAAAACAAAAACTATATTTCAAGAAAATTTTCTTGAAATAAAAGCAAAACTTGAACCTACATATTGAAAAGACACACATTACCTGGGAAAGTCAATACAGAGTGACTAACAAGATGTATTCTTGTAGATCTATTGAATTTAAAAAAAAAAATGGAAAGAAGATCCTTTGAGTACTTTGGCACTTATAAAGGAAAGAAAATCAAATTTGTTATCAGACTTTCCAGTAGTAAAACTTTATATACTAGAAGACAACGGAGTAACATTTTCAAGGTTCTCAAAGAAAGAAAATTTAAGCCATAGATTTTATATCCAGCCAAACTTACTTTGAAATATGAAGGCCACAAATATGCTTTCTTTAGGTATTGCAAACTATGATAAACTACACTAAGTTAAATCTTAGTGTAGATTTAACAGAATTTAAACCTTCAAAATTAAATTCTGAATGTTTGTTGAGTGAGCAGCTGTCTGTGTTATATTTCCCCAAGAGCTTTTGTGGTGGTGGGCAAGGAACAGGAACTTAAAAGTCTTAGAGACTGGCACATACTATTTACACTGTATTGCACAGGTACTCATTTAACCCAGTTGTACAGGGCGAAAATGGAAACACAAGACCACTGTTACATTTTTATCCTCAGGGCAGTAATAAATTTCATTGAAACAATGTTTTACTCCAAGCTTTCCCAAACCTCAAAAATCTGACAAGAAGAAAATACTTTTCACCAGAGAGAGAAAAATGTTTTATAACATCAAAAGAAAAAATCTAACAGCAAAAAAGTAATGAAATAACATTC
The DNA here is from genome assembly GCF_036562045.2 of Rhinolophus sinicus. Taxonomy (NCBI): domain Eukaryota; kingdom Metazoa; phylum Chordata; class Mammalia; order Chiroptera; family Rhinolophidae; genus Rhinolophus; species Rhinolophus sinicus. The sequence goes on along the minus strand of NC_133759.1, from coordinate 91,292,063 downwards.
AAACTGCTCTTTAAATTGTTTTTGTGTCTGTATACCTGCAGCAATCAAATTACTTCAAAGTGACCTAAAGCTCTGAATTCTGTTACCTTGTGAAAATCTGTGACAGTATTAATATTAGTAAAGAACAATAATTAATGTCATTTGCCTTATTTAACTTAGTGTAGTTTATCATAGTTTGCAATACCTAAATAACTATAATTTCACCTACCTTGAAGTCTATATAATGTAGATAGGCCTTTAAAAAAGTGCAATTTTCATGACAAAACCCTATTCTTCCAGCAAATATTTGTGGAGTACCTACATACTATATGCCAATAATTTCCATGAACACTGAGATACAGACATGAATAAAGCAGTCTTTCCTCTTGATGAATTAGGCATTTGAGCAAAACAGAAGACATATTAAAAGCACTAACAAGCTAGCTAATAGTAACCAGAAAAATCATGTTAAAATTATTAAATGGATGATATTTGCTTAAAAATATAGTAGAAAATGTCTTACCAATGGTGAACTAATGGACCTACCTAATTATTCCATATCCTTTATTCTTTTTGTAAACCACATTACCCATTGTCCATAGAACTTGGCTTGGCTATTCTCGAGACATCTTTCGACCCCTTCTCCAATCAGCTGAATTGTGTATCTGAGAAGAGTAAGTTGTGTGTTCCCAAACCTGTTTATACCAGTTGTACTTGTTACTATAATTCTGAAATTGAATTCACTATTACATAAACTAATCAAATATGAGTGCCAAAAGATAAAAATGAAATAAAATAAAAAATAAATTCTGAAAATAAATGATTTAAAAACTCAATTCATAAGCTAGAAAAGGAAAACAAAGCAAAGGAAAACATAAGAAAGTCATAAAAGCAGACAGAATTCAGTTAGAAAACAGAATTAGTATAATTAATAAATGAGTCCAAATGCAGATTCTTTAAAAACAAAAAATATAGACAACCTACTAACATAAACAGGACATAAAAGAGAGCACTCACGTGTATGAAATTAGCAATGACAAGGAGGAAATAAGCTTCAAAACAGAGGATATTTAAAGTAACTAGAGACTATTTTCCACAACTCTAATTGAATTTGAAAACCTAAATGAAATGGGTAATTTTAAAGAAGAATATAATATAGTTGACTAAAATTGATCTCAGTAAAGACAGAAAATCTAAAACGATTAGAAATATGTAGACAACGTTGGTAAAGAACTCATCCCCAAAAGCCTCATGCCCAGTTTCTTCCATGATGTGACACTGAAAATGGATTGGAGCCAACTTGAGCTCTCACTGGCCAAACATGGGACCGTTTCAACTTTCACAAAGATAATAACTGTAAAAGACTGCAATAAATCAAAACTGTCTCATCTGCGAGAAGACCAAAACAAACAAGCAAACCCTAACTCATCACCATTGGAGGATCCACGGAAACCAACCCGTTGTTCTGAAAACTGGTAAATAGCAGAGAAGAATCACACATTTGTCCTGTCTTTCCTAGATGGACTGTATCACTTGTTACACAAATAGACGGTAAAGGCAGATTTCACTTTAAGAAGTATTATAGTTAAGAAATGAATATAATCAGCTGGCAATTTGTAATGAATTAATGGATCACGGTACGTGTAAGTCTGCTAACATCACAGAGAGGTAACCAGACCTCATGTGCATCTTGACATAAGAATATAATACTATTTATGAATTTCTTGCCAAAAATAAAAAATAAAATAAAATAAAAAAATCAGTCCTCAATCTGATCAAGCCTTTAGGGCCAAACAATTTGTAAAAAGCCCAGGGAAACAAGCAGCAAAATCCAAACTTCAGGAGCCTGTATAGGACAAATGATCTGGTAGCTTTATTAAACAAAGTGGAAGGACAAAGAGAAAGAGAAGTGAATTTATAGATTAAAATAAATTTAAGGCACGCCTCAACCAATCAATATATGGACCTTATTTAGATCCTCATTGAAATGGTAAAAAGAGAAAACATGAAATAATTGGAAATTGGAACACTGACTGGATATTTGTTAATATTAAAGAATGATTATTAACGTCTGCTTGAGGTGCAGTAATGTGCTTTGTTTTTAAAGAGCCCTTGCCTTTCCAACATAAGGACTGAAATATTTACAGTCGAAATGATGTCTTGGATTTGCTTCAAAAAGGGGGGGAAGTAGGAGGAGAAGTAGGAAAAACAAGATTGGTCATGAGCTGAAAACTATTAAAGCTGGCTGGTGGGTATAGGATTCATTATAATATTCTGCCTGTTTTTGTATATATTTGCAATTTTTCATAATATACAAATTAGTAAAATATTACTAAAATTAGGGCATAATTCTCGTGAACATCACATGGTTATTGTTAACTAAACTGAGAGAAAGTGCTCCATTATCTCTGCTGTACCACATTAGAGATCACTAACTGCAATAACCAGGAAAGTGTATGTATACGAACAAGGGTGATGCATTTTCTTTGCTCCCCTGATTCTTCCTCCATTTCCAGATATTCATTCAGCTTGTAGTTACAGAGCTGCTGATATTGTAAAAATGTTGCTTAGCAACATGTTAATGGGGAAAAACACTCCTTAAAACATTAGGGTTTTTGTCTTTTGAAATGTACTAGTTCAGCATATGACACCTCCCACAGCTCAATTTAACAAGAGGAAAAATATCAACTCTGAACATAGTTATTGTGGTGCTGTTGTTTTTTTTTTTAATCTTCTTAGCTGAGTCTGAATTTAATAAGAATATACGAAATGGAGTAGGACAGAGATCTCAGACTACGTACGGTTCCATTGATTTCTTAGGTGAGAGTGGTTTAGAGATGACAGACTATACCAGCCTGCCCCTCACCTAGTATCTGGAATTGGAGTGGAGATGGCGAGGCCAAGAGGGTATGCAGGGAAAACCCCCCAATTACCCTCCACTAGGTATTATCGTCTAAAGACAATGAATCAAGTATTCAAGGATCTAGAAGGTGGGCCCAATGGGTAACTCTTTAAACTCCATTTCTTTTCCAGGAAATCAAGGTATTTGCCCAAATGCTCTTAAAGAGCATATTTTTATAGCTCTTATACTAGGTAGAAGAACTCCTAGGCCAAAGCGTCTCAAGCTTCAGCCTGTCAGCTCTGCCTTTCCAGGGCATCTTATGAAAATGCAGATTCTGAATCTGCCTTGTGTGAGTGGGCCCTTGAGGTTTTGCATTTGTAACATGCTCCCAGGAGATGCTGATTCTGCTGGTCAGGGGGAATCACACTCATAGCAGGGCTCTCGGCCAGTCTGAATGAGCAGAGATTAGAAAATGTCACTTGTCAGCCTTGACAGGGCGTATGGTTAAGGGGACAGCTTGAGTGTCAAAGAGACTTCGCTTCAAACTCTGGCTCTGTCATACGGTGCGTGACTGAGCCACCCTGGGCTTCACACTCTTCATCTGCAGAATGAAAGCATGGGCATTTCTTGAGAAGATTGAATGAGATAAGATCACTTGGAACCTTCTTAGCCAAGCACAGAGTAAGTACTCTGTAAATATTAATTATTATTGGCATAAAGAAAAACAAAAGAGCATGTATGGAAGATCATATTCCAGTAAGAGTCGCTGTCTCCCTTATGAGTGAGGCAGTGTGAAAGATTAGAAACTGGGCTGGTTCAAAGAGTATATGCTTCTTGTCACTGTTGTAAATGTGGCAGTCAGACCCTTTACTGGGCCTCAGTTTACACACTTGTCCAAGGAAAAAGTTGGACCCATTTCTTCCTGCTGCCAACATCCTAGGAATGTGTTTTAGCTCCTCTAAATGACTAGAGCTGCGCCGACAAGCCCCAAGGAATCAGCTGCCCATTTAATAAGCTGCGAAGGGAAAGGAACGGTGGGTAGCAGAAAGCTAATCAGAACTGGATGAAAAGCGCAGACCCTAAAGAATCTGCCACGCAGGGATCTATTTTAAAACCCAATCCTTTTTAGCATCAGAGAGCCAGGGCGCAGTGATTTAATTACTGATGGGCTACATCAGAGACAAAATTGGAGCCAGCATGCCTGATCAGGGCAAAAAACAGATTAAGTAGCTCTGGGGAGGACAGGTCTTTGGAAACTTCCCACTACCTTTCTCCTTCTGATGTACGGAGCTTTAGATTTTTAAACAAATGTGCTTGGGGCTCTATGATTTTGTCCATTTTCTGAAGGATTTTCTAAGCATCTGTCAGCTTCTGTCTGAATCACACCTAAACGTGTGTATGAATCACTTCCTTCCCAGTTCATGCCACGGTCCCCACCCCCACTCATTCACAGACATCCTCACAACCACCACCATTTGGAAAGAATAAATGAAGGAACTGGGGATTTTGTGCTGATTTTCAAAACCACAAGTGGTCAGAATCACTTCCCCATGAGAGGGATTCTAGGGGATTCTTCAGTGGTGGGGCTGGCACTGGGAGAGCAGCTTGCTCTAGAGAGGGTTGGACAACTGACATGACCCTCTGAACCAGAAAAGGTCTTATTGGTCTCATGAACCTCAATGTGATGGTTAAGAAAATCCTGGATTCTTAGAGAGGGAAGGTATCACAAACAATGAATGAAATCTAAATAATATGGTAACGAACAGGCTTTTGAGTGGGATCGCTTTGGCTCAGATCCCTGCTTCGTTATAAACCAAATTTGCTTAACTCAATAGGTGAGCTTGATCAAGTCCTTTTCACCTTTCTAATCCTCTTTTGCCTCTAACATAAAAAAGGAAAATACCTTTCTCTTCGGGTTCTTGTAAAGCTAAAATGAGATTTCACATTTAAAATACTTGAGATGGTTCCTGGAAAAATCAATGTCTTAGTAACAACAACATTCGAAAACTTTCCTAATGAGTAGACTTTTTCAGGTGCTTCCCTAACTCCCCCAGGATTTAGAGAAGAGGTGTCAACAGACAGCCTATGGCCTGGATTCTACCTTCAGACTTATTTGTTCAGCTCTCTACAGCACGGGTCAAGGTCACTCTGTTGTTGTTTTCACCAATATTTATAAATTGGGCGATTTTACAACTTTGCATCATAATTTTGAAACTGTGTGAACTGTCAGATCTGGCCAACGCCACGCCCACATCCCTGCGTGATAATAATCAGCTAGAGGTGAATTGTATGTCATTTTCCCCTTTGCCACCATCTCCACCATTCCTGCTATCTTACTGTGGCACTATTTTACTTCATGTGCGTTACCTTCTGTGTTTGAGTTAGTATTTGCAGCTGCCGTCCCTGGATATGGTGCCTAGAATGTACCATGATGCTTTTGTGGGGTTTGATTGGCAAGAGCAATCGTGATCAACAACATTGATCACGTGAGTAGACATAGATGCATCTGCTAATCATTTGAGAGAGTGTCGTGTAACAGGGTACGTTATGAGAGTAGCCCATCTCGGGGGTACCTGCCCATGTCAGACTCCAGTCTTCAAAATTATTTGCTCTTCCCACACGTGGGCCTGCTGAAGGGAGACGTGTTAGCTAGACAGCATCGGCTACCTTGCGAGACCTTCCTTACCTTGCGCAAAGGTGGATGGAGCAGAAGCCAACACCCCGGAAGCAAACCAATCAAATTCTCACTCGCAGAAGTTCTGAACTACAGTAGTGAGAAGCTGGGTCTGTGGCTGATGATGGCAGCACTGAGACTGAAAGCTCCTGCACAGTTGGTCTGGGTGGAGGTGGCAGGAGACAAAGACAGGCCATGCAAACCCCAGTTCTGGAGGAGCAGATGTTAGCCGGAGGAAGTCATTCTGCTAAGAGAAATAGGAAAACAGAGGAGGCTTGCAGAAATGAGCAGTGGAAACAACCATGCAGCCTCCCAGAAAGACAAAGGGCATCATTCCTGACGTTCCAGTCCCTGGAGCTGGGAAGACTGGTTGTACATGCGTTGCCATCTTCCATCACTCATTCTTTGATCTTCTTCCTTTTATTTATATGACACCATCCTCTTCTATGATTCTCCCACCTCTCAGAATACTTCTCTCTGTCTCCTTTGTTGGCTTTTTCTCCTACACTTTACCTTGTCAAAATGTGGAGTTTCTTGGACTCCACTATAAAGTCTCTTCTCTATTCACATTTACCCTGCCATGGACTAAATGTTTGTGTTGTGTCCCCCCAAAGTTCATATGTTGAAATATAATCCCCAATATGATGGTGTTTGGAGGTCGGGCCTTTGGGAGGTGATTAGGTCATGAGGGTGGGCCCCTCATGTACGGGATTAGTGCCCTTATGAAAGAGACCCCAGAGAACGCCTTCACCAATTTCACCAATGAGGCTACATTAAGAAGATAGCTGTCTGTGACCCAGGGCGCAAGCTCTAACTAGGACAGTGAATCTGCCTGTGAGTTGATCCTGAACTAACTTCCCAGCCTCCAGAACTGTGACGAATAAATGTCTATTGTTTATTAGCAACCCATCTATGGTATTCTGTGATGGCAGCCTGAATGGACTAAGATACACACTTCAGATGATCTCAATTTAATACTAATTATATGCTAATGTATCCTAAGTTTTTATGTATATATGCATTTTTTTAATTGTTTGATTCCTTATTAGAATGTGGGATCAGTCATCTTGGGCAAACTTCATCTGTCTGGTTCACAGAAGTGCCTGACACAAAGTAGACAGTTAATGAAAACATGCTAAATGAATAGATGAATGAATGAATGAATGAATGAATGAACTGCATTTGTGTCTCCTCCCCAGACCTAAGTCATTCCCCATGCTCTTCACCAAGCCCCTGAAACACTGGGTGCCTCTTAACCGCTCTGATTTTCCAAGCTCTTTCCTGCCTTAGAGACTTGGAGGATGGCTTCCTTCTGCCTACAAATCTTTCCTTGGGTTCTTCCTTTCAGTATTGGCTTAAAATCTTCCTCCTCTGTGGTATCCCACCATTTCCCATGTACTTTCTGTAATTATACCTTATTCATTACATGCGTAGCCTCAGTTTCTTAATTTGTAAATATGCATACACTTATTTGTTTACCACGTATTTGCCTGTTTCTCAGCTCGCTTTTCATTTTCTTTTTTCAAATATGTTGTTAACTTCTTGAGTCAACGATTTGACTCATCTTAATATGAATCAAACACCCAGCACAGTTTCTAGAACAGACTAAATATTTGATAAATATGTTTAATGACTGAGTGGATACTCACGATATGCTTTATTTTATTCTCTCCACAAACCTCAGTTTTACATGAGCAGGTTTATTTGGTTTTGATCTCATGTAATCGAAGAGCTTTGACTGTGACAATTAGAGTGATGAACAGAAATTTCTGTTTTTTAGGTGATTTTTGCAATTACCCTGTTGATAGACTTGGAAGACACAACCTTCAAGGATGACCTTGTAATGACGTTAATTATGTACATTTTTATAGTTTACAAAGCACATTTACATCTATTATCACAGTTAATTCTCACAACAGTCTTGCATAGCAAAAGACAGTTGAGACAGAGACATCACAACAGCTGAGAACAAACAGCAATATAGCCGTTATCAGAGCCCACGTTATCTGTTTGCCAGCCCCCATGGACTCCATTGTTAAACTTATATTGCTGCCACTGCTACTACTACTAGCTATGATTTACTGAGCATTTACTATATTTCAGGCCCTCAGCTGTGTGCCTTCCCTTAATTCGATCAGTTAAACTTCATGACAGTACCACGGGGTGGATACTTTTATTGCTCTCTTAGGACAGGTGAAGAAATGGAAACCTAGAGAAATCAGAGAGCTAATGAATGGGCTAAGTCAAAATGTGAGCCCAGGTTTTCCTGATCCCTGAAACCAAACTACAAACTACTCTCCCATCGTCCTTCTTGCTATAAAGAGAAGCACAAGAAAAACATCTGGGACTTTGGAAGTCACTCATGCAAAATAATCCAGGGCCATGTTGTAGTTAATCATTCACAACCCTTTCAGGTACAGGGAAGAGTTATCGGAAACCTTACGAGAACAGGAAGCACAGAAAGATGCGACTGAATGTGAGCCACTTTATCAACATCCCCTCTGATGATGGGACTTAATTAATGCACTTAATTGTTGAGAGATATGTAATAAGATTATTCCGTCTTGGCTGTACACTTCTTTCCTATTGTTCACTATGTTAATTTGGAACGATGCTCAAGATGCTGGCTGAATAAAACCAGGCTAAATGAAAACTCTGTTTTTTTCAGAGTCGGAGAGAAGGTAATCACACTGGGTAATTTGATTTTGATGTACTGCGTTTCCCTCTCTTTTTAAATACACATACTCTTTATAAATAGGTAGAGTTGTGAGAGCATTTGGTGAGTGTAGGAAGGCTGATTATCCCAAATGTGACAAAGGGGACTCTGTCAAGCTTTCCTCCAGGTGGTGGATTCCTGGATTATCTTCCATTTAAGTTAAAAAGAAAGGAGGGTGGGATAAAGGAAACAGATTTAACGGATATAGCTCTGTGTAAGGCATTGTGTCAAGATCTTTTACACCCGTTCTTTAACTGAATCTTTAGAAGGCTCATGGGTATAGCGTTTATACTCTCATTTTATAGATGAAAGGAGCCCTCGACTTGGTTCCTTCTGTGATAGGAACTGAGAGTATAGTTAAAATACCCACTGTCACATCTAGGAATATACCAAAGGGACAGATTAAGAAATGTGGGAAATAATAGAAAAAAGGAATGGGGATAATGCTGAGGCTGTGGAGCTGGGATTGTGTTATATAAGCATCAAAACCCCCAAGTTCCTATATTGCCAAAGCAGATTTGATTATGATTGAATTAGACAGTCAAGCAAATGTTTATGTGGTTTAAAATATATTCTGTTACCTAATTCAAACTTCCAGTAATAGTGATGAGGATAATAACTTGATAATAATTGTTAAGTTCAAAAAAACTTTTTTTAAAAAAAAAAATTTCCCCCCAATTGGTTTAATCACATTTTAGTACTTATTTTGCCCTTCTTTCAACCTTCCAAATCTGAGGTTTGGTTAAAAAGCAAATTATAAAGGGCCCAACTCTCTCCATCCCTGGACTTCACAGGGAACGGCTTTTCAAATAATTTTTCACTCAGTTCACACTCTGAAAGATCAAAGAACTACCACGCTATATGCCCATTCCAGAAGTCCCTCTGGGATTAGCCCATCATGAATATAAATCATTATGTTTGTTATGTTTCCAAAATACCCATTCATCATCCTTCTTAGCATTGTTCAAAGAGACATGGGGTCAGTTCAGCTCTCACCCTCACAAGGCTTGAGCTTCTGTTTGTGCAGCCAAGAGAGCGCTGGAGACAATTAGCTACTCGCTGCTGTGGCTGCAGCCAAAGGTCTCCCCCATGGGGATGAGACGAGACATCCTCAGGAGGGAGCTCCATTCAGGCATCCTGTGGCTCTTGGCCAAGGAGGCAGCGTCTCTTTCTACCCTCCAACTCAGGTTCTCTTTTATGTAGCAAGACAAAGGCAAACAATGGTCACCTCCTCTCCTGGAGGTGACAAGCCGGAAGGAAAGTGTAAAGCTAGCTTTTGAAAACTCAGTCATTGAACTTCCCACCAACCCAAGAACCTGCCCTGAATCCATTTTCCGCCAACCTCAGGAGGCTATTGTCCTTTTCTTTCAGAAGCTGTCAGCTTGGAAAGAGACCACCAAGAGGGAAGGGAATTGCCTTCCAAAAGGGTCTTAAAGAATATCAAAGCTGGAAGGTCTCTTAGTGATTATTGAGTCCAATCTTCTTAATTTATAAATAAAACTCTGAGAACAAGAAGGATTTAGTCTAAAGCATACAGCCCAAGCTCCCTCTTCCCCCCACCCCTTGCCTCTCCAGTATCAGAACAACCTGTTGGTAAGTCAAAGCTGAATTTATCACTTACTGTGGTAAAAGAAAAACACTACCTAAGCAGTCTTGGTTGCAACTCAGAGGGAGAGGAACAGTCAGGGGATTTGTTGAGACTTTGAAATTTGGTCTAAAGAGCCTCCTTCAAGGGAATAGGAGGGGCTGGTTAATATTGGATGAGGATCATGACACAATGGTTTATAACTGGTGGACACAGCAAGGCAAGGATTTTGAGGCAAGCAATTGAACGAATCTTAGGATATAAACAGTCAGCCACTGTTTTCTACTGAAGAGTGATGGATCTTTCAGAAAGTTCTAGGAATGCACAATAAAGTTATTTGCATCTTTTATCTTTCTGGGCAAAATTTTCTGGAATAGTGAATCTATGCTGATGAAGACGGGACTAGTAAAGTTGTATCAGAGCAGACAGGAAGCTGTGTGGGCAAAGATAGTTTGGGGTTTCAGAATCCATGCCCCCAGTTTACGAATGAAATCCTGCTCCAAGCCACTCCCCCCCTTTTCTGTAGAGGAAGAACTTGAAGGCAAGTCTTAAATCCCCCACCCACTGTCCATGTTATGACTCAAGATTGCATTATTTGAGCCAAATAAATAAAACCAGTCTCTGGACTTAAAGAAATATTTTTGAAAGACGGAGGGAAAAAAATGAAAGATTGGGGTGAGGTAGAGAGTATGTGTGTGAAAGGAGCCTGGATGCCTGAGAGAGGAGTTTGGGGAAGTCTGAGGAGGTGACATTGGTGATATGACGAGAATTTGCAGAGAACTTGGGAGCTCTCCAAGCTGAAGGAGAGCAATTGCAAAAGAAGTAGACAACTTGGGGTTTGAGGCAAAGAAAGTGTGTGTGGCTGGGGTCTGATGAGCAAGAGAAGAGACGTAGGAGGGGGTGAGGCTGGAAGACAGGGCCAGATCTTAAGGACCTTTTGGGTGCTCTCAGAGTGCCTGAGTAGGGTGGATTGGTCCTGCTGCTGCAGATGCTGATGTGCGCTGCTTGTTTACCTCCTGGCTGCTCGCAGTTGGAGGTATACTTCCATGCGTGGTGAAGACCATGTCCGGATTTTCCAAGGAGAGGGGCTGGGAGATGCTTAGACATTCAGTTATTCATTTCTCCCTGAGCAAAATAACAAATACATCAACTAAGTCAGCTGTAGGGCTTCACAGGGCAGTAAATTATCTTTTTTATTTTCTTTTGGTTTGTTTATAAGAAATGCCTATGATTCCAGGATATTCTTTTCTTATTCTTAGCCGTTATCACACTCCAACATTCATTTTCAATTTCTAATGTTGAGCTGGATGGTTTTTATGGCATCTCAGCTATAGAAAAATGAAAATGAATGTGCAAGATGAAAGACAAGATTTATTTCTTGGGGGGTTCCTCCTTGAAGTTCTTCCTACAGCAACAAGAAAACCTTTTGATAGGTTTTTCATGAGGTGCACTTTTTTCTTTTTAAATGTACCCACAGGCACTAATTGGACAAATCACATCATCTATACCCAGTATTATCAACAGATGGTGATTAAAACATTTTAAGAGTGTTGCTTGATGCTTACATGAAACCATTTAATAGTCTGTATGCAAGCTTACCTAGGCTTTGAAACAGATCTGAAAAGCCAGGAAATCGGTGAGTAATAGAAAATAGCAAAGCACTCAATTCATCAACTAGAACGCTCATTTGTATTTATAAATTCAAACACAGGAAAGTATTTGTGTACTGACATTTGGGTGTATGTGAGCTGTTTTAAAATTCATTCTCATTTCTCAGGAAATGAGCACCACCATTGCAGATAAAATAATTGGGCAGAGTCTGGAGAAGTTCACGTAGTGTTAGTTTCAGAGTAGGCCTTTCCTCGGGACAGGCCAGGGCACTGTAAGTGATCTGGGAGAAAGAGTTACTCAGTAGTTAAGGGCATGGATTTTCAGTTTTGAATCTCATTTCTATTCTGAAAAGCTAGGTTCTGTGAGCCTCAGTCTTCCAGCCTTTATTATGGGGCTAACAATAATAACTAACTCACAGTGTATCTCTGAGGATTCAATCAGACTATGTGAAGCTTTTAACTCAAGATATCAAGCTTTCTAAATCTTAACTGTATTCTATAGATTAAGAGATATATTGCAGTCAATTCCAGAAAAAAAATGGCTGCTGCACTTGTGCGTGCGTGCGTGTGTGTGTGTGTGTGTGTGTGTGTGTGTGTGTGTGTGTCTTTTGGGACATAGGGATGCATATATAAGGAAAAATATCAAATCATAGACCGGAGTTTATGGTGAAAAGCTATAGTCCCCTGCTTGCTTTTTTCTGTTTCTTATCACTCTCCTCAGGGGAAACCTCTCTTAACTATTTTTCTTTTTCTTTGTTCTGAAGTTACCCAATATATCTAAATAATAGGCTTACACACCATTTCTTGATCCATCAACTTTAGGCAATATCTTTTTACTCCATTGTATAAGAACTTATGATTTATTTGTTCCATTATTCTTCCCTCTTATCCTCTTTCCTTCCCCCACTGTTTGATGATTATATTAATATTTTTATTTCCCTTATTACTCATTTTTATAATTTTTAAACAACACTGTTGTACATATATATTTTGTTCTATCAATTTTAGAAACTATCTGGACTTGCCGCTATGACATGTTTAGACCTGAGTCCCCCTCCAGTTACTGATAATGTCCCACCCAAACCCTATATACTTGAAGTGGGGTTGAAGGTGACTTGCCAGAAGAAATAATGAAGTAGAAACAACGAACAATGGACTTTCTAACAACATATGTCCATTCTAACATTTTTAAAGGAAAGAGTGACCTCTAAAGTCTGGAAAAAACTTGAGATCAGCCAGGTTATGCTTCTTTGAAAAGGAATTTCACCAGCAGAAGAATAATTCTCCCATGCTGGTTAGTTTACGTCTCTGAAAGGACTTGCTGTATCGAAGTCCACACGAGGCAAATAGTTTTGTCGCCATGAGCATTACAGGTGGCAAATAAAAGACTGCAGTACAGTCTCATCCTTTAGCGCACATGACTTGAGAAAGGGAATGTAAGCTCTCCTAAATCCATATCCCTGCCAGAACAAGTGGTAAATAAAACATAAACCACTTTTGTACATGTTTCACATTTTGGTATAGATGAAAGGCAATTTACTCTGGGCTGAAAACGAAATTCCTGGCAAAAAGCAATGCCTATTAACAAATGGAACAGGCCCCTGGTGACAAGAGGGAGGCGTGCAACTAGGCACATTTGTCATTTTAACTCCAGGGGCAGACTTGAGGTATTTTAATCATGCTAAAGTAGAATTACAGGTAGAAACAGCATCATATTTGATACAGCAAATAATGCCGTCATTATTCCTTTCAATAGGTTACTTTCTATATATGAATAATTTGAGAAGAGAACTCAATAGTCTTTATTTACTTGATTCCTAGATATCTAGAAAAAATATAAATGGCCATGTCTTTTCAAATGTATCTTTCTATCCTTATGCCTGCAAATCATTCCTCTGAATGCACTTTTCTAATCAAACTACTCCTTTGTTCAAACACCTTCAGAGGCTCTTATTGTCCACAAAAAAGCTCTGATCAGTAGGTGGGCATTTAAGGCGTTCTGAAGGAGAGATCTCAAACACTTTTCTAGCTGTAATTTTCATCATTTTTTTGCATGAATTGGGAGAGGCTAGTTTATGTGGTATACCTCGGTTTTCTATTGCTGTGTAACAAATTACCACAAACTTCATAGCTGAAAGCAACGTATGTTGTTTATTTGGCAGTTTCTATGGGTCAGGTATCTGGGCATAGCTTGAATCCTCTGCTCAGGGGCTCATGGGTTACAATCTAGGTGTAGGCTGTACTGCTCCCCTTTCTGGAACTCAGGGGGCATCTTCCAAGCTTACATGGTTGTTGGCAGAATTCAATTCCTTGCAGTTGTACATGGGTGAAGGAGTTCCTGTCTTCCCAGTGGCTGTCAGATGAAGGTCAGATGAAGGTCACTCTTAGCTTCCACAGGCCCACCACAATTCCCTGCCACATGGCCTTCTCATACCATGGAACCTTCTTCAAAGCCAAAGGAAGAATCTGTTAAGATGGAGTCTTAACATAATGTAATCACAAGAGTGATGTTTTTCCATCACCTTTGCCATAGTCTAGTGATTAGAGGCAGGTCACTCACTACTCAAGGGGATTGCACAAAGGTGTGGATACCAAGGGGCAGGAATCATGGAGGCTATCTTAGAAGTCTGCCTCCTACTTGGGAAACAAACAACCCCTAAATCTCAGTGCCTTAAAACAACAAAGTCTATGTCTATCGTTGATTGGCTGAGGGCTTTAACTCTGCATCATTGGCAGGAAGTCAGTCTGAAGGAGAGTCCAACTCCACACTCCACTGCTGCCCATGTAGGAAAAATAAAATGTAGCAAATCTGCTTCCAGTCAAATCTCTGTGTTTGAAGCAGGTGTCATGGCTACCTCTAATTTTAAGGGGTCAAGGAAGGATACTTCTTCCTGGTGCCTTAGACATAGAACTGGAAATACTTGGTGAAGAGCACAAATGAGGACTGACTTCTCAACAAAATGTCTTCTTGCTGTGCTCTGGATATTGTTGACGATTTCTCTCCTCAGGTCATTGATTCATTGTACTGTTTCAACCTGAATGACCTTTCTTCTAGATTCCTATTCCCAAATTCCTTCTGTACTGCAAAGTCCAATTCAAAAGTCAGTTTTTCAGTAAACTGTTTTCTGTTCTTTTCTATCCAAATGACTTTTCCCTTCTTGGATCCACCATAGCACTCCTCTGTACTTTCTCCATCTATCTTGTACGACATTGATAATTTGATAATTTTATCCCACTTAACTCTTTCAAATGTCTTAGCTCCCCTATTGGATTGTGAACATCCTGGGGAAGGGAGCCTTGTCTGAGTTATAATTATTTCCTATAAAGTGTCCAAAACAGGGCAACACTCAATGTGGTGCTAATGTTTGCTGGTTGAATGAAATTGATCTTGTTCCCCCAGAATGTCTATCTACAACGCTTCTGGTCAACCTTTGAATTATTTAGGGAAAGGAGTTGGCTAATTTCCTTATTACATTGTAAGTCTAATTTTTTACAGTTAAACTCTTTTTAAAGCCCGCTTGAACTACTTTTTCCCCTCATTTTCCATTGTTTATCCATAATGAAGATCATAGATCACATAACACAGCTGGAAGAACCTTAAAGATTGTCTAGGGCAGCAATTTGAAAGATTTTTTTGTTTGTTTATTTTAAGAAGGTGACTCCTTTATTGAAGTGAAACCCTAAGCAGAGCATAAAACTGTAAAACAGCAGCAACAACAACAAAAGAGCTGATGCTGTGATTGAAGTGAGAATGGCAAGTTCAGAGTTTTGGTCACTTTAACGTCTCCTGACCAGGCCCTAGTCCCCAAAGTGGGCCTCAGACCTCTTTGAAATTCTAGACACTTTGTTTGAAACCCCTTCATGTTGACTCAACTTTTTGTATTACAGATAAGAAAACTACAACTGTAGAGACTAAGTGCCTTATTCAAAGCCACACAGAGAGTTGGAGAATCTATTTCAATAAATATTTATTGAGCACCTACTATAAGTGAGTTTGGCTAATAACGAAGATATAGTAAGCCTCTTAATAAAGGTACTGATAGACGCCACATGTTTTAACAACTCTCAGTCTCATGACTTAGATGGTTACCATGGTCAAGACTTCCATTTCATTTATGTCTGTTTCTGTGACTTAGCAAAGTCAAGGTCAAAGAATAAATGGTTAACTTTAGAGTCTCGGTTTCTACAGTGAATCTGAGAGTTGAGTTCACGCTGAGTTGAAAGCCAGGTGAGCTCCTAGCTCACAGCCAGAGCCTTCTGTGAAGGTGTGTGGCAGTGCCATTTATTCCCCTTGTATCCTGGAACTCTCCTTCTCGTCAAACAGAGGAGAAAAGGTCCGTTTCTTAGACGTGTTCACTCTTGCTGGGAATTCATTTATATTTCATACGGATTGGCATCCATGTGCATGAAAAAGATCAGAAGGTATAAGTTGATCTTATCCATCCAGCTGCACAGGTGGTCCTGTGGCTACTGAGCTGTAATTAGAAGTTGACTTTCCTCACACATGTGAGTGACTTCAATTCATTGATATGCACTCAACATTTATTATTGCCCTCAACATATGAACCCCATATTATCATGAAATGTATCTGCTGTGAGGAGGTTTGAAAACTTGCACAGACAAAACAAATAGAAAATATTTTAATACGTGATAAAGTCCTAAAGTATGTAGTATGAGCTCTAATTGATTCTGGAGTTAGAACATAGCACTGATCAGTGTATATTAGAATAACTGGTAGAAGTCTTCCATGGGGAGGGAATGTCAATGAATGTCTTATAAGATAAGTCAAATTTGAATTAGATGGATAGGGAGAGATGGGTATCATTGCAGGCCAAGGGCATGCCATAGGCAAAGATGTGAAGGATGGAAGAAGCATATCTTCATTGTAACAAAAATGAATTGAGAACCTAAAACGTGTTATGCTTTGTGTTTCTCACCTGTCTGATAATCTTCAGAATAACCTACTGAGGAGGAACTGATAATACCTTTATTTTACAAATGAAGAACAGAAAGTGGTTAAATAACTTTTTAAAAATCGTACACCTAGTGAATTCTGGAGCTAGAACAACCCAGATCTTCAGGATGTCAAAAACAACATTATTAAGCAAAGTTCCCTACTGTCTTTTGACACATGTGGGAACTAGGGAGGAGAGGAATACGATTGTCTTAGGGTAAAAGAGTGTTCGGGAAAGAGTGTCAGGAAGTTGCCTAAGTAAGATGGAGTCAGCACAGGTAACTTTGCCCCCAGGAGGCATTTGGAAACATCTGGAGACCTTTTTGGTTACCACAACGTGGGTAAAGGGGGCTGTTGGGTAAAGGGGTAGAGGCCCGTTCGGGATGTTGCTAATCCTCCTACAATGCACAGGACATACCCCCACGACAAAAAGTTATCTGGCGCCAAATAGCAATAGTGCTGAGAAAACCTGGCATAGGAAGAGTGAGAAGTAAGGACTTGTTTCTTCAAACAGTGGGTCCTGGCCTATAGGACTGAAAAGACCAATGTGACCTTCTAGGTCTGACACCTCACATCAGTGATCACCCATCACCCAGTTCTCCAAAGCGGACTCATTATTCCCCTCAACATGATCTAAGTATCTCTTTAAATCTCTCTCATCTTTCCATTCATCTCCAGGTCCAGCTCCAGCATTCCCTGGAGCTTCCATCTTCTCCTGCCTTGCGTGTGACTGTCACCTCTGATTTGTCCTGCTTTCTTCCTCCTTGAGTCCCCATTGGGAACTGCTCTACAGAGTAGTTAGTCATTCTCACAAAACGTAAATCTAATCAAGGTGCCTAAATGCATAAAGCTCACCAAAGTCCTTCCACTGTTCGAACTAGAGGACCTGGCATGATCTTTTCACCTCATATCTTTCTATTCTGTCCTCTTCTCTCTTTCAGTTCCTTGAAAGGTCCCCCTCTTCTTTTCCTCTAGGCCTTATATCACTCATTTCTTTGCCTGGAAGCTTAACCCTCATCCCATCCCATCTTCTTCATTGTTTTCATCGGGTAACCCTTTCTCCTTCAGATTTCAGTTTAACGATCGCTTTCTCCCAGGGAACTAAGTAAGTCATACCACGCTCTTCTTTCCTGTTTCATAAGGCTTCTCACATGGCTGGTTATTAGGTTAGTATCTGTCTTCCCGATGGACTATAAACTTCATGGAGGCGGTGGGGACTGTTTCTGTCTGGGTCAGTGTTATCTCCTCAGCACTTAGTAGAAACTCAATAAATATTTGTTGAATTAACAAATAAATGAGCACAGTTCTGGGCACTGAGTGCCACAAGAAAGATGTACTTCCCCACCCATCGCATACTCCTGCATTTCAAAATGTGTGTGGCATGGGAAGGAAAGAAAGCAACCACAGATGTTTCTCAGCAAAGGAAAAGGACTAGGCAAATGACGAATTCAAGTGGACACAGGATTTGGATAATTGATGGCAAAAACCTTTATAGAGACTTAATCAAAGCTGTAATGTCCTGAACAATTTAAGCCACTCATTTCCCCTCAGCATGGTCACTGTGGCTGGTTAAATGAAGGACTATTTGCTGAGTTGGAACATTCCAGCCATGCAGACTACAGACTGTGTCATACGATTATTGATACCTCAATCTAAAAATCACTGCTTTCCCCTCGACCTGAGACGACACAGACAAAGTACAAAACATTCTCCCTTAGAGCAGCAAGCCACTAAAATACCATCTTTAATAGAACACATGTTTCCCACATTTCCTCTATGAAAATGTCAATTCTCTCTCTCTCTCTCTCTCTCTCTCTCTCTCTCTCTCTCTCTCTCTCTCTCTCTCACTGCTACTAAACCCTTGCCTTCTTTCTGAATCAAGATCCCATTTCAAAACTAAATCAATCTGCCACCACCTAGCAAAGAGACACTGGTAACACCCTGACCTGAAATGTTCTGACATCACTGACAGCTGACATACTGGATTCCCTAAGCGGTATGTAGAAAATTTGTTTGTTTATGCATTTGTTTGTTTATTTATTTATTGGGAGGCAAAGAGGTAGCCCACTACAGTTTGATTTTCTTCATTGCGTAATTGTTTATAATGATCTTTAATTTTACTCTTGTAGTGAAAATTCAAGTCTAATTACTAGAAACTTGATTAATTGGACTTTAAGTCTGAATGACAAATTGCTTCTGGAAAATACTTGTTCGAAGACAACTTCTGTTCTGCTCTATGAAAGATAATAAATAGCTCAATTCTCTATTCTCCTGTGTTTGAGGGGTAGGTATAACTTTATGATTACAAATTTGGTATCATAGAGTTATTGTTCTTATGGCATCGGGCACATAGCCAGTTCTAAAGACATTTTTTACAGGTCATTTCCATTTGCTTTCCCTTCCATCTTCCCTCCCTCCCTACAAATACATATTGGATTCTCACTCTGGATTAGACTTTGTTCTATCTAGACATGAGGGATTCAGGAGAGAATTACATACTAATTAGAGTTACATACTAATTGCTAGTTCTCATAGAGTTTCAATTCTAACAAGAGGGAGAAAATAAAGACATAATAAAATAAAGAAAATATAAAAACAGCATAGTTGCTTTAAATAATAGAGAGAATGGGGGGAAAATGATGCGCTCAAGCTGGTCCTGTGACAATTTCAGAGAAGGGTGTTTGAGACTGAGAGCCCAGCAAAGTTCAAGACCCTGAGCTAGAAGCCATCTTGGCATATTTGCAGCAAAGGAAGAGGCCAGTGTGGCTGGAGCAGAGTGAACACGGGGTGTGTGGGGGGTGATTGAGGTGGACATGGAGGTGAAGATACAGCCTGATGGGTGAGGCTTTGGGGGCCATTATCAGGAATAAAAAAAAAAATCTAATGTTTGGAGAGTTTTAAGAATAAACACGATACAAACCTTTTTTACATTTTAAAAGTTTATTCTGGTTTATGTGTGGAGGATCAACCTTGTGGGTGGCAATATTGGAGACAGGAGACCTTTCATGGGCTGTTGCAGTGTTCAGGAAAGAAATGATGGTGTCCCAGCCCAGGTGATAACAGCAGACTCAGGATGTGGGTGTACTTGGCATCCTGAAGGGCTGCTGTGCTACACATCTGGGGAGAGTACCCAGTGTCCACACTGCAGTGTCTGTAATGACACCTCCGAGAACCTAACGTCATTGTGTATGAGGAGACACCTCCCCTTTAGTCAAACAATAGTATTTCAGGGTTTGAAAGATGCCTAAGTAATCACCTGACCAGTTCCCTAGGAATCTGTATTTATCTTTGACAAATTTCAGCTTGTAAACTTCTTTTTATTACTGCAACACATTGAGAACCTTTAGGATTCTAAAATAATCATATAAAATGTTTATTACTCTTTCTAGCTTTGCAGCATCTGCCACTTCAATTCAGATGCACTCAATGTCCTTATCAACCTAAGACATAAAAACATTTACCAGGACTTGACTGAGAGCAGGCTCTGAGCCAGGGTACGAGAGACCACACTCCTGTTTGACACCAGTGCACTGATTATGGTGATTTACGTGCTTTAGCATTCACCTCATATACCACTGTTAGTCCTTCCTCCTGATGGAAATTTTAAGCATTACAGTTCATTTACAGGAAAGATATAGTTGGTCATATAGGCCTTTTATGCTCATTTTACACCATTCAGGCAGCCCTTTTAGTCTTATGCAACAATATCGAAACTCAGTGTTTTACCCATAATTCTAGTCTAGGGCCATGGTGAGCCAAAAAGGAGTAAAGAGTTTGGGAAGTAAAGAAATTAAAGTAAAATGTATTTTACTTTACAAATGATAATAATAATAATAATAATAATAATAATAATAAATACCTTTTTTTTGCCATGCTATAAGAATATCTTATCGTATTTCTTTTGCATTGACTGCTAGGAAGCTTAAAAACGATATTAATTTAGATTTTTGGAATGTCATTTTTGCTTTATATGCATGGTCTTTGCTAACCTGTTTTCCATTTTATAAACATCTTTTTCATTAGTACATCTTTATTGTAATCCACTTCAAAATAGTTTATAAATTTCTGATACTTTTAAGTAGACTACTATTTTTATAATTACTGTGTTACTTAAAATGTGTGCACATAAAAGTTAAACAATGCATGTACATCATGTAAGCATGGTTTCATTCTCCAGAACTAAAATTAATAAAACTTTTATCTTAATTGTAGAGATAATATGATCCCAACATCTCAATATCTCTAAAGATTGAGTTTAACAGTCCTGATTTCCAGTCAATACAGTGAAAGGCAAGGTGGCTTTCCATGGCCAATGGCAGGTTTGTGTATGAGTGTGTCTACGTGTGTGAGCATACACCCTGTGTTTGAAACAGGCTTCACCCATGACTCTGTTACCTTGAAATGCTATTCATCATCTGATGTAGGAAGTCTAGATTTGGCACTCAAAAGCTGGCTTAGAGCTGTCAATATGTGAGACTTAAAACTGTGGATTGTTGGAAAACTGAACTAGTGGAAGACAAGGGCGTCCTGTTAAGTATAGATTAAAATATACTCATGTAGAATGACAGGGCTTCCAGCATTGGAAGAGAGCCATCATTCGCCTCTGAGTCTCCTCCATTTTAAATGGCTCCAGTGTAATAGAGAAGTTAACAGCTCCCAAGACTCAGCAAGTTATACAACCCCAAATTTTAGCCCACTTTATGGACACGATCTACTTCTAGCATCTCCTGAGTAACTCTAGGCCCTGGAAGCTCAGGCTCTCCGCTGTTGGGAGGGTTTGATGAGGTGGTGAAGGCAGAGCACCTAAGTGGGTGAATGGCACACAGTGAGTGTTCAGTACACACTGGCTGTTGTTGTTCTCATGATACTGCCTTCTCCTTTCCTCAGATGCTGCAGTTCTGAGACCACCCTCAGCTCCCTGGCTTGCTCTTCTCTGAACGAGCTCTGTTTCCTTGTTGAATTGGGTACCTCCTCTGGACACCTCCCATCCTCTCAGACTTACTTCTGACTCCAGCAGTGGCTACCACAAACAGTTCTGCCCAGACTTTGACTCACTTCCTTCCTCACCTCAAGGTTGCCCTGTGTCTCTTGCTTCCTGTTCTGGGGTTTCTCTGTTGAATCCCCAGGTAACTGCTTGACACACACACGTGCAGTGCAGAAGTGCAGTGCTGAGAAGTGTATGGGGTCACCTGTGACTGACGGGGGGCAATGGATGGGCATAAATGTTCTCCCTTTTATCTCTCAGGCAGATGGGTCTGAGAGCTTCTCAAGATTTGATCCAATAGCCAGTTGCTGGCACTGGTGGCCCCCTTGACAACACTTTCTTACTGGTTTTTGTTCTTTCTCTGTTTATTCCCCTGTCCCTCCATAAACAATGTGGTTGTAAGTCTTTGTCTCAGGTGCCCCTTTTAGAAGACACCCAGGATAATATAAGGGCGTGAAGTACCCTTTTAGGCAGATTATCCTGGAAAACATCCATTCACTTAACTCATTCAGAAGATGGTTAGTGAGTAGTTAATCTATGAATAAAATTAAGGCTAGTATGATCTTTATATCTTCTGACCTTTTGCAGCACTTACAACTAAAGATACACTTTAGGAGATAGTTATACACTATTTTCCTTATCTGCTGTTAGTTCATATTTGTCAGTTCTGTAATAATAAAAAATAGGTAATTTATCAAACACTGATTATAGCTAAAGCGCTTTCTATGTATTATCTTGTTTAATCCTTAAACCTACCCTATTAAATAGCTTCTATTATACTAATAGTAGAGAAGTTAAGAAAGAGACTGAAGAGATGAAATCACAGGCACCAGGGCAAATCTCTAGTAGTAAGCAGCTGGCCTGAGGTGGAGTGAACACTTGTGATCACTACTTTGTTTTATACCCAGGGATTAGGTTCTCTCTCTCTCGTTCTGTCTTGCTCTTTCTCTCTCTCTCATACACACAATTATGCATGTATACATGAACATTTTTTTAATATTTGACTGATTTTAGGAGCGTATACTCAAGAATTATAGCATATGAATCATGAAAGAGATCATAGTAAACTTATTATTCCTTCTCATTTTATGGACAGAAAAACTGATGCCAAAATATGTGATAAAAGTTGACCAGATACACAACAGTGGATGGGGGAAATTTGAAAGTAGACCTTAGTGCACTTGATTCTCAAATAGGTACTCTTTCCGAAGAGACATTTAACTCAAATCAAGAAGTAACAATGCAAATGTAACAGGCTTCTGTCTGGAGGGTCAGAGTTTAGCTGGGGGTTGAGCTAGCCTGTGATACCCTCAGGTATTACTGAAGTTGTTCTTACACATGGAAGCTTTTTGTGTTTTGTGAAACAACTATTGTGTATATGTCTCTTCCTCCCTCCCTTCCCCCTTTCTTACTTCCTTCCTTTTTCCTTCCTTCCTTCCTTCCTTCCTTCCTTCCTTCCTTCCTTCCTTCCTTTCAACTCCTCCTCTTCCTCCTCCTTCTTTTTCTTTTTCTCCTCTTCCTTTTCCTCCTCCATCTTCATCATGATAAGCACACTTAAGATCTACTCTTTTGGCAAAGTCAAGTATACAATACAGTAGTTTTAACTCTGTCACCATGCTGTGCATTAGATCCTCAGAACTTACTTATCATACAAAACTGGACTTTTTACCCTTTGGAAACATCACTCCATTTCCTCCTCGCCCCCAACCCCTGAAAGCTGCCATTCTTTTCTCTGCTTCTGTGAGTTTGACTATTTTAGATTCCACATATAAGTGAGATCATGCAGCATTTATCTTCCTCTGTCTGGCTTGTTTCACTTAGAATAACATTCTCCAGTTTCATCCATGTTATTGCAAATGGCAGGATTTCCTTCCTTTTTTAAGGCTGAATAATACTCCAGTGTATGGTGTGTGTGTGTGTGTGTGTGTGTGTGTGTGTGTGTGTGTGTGTGTGTGTGTTTATCCATTGACAGACATTTGTTTCCATATTTTGGCTATTGTGGATAATGATGCAATGGACATATACGAGTTGCACTTAGATTCTTGATAATCGTTTGTTTGATAGATAAAGAAATGGAGATATTGTTAAAGACAGATTCTCCACTAAAATAACGATGATGATGATAAGAAAATAGTTCTAATACAACACATTTTTTGTTATTGACCCTTTAACTGCATCCACAAACTGCATCCTGAGTGCTAGAAGTGAGTCTGAGAGTGTTTGAAAGTATTACAAGTAACAGGAAGAAACAGCACATTTTGATCTTTTTCTTGCCTCTTGATGAAGGGTAGGTTATAATTACAGTAAAAACTTCTTTTATAGTTATAACTTCTTTTGTTCACTTTCAATTTAAGGAGATATTTTCTGTTGTCCTACAAACCTATTAAAGAAATTATAGGAAATTTCCTTTATGCAAATTCATACCTATATTGTCTTGAAACTTTTATATCTTTTTGAACTTAAATCCTTGCATATTATAGAAAACTTAATGAAGATGGAAATGTTTATCTCCTGTGCCTCCCAGCATTTCCCAAGTATCATTTAGGTAAAGTCCTGGGGGAAAAAGGCAACAGATTGCTTTTGGAAAGGATTGTATAATTTTACAGTATCACTTGCCAAGGTAAATGGCTGAGTAAATATGATGTCTCAGTATAAACATAATCAGGGAATTGGTTTATCTCCTTTCAGGTCTTGGTCCATATGGCTGTAAGAGTTCCCAAGGGTCTCTGTAAACATTGGAGAGGAAAATAGGCAAAACTTGGTAGTAATATCCTTCCGACACAATAAGCCAAAATGTCCAAGATTATAAGTGATCTGTTAATGTCTAGCATGTAGGGGATGTTGCTTGGGTTTCTGTAGTCCCCGTTTCCTAGCATCCCTAGGCAATTAGATTCATTTGAGAATTATATTAGGCAGGAGTATGTTTAGCTGCAAGAAAACAGAGAACAGTGGTTTTAAGAAATAGGAGTTTAATTATCTCGTGATACAAGAAGTTAGGAGGGAGGCAATCCAGGGCTGCTGTAGTATTTCTGTGCTCCTTTGTATTCACGTATATTGCTTCATGGTTACAATAGAGCTGCTGCATCTCCAGGCCTCATTTTCACCTTCCAGGCAGGAGGAAGGAATAAAAGGTCTATTTCTAGCATGTCTTTCTATTTATATGTAGAAAGTAAAGCTCTTCTCAGGAATACTTACCCAATCTCATTGTCCACCACTGTGTAACAGGGCCATTTGTATGTGTCATTTGTATGAGAGCAGGCAATCAAGAATTTTATTATTTTTAAAAAAATATTTTATTGGGGAAGGGGAACAGGATTTTATTGGGGAACAGTGTGTACTTCCAGAACTTTTTTCCAAGTCAAGTTGTTGTCCTTTTTAGTCTTAGTTGTGGAGGGCGCAGCTCAGCTCCAGGTCCAGTTGCCATTGCTAGTTGCAGGGGGTGGAGCCCACCATCCCTTGCGGGAGTCAAACCAGCAACCTTGTGGTTGAGAGGACGCGCTCCAACCGAGCCATCTGGGAGCTCAGCGGCAGCTCAGCTCAAGGTGCCATGTTCAGTCTTAGTTGCAGGGGGCGGAGCCCACCATCCCTTGCAGGACTCGGGGAATTGAACTGGCAACCTTGTGGTTGAGAGCCCACTGGCCCATGTGGGAATCGAACTGGCAGCCTTCGGAGTTAGGAGCATGGAGCTCTAACCGCCTGAGCCACTGGACCGGCCCCGGCAATCAAGAATTTTAGTTTTTCATCTTTTGTAGTACATATAGAAAAGCAAGAGAGAAGTGGATTATGGGTAAACTTGGAATAGCCAATCCACAAAGCGTTACATAGGAAGCTCAACTTGAAAACCAAAACAGCACAATTTTTTATGCACAGAGCCACTCAGCCATGTGAATCTAAGCATGATGATTTTTTTCCATGCCTAAGAGCTGGATTGGTTTTGCCAACTCTGCCCTCAAAAGGAACCCATCTCAAGGTCTGCAAAACAATTGAACGACTAATTTGGGGGATTATTTTACACTGAATAGATACTGATTAATATAGACTAGTATGTTTGGCCTCTCCGTAGTGAACATCTGTCCTTTTTGCTACCAGAATCCGTACACCCTTCCTCTGGCAACAGAAAATCCAGTTTTCATTTGGGAAGCCAAACCACACACACCCTCAGTACATATGTCGGGGTGGAGATGACCGCATCTCTGCATGGGCCAGTGAGTCATGCATAAGCCATTAGCACATGGCATTCACCTAGATTGATTGGTTTGATTGAATTTTTTAGGGATGGGAATATGGCCTGATTTGGGCCAATGAGAGATAAGCCGAAGGCATTACTGATACTGATGAGGAAGAGGGGCTTTCTTTTCTACCAGCTTAGGTCTGTGAAAGTCTAAACTGGGAGCTATTGGATACTACATGGAGAGAGCCTTCCTGAGGGTGACACCAACGTAGAGGACAGCAGAACAAACAGATGTGAAAAGGAAGACCGCCTTGGGTCGAGCAATATTTGATACCAACATATCCCTAAACTTCCCATTTATATTAATTAGTCAATAAATCCCCATCCTTTTAATTTTTGCTTAAGTCAACTTGAATTGAGTTTCTGTCTCCTGCTACTGACAATGCCCTGAATAATACACTAGCCAAAGGAAATTTTCTCTTTCAAAGTAGACTGTGTCTTTGCTTGGAGAAATACATTTCCACTGCTGAAAATCTGAGTGCAAGGTCATACCAGGGTGGGAAGTTTTCAGTTCTTTAAATTACACTGGATATGTGACCAAATACTTGTCCATGTATAGATACGAAGAAAATAAGATCTTGTGCTTTATCAGCTGGCAGAATAGATGTTTGGGACCAGAGTCCTAGTTCTGACATAAACAACTTGCTCTGTGACCCTGTTCAAGTAGCTTTAGCTTTCTGAATAGTAGCACTTTCATTTCTAAAAGGTGGTGAATAACACCTGCTGTGTCAAACTGCCAGTTGAGGCTCAAACAAGATAATGTATGCCATGGCCCTATGTAAAAATACAGCACCACACAAGCAAAACACCTGATGGAGAACAGGGGTCATCCAACTATAGCCCACAGGCCAAATCCTGTGTGCCACCTGTTTTTATAAATAAAATATTAGTGGGACACAGCCATTTTCAATTGCTTAAGTATTGTCTATGGCTGCTTTTGTGCTAAAGTGAGGAGTTTCAACAGAAGCTATATTGTCTATAAAGCCTAAATATTTACTATCTAGACCTATAGTAAAGGATTGCCCACCCTCAGTCTAGGAGTAGGACAACCCTTTTAATAACACTCGGGAAAAATTCTCATATCTAATCGGCACCTCCTGAGAGATTAGTGGGTGTTTACTTCGCCCCTTTCCTCTTCCTTCCCCACTCTTCTCAACTGTGGTTTCAATGGCATCAACACTGAAAAACTGAGCAGCATGGAAAAATAGAAATGGGAGTCATTCAAAACATGTTCTTTTTAAATCTGCATTGCACACAGCTGTTGAACTAAAATTTGATTATTATTCTATTGGAACAAAGGCATTTTGGACAGCTAGATTGATGCTTTAAAATACATGCAAAAAATGTCTCAAGTTGGAATCCAAAGAATAACTTCTGCTTCGTCAGCTTGTGTGTGACACATTAGCTGTCCGCATGTGGCTGAGCAAGTCGAATCCATTGCTCAAATAGTCTGTCCTCAAGATTTCTGAAAGGGAAGGCTAGAATAATAGTACTTGCCCTTTGGGAATGGGTCACGTAGCACAACTCAGCATCATGTGCTCATTCATTGATACAAAAATATTTACTGAGAGTCTAATATGGGCCTGGCACTGTGCCAGGCAATGATTAAGGCTTTTGAAAAACCAGAATGATTGCTCATGTTTCTTGATCCCATGGCCCTTGAATTCTGCTGGGAGAGACGGTTTTCATTTAGTTTCTGCTTGATTCTGACATGCCATTGCTTAGCTTTGGCTCAAACACTCTAGCAATGGGGAACAGTTTTCTTGTTTGAATAGGTATAATTATTAGAGAATGTATTATTATTGCTGTTATTATTGATTCTTAAGCTGAAATAAAGATCGTTGTAGCATACCATCCAACCCTCTTCTTGTCCTGGTGGTGTACTCATGACATCACAAATCATATCTGTTCTTTCTCACGTAGCCTTCCATAGTGAAAGAGTTCTCATGGTCCATTGCTCATCTCCAAGCTGAAAAAAAAAAAAAATCCATAATTCTTCTGATTGTAGATTTCAGAATTTTCGTTCATAGGCTACTCAATGCTAACCCATGTTATGTGCATTTGAAGTTATCCTAAGTGTATGTAAAAGTTGAGATCTATAACAGAAGTCCTGTGAGGCCAAAGTTAATTTATTTTGCCCCTAAATACAATAATAATAATACATAGCAACTCCTTGTTAGGGCTTTTTCTAATTAGAAGAAACCCATCTGATTATTTATATTAACTGTGAAAATTGGTGCCAGTTACGAGCTTGAAAAACTGAATTGGGGGGATAAAAAGTTTGGTTTCCAGAAATTTTTAATTAATGAAATGTCAGATAACATCTTTTTCCTTCTTTTAGATTTAGCTTGAAAGCTGCTTAATAAATGACCCTTTGTGACAGCAAATGAATGCATTCTAGGTAATATTTTCTGCAAGAAGCAAAGACCCAGGCTCTCAGTACTCTAAAAGTATGCACTGGAATCCTCATCTTCTCAGCCTCTGCCTTATTTTAAATGATTTATTGATTTTTAAAATAGCCCACGTCTTTGGAAACGGCTCCCCAGCGTCCAGGAACGGATCGAATGACTCCTTTATTCCCATAGCACCCACCAAGATTACTTCCTCTTCTGTTTAATTTTTGCCTGATAAGGTCGGACTAGAATCACTAGTTTTGACGAAATTTCAAAAGCACTGATGACGAAATGCTCTGACCTTTTAACATGGTTCATCTCATAGTCTCAACGAGGAGTGCAAGATGCCAGAGGGCTAGCTCATCACCCTGATCATCACCCTCACCTCCAAAAGCCCATCAAGCTTGTCCACAGCTGCTTCCCAAACAAGGGGTAGGAGGGGGCAGTGTTCCAGTTACCTAAAATCCACAAAACGGAATGGCTTAGAAGAACATTTCTTTCCTTATGAATAAGCTAAGTGGTCAGGGCTCAGTGAAGGTGGCCCATCTCTGCCCCACTTGGAATCAGCTGGGCAGCTCGCAGTCTTGCAGAGAGAAGGACCCGAAGGCTTGTTTCCTCTCCTGTCTGGTGCCTGGGCTGGGAAGAAACAAGCATCTGGGGCTGGAAGACTTGGCGCTCTTCTATCCCTCTGTAGTCTCGCCATGCAAGCTCTCTAGTATCGCAGCTTCATGGGTAGCCAGACTTCTCACCTGTTGCCTCAGTGCTGTCAAGGTACACGAACTGTGAGGGGAGCAAGATGGAAGCTCTAAGCCCCTTCATAGCCTAGCTTCAGAAATCATACAGCATCCCTCCCCTGCAGTCACAAGCCCACCCTGACTCAAGGGCAGGGAATAGAGTCCACCTCTCAAAGGAGGAATTTCAAAGTCACCTTGTAACTAGAACTAGTAGGATGGCAGAGATTTGTGTGGACATCTTTGGAAAAGGCACCCTGCTTCAGACAAGGACAGAAGCTCTTCCCCCTTGGGAAACATATTTAAACAACAATGTAAAGTTGCAAGGAGTTCTAGGTGTCACTTCCCACAGCTGCTTGCTCCCTCTGGGTCTGTGGTTTGATAAGGTGATAAACAAGCACTCTCGGCGGCCTCCACCCAGCTCTCAGCTTCTGTAGCCTCTTTTAGTCCCTTCTCTTAATTTCCCCATGCTCCCTCTGAACCACAACCTCTACTTACACCCACTCTTTAGCCTTTGTTTTTTCCCCTCTTATGTGTCACCTTTCCTTATTCTCAGCCCCAGTTCTGCTCCTTCTCCGGCTTGGAAGTCCCCTGGCCACCCCCCCTACTTCTCCTGCCCAGGCTCCATCCTTTACTTCCCCTGAGCAGAACTTGCCCAGTCGTGACCTCACTTTCAACAACCAGTGCTAGCACCCACATACTGACTCAGAACCTCTATTCCCTCAGTTTCTATCCTTCCCTGCTCCTATCCCAGGACCAGATTGTTTTGCCTTTTCAGGCTGCCACTCCCAACTTGCCCGTGACTCTTGTCAGCTGCCCCAAGTCCAGCATTCTCTCCACTGTTCACATTAACTTCTTTCCATCTACTGTTTTAATACCCTTAGGACCTTGGTCAACAGATTCGACTCTCTACATGGCTCTGGCATTTCTAGTCTCAGGCCTCTAATTTTGGGGGGGAAGGAGTGAGGGCACATCTTTCTCACTATCGTTATGGTCCTTGCTTACACTTTTTTTGCATATTTTTGTCTTCTTTAGCTACTTTTTAAATTTTAATTTGAAAAGGCCCACCATTGCCATCTCCTAATAGTTGCATAATATTTCATTTAACCTAACTAGCTAACTGTTGATGTTTAGATTACTTTCAATTCAGTGCAGTTATAAACACTGCTACAGTAAACACCTTTGTGCCTAGTTCTCTTGATGCTTATTTGTCTTAGATGCTGTTCCTGGGAAACAGACTCAGATTTGGTTGATTATTCTTGGTATTGTGAGTCATGTTTACCTGTGTCTTTGTATGTCTGGTAATCCTTGCTTGGATACTAGACATTGTGTTTCCACCTTGTTGGGTGATAGTTCTGTATTCATATAAATATTCTTGAGCTTTTTATGGTCTGCAGCTTAGTTATTTGAAAACCATTTGATTTGGGGGATTCTTGATTTTATCATTTAGTAGGTGAGTCCAGAGCAGTACTCAGTCTGGGATTAATTAATTCTCATTAATGAGGCAAGGCCTTCCTTAATAGTCAATCCAGTGTCCCATGAAGTTTTCCTTTCTGACTTCTGGAAACTAGCTCTATTCCCAGCCCAGTATGAGAATCAAATCAAGAACAGTTTCCTCTAATCCTTTCAGAGGTTTCTCCTCTGGTCTTGGGTAGTTTACACACACACACACACACACACACACACACACACACACACACACGCACGCACAAATATTCCTCTGAATACCTGAGGGGGACCCTCCCTCCTGCACAAAGATCTCTCTGTGCAGCTTTCTCCTCCTGGTACTCATTTCAATGAATTTTAGTTGCTATGGTTTCTCTGAATTCTGAGTTCTGTCTCCTCAACTCAGGGCGTCCTCCAGGCTCCACTTCAGTTCCCTCTCCCTGTGCCAGGGCCTGAACACTGTCTCGAAACATTAACCCTGGGACAGTGATGGTGTTCACTTTGTATATTTATTGTCTCACAGCCTGGTGTCCAGGGTCTTAAAACCATTGTTTTATATATTTTATGTATTTATTTGTATTTGGTAGTTTCATGCAGAAGGACAAATTTTGGTCCCTAATACTCCATCTTGATCAGATATAGAAGCCTGGAAGTTTTGTTTTTTTTTTAAGTCACATTCATGGGAGGGTTTCTAAGTGATCCTGCCTGATGCAGGTGAATGGATGAAATGACCTGCTCACAGCTGTCTCCCTCTACCATCCTGAGACCTATTTTCTGCCACTGGAAACTGTTCTGAGAGAAATTTTTCCTGTGGTTTGGATTTTCTCTTGGGGTTCATAATTTTCCCTGCCTATATCTTATCAGGCCATAACCACAGTGAGCTCTTGAGAAAGAATTTTTCAATGATGTCACTCTCCTTTCAGACTGCAGGTCTTCACAAGCTGGCGTTGTCATTATTACCTTTATCTGATTCAATGTCATGGAAACACACATCTCAGACAAATTGTCAATAGAGTGTTTAAAAAGGCTAACATCTGATAAATAATTCCCCACCTCTCTCACCCACGCACATTTTTATGGAGACAAAATTGTTTTTCCAGTTTCCTGACAAATGAAGGCACTGTCAAGATTATTGCAGTTAAGAAGGTGGTAAATATAGAGCTAGAGTTTTACCTCCCCTTGTGCTTCATTTTTTATTCCATTTTCTAATCTAAAGTACTCAGGACCAACCTGTGGTCCAGGCCTCCACTTGGACAATTACAGCTCAATGGAAATATTGAATGGGCTTCCGTGGTGGGGGCAGAATTTGATTCTCAAAGCCAAAGTATTATGCATGGGAGTTCATGGTGTTTCTTAACAGTAGTGGCTACCTGCTGTTTTCCCCCCTCTGTCTCTCTTTTCCATCTCCTGGGCTACCCAGTTCAGGCCTCCGCTCCATGGGATCCCATTACAGCGTATTGACTCCCTGACTCTGCAATAGGGCCCCTTATTATCCAGTCGGCTTTGAACTGTGCAACACGGGATTCAAACTGAAAGGTCTAATCCGACCCTGTTTTTAGAGATGGGGAAGTGGAGGTGTCGGAAGAGGAAGAGAGAGGCTCAGGTCACACGATGAGGTTATGACTGAGTAAGAATTACGATGCAGTCCACTATACTCCTGGGAAAGTTAAAAACCGTAGTCACCACGTCACGCTCTCTAGAAAATATCAAAGAGAAGAGTGCTGTCTGCACTTCTTCCTAGCATTTTCATAGGATGATAGCGTGTGAAAGCATTTCTTTAGGGGACCTCATTACAGGGGAGGTTAACCAGGCCCCCAATTCAACATCGATTCCAGTCTCCCTGACCACGTTTCTTTGCCAAGACGCTCAGATCCTATAATTAATAATTATATATGATACCAGGAAGACAATAATAGTCTTCCATATTGGTATAAGATATATATTTTTAAAAGCACAAATACTGTTTATTTTTTCATTTGGCTCAGTAATGGAGGCTGGTCATCTTGAGCCACCCAGCACTCAATCACCCATTCCCTTTTCCTAATACTAGCAGGGTATGTGTGTGTGTGGTGGGTGCAAGAAGTTTCATCTCACCTGTCATGTGATGTCTCAGTGAGACTGCAAATCAACTTACCCCCCTTTCTTCCTACAGCGACTAAAGTGTCACCCGGAGATTTCCTCCTTTAGATCCTTCCTTTTGCTGACCTCCCACAGCCAAAGGGAGGTGATGTGACTCAAGCTTTCCCAGACTTTCACTCCAAGGACTATAAGTCTTGAACATGGTGGCTTCAGGATGAGGACAAATTTAGAGGTCATTCATTAGAATTTTAATAGATGTAAAATTGATGTTTTGATAGATTACACCATGATGATCAGAGTTTCCATGTGTATCTTTGAAAGCCAACTAACATCTTAACTTGCCTTCATGAATATGGGTCCAGAGATACACCAAAATAGTGAATAATATTCAACAACCCTCATCTGCATGGCATATTTCCATTTCTCCTAGTTTTCTTCAGTTTTCTCCATTAAGTGGCCTCAAATGTCAGCAGCTTTCCTGAAATGGTGCTCCATGAAATTTGACACATGTACTTCAAAAGTGAGAATCCTCTAAGCCTGACTGATGAGAGTGTTTATCAAATTAGACAGTCTCTAACTCAACAGTATGTATATGCAACAGACTACATCTGAAACATATTCAACTTATTTATACTTTTGGATGATTTTCCTTGTGGAGTTCAGGGTCCTGGCTTTGCTTTCACGTGATCCCCTTCCACAGGCAGGGGGGTCAAGTAATGTCTGCTTACATAGAAAATTCTTGTTCTTATCAGTTTCCATTTCTGTAAGTTACCTGATACCCTTCTAATGAAGTCCATTTTACCGCGTAAGCTAGCTAGAATAGCTTTCTGCTACTTACAAGCCAAGAATTATAAGTGATACACCTCCTCACCTGTAGAAGTTAGTCAAGGCTGACAGTCATATATACATTTAATAGGATAAGACTGAAGCTTAGAGATATTCAATCACTCAGCATTCTGAGATTACACAAGGCGCTAGCTAGCAATAAAGCTGGAATTACAATGTCTCTTGACTCTTAATTCTGTACATTAACTATATAGATTTGAGCATTGTTTGCTTTTTAAAGTAAGCACTTGATAGAAAGACACTGATTGTGTTAGTTTGGGCTGTCACAGAAGCAGACGCTGCTATAAGGACTGGAGCATGAGTCCTTTCATTGGAACATAATTCTAGGAAACTCTAGTCAGGGAGTGAGTAGCTGAGAGCAAGGACAGTCTGGTCTCAATACCTAGAGCTTAATTGTCTGGAGGAATCTGAAAGCCAGTGTTGTGGGCTGACTTGTGTCCCCCGCACCCCAAATTCATATGCGGAAGCGTTCACCTTCAACATGACTATGTTTGGAGTTAGGGCCTCTAAAAGGGTAATTAAGGTTAAATAAGGTTATAAGGGTGGGAGTCTAATACCGTATGACTGGTGTCCTTACAAGGAAAGGAAGAGATACCAGTAAAGTATGTGCACAAAGCAAAGGCTGTTGAGAACATTGCAAGGTGACCATCTGAAGGGCAAGGAGAGAGACGTCAGGCAAAACCAACCCTGCTGACAACCTGATCTTAGACTTCTAGGCTCCAGAACTGTGAGAAAATAAGTTTCTGTTGTTCAGGCTGTCCCGTGTGGTATTTGTCAGCAGCCCAAGCAGACTGATACAGCCTGCGTGGAACATGTACTTCAGAGTTACCCCACCTGAGGAGTGAGGACAGTAGGGTACATGCACCCCTGTGGGTCTCAAGGTCCCAGGACCTGCAGTATCAGCATCACTCAGGAACCTGTCAGAAATGCAAATGCTCAGGCCCAGCCCAACCCACCGAATCAGAGCCCCTGGGGGTGGGTCCAGCAGTGCATGATTTATCAAAGGCCTCTCCAGGTGATTTTGATGCCCGCTAAAATTTGAGAACCACCGGTATCTACCAGTCCGCATCAGAGATTGGGTGGAGGCCGCTCCCATGGCATTAGACCCCTGGCACTTCTGGCCTAACAGGCAGATGAACAGAGCGGGCTCCAGAGGCTAGCAAAAGCTGCTGCCAGAGCACTGAAGACTCATGTTTGGAAAGGAAACTGGTGGGCACTGACATAATAAAGCCAGAGGGGTCACAGGTAATGTAGCACGTGCGAAACTAATCGTGACGATGATGCCACGTAAGCATTCTATCACGTGGCACTTGGAGTAAGCAGCACTGTTTTGCAAGGCCTTTATGATCTTTTGGTGGAAATTTCCAAGTGTCTGAGGCTTGTCTGTCCAAGTAGTTGATAATATCTTTCAGAGAAACAGAGCAGCAGAGAGAAAATCTGTGACTATCCTGTTTCAGGAACTGTAATCGGGACCTTACATGTTCTTTACCTTTGCAATAACCCTAAAGAATAAATACCATTATCTTAATTTTACAGATGACAAGGTTAAGATAAAGCAAGTCGCCCGAGATCATATCGAAAAATCAGTGGCAAAAGCTAGAAGCTGAACTTACATATGTCTGACTTCAAAAATCCATGCCCTGTCCACTCTGAACCCCTAAGAGTTCATTGTGATTTCCTAGTATAATGTAGTATAACATAATATAATATATTTTGACGTGTGTGTGTGTGTGTGTGTGTGTGTGTGTGTAAGAATGTCTGGAAGAATCAGAATGTTAGCCTTCAGTTGGAAACGTCCACTTAACGTGAATATTGGGGGAGGAAGTCAAGGCTTAGGCAGTACCTATCGTGACCACTGGGCTTTACTCAAAAGGCAAAATACTGGGTCTTTACTACACATGGCTGGTCCTAGGAGACTCCTGGTCTTCCCTAATAAACTCTTTTCAGTGCAGCTTTCTTAAGAAGCCTGGGCACCACGCCAGCACTCTTAGTTGTGGTCTTGTATTTCTCATCTGTTGAGTTTAATTATGTGCACAATGTCCTTTCATAAGAAACCTGGAACACCTCTGTTTTCATTGCTTTAGCAATAGGGGGCCCATATAAAGATTTTTGTAAAGAAAAAAAAAAAAACCGCACCAAACTCATTGATACAAAGTTCCTGGGTAGGTAGGAAATAAGATTGAGTGAAGAGGGCCCTCCCTGTGTCACCCAGCCTGAGCTCCCACTTAAGGGTGATCCGTTCTAGAACAGATGGTAGGCAAAACCCTACGAGGGGCTCCAAGGACATGGGCTCTGAGGCAGCCCATTCCAATAGGGAGCAATGGGGAAAGCAGAAGGAAAACCAGACTTTTCCCGAGAATAATAACCTGAACGTGGCCTTCATGAATGGGACCCAAATGCGCCTTTTCTTTGTGTACTGCTACCGAGCTACCGCTTCCAGATTTCGTCAGGTTAGTGGTAGGGAAATCCTGAGGCAGGCAAAATTTACCTCTAGGTCTCCACCCCTTCCTCTTTGGACTTTGCCTCCATGGTGGGGGATCAAGAGATGAGACAGTCAGGACTCACAGGTTCTCTCCTCATTTATTGTACAGATACCAGCCACGCTGTTGCCTGGGAGATTAAGCATCGTTAAATAAAGCAATTCCTGCCACATCTTTTTCTGGAGAGTTGTTCTTGTGACAAGCAGTTCAATGGCAAATGAAACCTGCAATGTGGGCATCTGCTCTTCTGCCTGGACTTGGGATTCTTTTTTAAAACCCAGGTTTATTTTCTCTTTCCGTGGTGTCTTAATGTGTATGGAGGACCTCTTGGGAATAAGAGTCACTTGACCTCTCACTGAATCTCCTTTTTAGCTTCTCTTGAAGAGACTTGCTTCTTTTTCTCCCTGGGGTGTCCTCAGAACCCCACAGAGTCAATATTTTTAAGTCACATCCTTCTAAACACATCCTTCAAAATTAATGAATATCTATCCAGCTTTATTTTTCCCACATGACATGGTATCATATGAAGAAATAAATTGAAAAGTATTGATACAGCTATGAATATACATCATACGTATCAACATACATGATCATACCCTTTTGATGTATGATTTTAAAATCAATAATTATATCAGCTAGCACTGTTGCGTCTTCCTTTGATAGGTTTGGATGAAGTTGGTTTTAGGGGCCTAATTTCTTGTCCTTTTCCTGTAAAGCTTCAGTGTCATCTCCATGATTTTTGTTGAGGACTGGGATTCCCATCCATGTATCTACCAACTATAGGGAACACACAGCTCTGTAGCCCACTTTGTTAATTTCTCAATTATGTTAAACCTTTCCCCGTGTTAATTATTCTTCCACAACTTGATGTTAATGACCGCAAATGTTCTAATATGTGAATGTGCCATAATTTATGTAACTCATCTCTTAATTTTGAAGATTTAGTTTATTTCGAATTTAATGAATATGCTTGTACAATCTTCCTCATTCACATGCCTCATGATTTCCTAAGAATAAATTCCTAGTGACAGGATGACTGGGCCAATAATTATGCTTATTCAAGGCTCTATACTATATGCCACTGACTGTGCGGGGCACTAAATTATATTCCCAGAAGCAGAGTATAGGGATTTTTGATTCTTTACGTCCTAGATATTAACATTTTTCTCCACCTTAAAAAACGTACACCTTGTCCTGACTGAGCCTTTGGCAGGAAATGGGGGATTTTTAGAGAAGGCAAATAAGTAAAATAGGAAGAAGAAATTCACACACACACACACCATGTGGTTGTATTTTTCTTAATTAACCTTGTAAATTAAATTCTTTAGCATTGATGAAAATATATTTTCTTCTGTCTGACCCCATTTAGACTGTGAAACATTATCTAATTCTTCAAACTAATGCCGCCATTAGCCTCTTCGTGAATATAAGGCGTAGCTTATATGACACATGTAATATGCATGTTCAGTAAGATTTAACGATTGGTCATCATGTGTGCTAAGTGCCAGGCTGTGCCTGGGCAGTGCTGAACAAGGAGATGGATGCCACAAGGCTCCTGCCCATTGGAGGCTTGCTCGCAACTTAGGGAAGGATTGCGGTTGTAACCCAAGGCCCACTGGGTATGCAAAGGCTATATTAGAGGTATAAAATTCAGTGAGAGGACAGAGAAGTAGCAGTACTAATAAAATAACAGTAAACATAACAACAGTCACATGGTTGCTACTCTTAAAACGAATCCTTTCCAATGCTCATTATATACCCTGTAGTGTCTCGAGTGCTTCACATATCTTTTTTCATTCAGTCATGACCGAATCACTATGAAGTAGGAATTACTGTTATGCATTTTTGTATATGAGGAAACTGGGAAACACAAAGGATAAACGCATTGCCTGAGGTCGTGTTGCTAGAAAATGTTGCAAGCATTGCAAAGGCCTTTTGGTGAAGGTAGAGTACTAGGTCTGGGAGAAAAGTTAAGGCCTCAGTGTAGAGAGACTGGAGGAAGGGTATTTATCGGGCAGGGAGCACAGCCTGAGCCTAAGCACTTAGTAGGACAGCGCAGGATGAAGAGGCAGGATTGAGGAGCCAAAGCCAGGATGTGGTAGACGATAAAGGAGGCCGGAACTTGATGTGAAAAGCCTAGAATGCCAGATATAAGTGTGTAGATTTGATTGTGTTGGCAGCCACAGGAATGTATTTTCAGGCTTTTGCAGAGGTTCAGTGATCTGATCAGAGCATTAGAAGGTAAGTCTAGTACCATTTTATTGGATGGAGCTGTTACACTGGTCTAGAAGGAGTTTTGTACAGAATGATAGATGAGCTCAAGATATATTTATCTATGTAGGTTTCATATTTGAGGTCTTGTGGCTAGAGATGGGGGCATAGAAACAATGGTAACTCAAATTTCATTGGCATTTGCTCCTGAAATTAGATTGTCCCTGGGAAGCCCACAGTACTCTCCTTTTATCTCTCAGAGCAATTTCATCTCACCAGTTCTTAGCCCAAACGTACTTACTCATGCCCAACTCAGAAAAACAAAGGTTACGCTTAGTATAAGAAGCTTTTCACCACCGCCTTTATTATCTGTATATATTTTTATCTGACTTCTAAATGGACCTGGTGCTTTTTGAGGGTAGGGTGGACCTTTGATTCATTTTTTTTCCCTAACTGTACAATAGCCTGGGGCTTTGTGCATAATCAGTGTGAAACATTGAATGAATAGAGCACAGATTGAACTCAGTGTCACATACTTTGTTGCCTGTGCCCGAGTGTGTATCTAGAGCTACACCTGGGTCTTTACCAAACTCGAGCCAATGTCCATTAACAAGGATAACATTTTAGCACGTTTAGACGTGAGGAACCTATTTACATTTATATTGGTGTCTAAAATCATCTGTTGGGACTGAGCTCATCTTAATTTATTATGGCTTTTACTGCCTGCCAGGAAGCAGAGATGTGCTTGAATTTCACTTAGCAGGAACCCAGCCTCAATCAATAGTTGAGGGGAATGACAGTTCTAGGGAAGGCTCAGGATCTGATTCTAGCTAATATGTTTTGATCACTCATAATAGAACTATCATCAGGACTTTGCTGAAAGAATTTGCTAACAGCTGTTCTCTGTAGTTAGACTTGTTTTTGAGTCCCATGGATAATCAGCAGGCAGATTTCTCTGAGAATAGATCTTGGCCTCCAGAGTCACTTAGGAAAACAGCACTGGGTTGGGAGTCTGGATATCTGCTTTCTCTCCAGGGCTCAGCTGCTAGTGAGCTGTTTGAGATTGATACTGGGTCTTCCAGAAGCTTGAGATGATAAATCCAGTGTGAGGACTTAGAAGTCACCTTTAGGCCAACTTGCTATGCGGAAGGTCAATAAAGCCCTTGCAGTCAACTGAGAAAAAGCTTGAGGGAACTTGTACTGGGGCAGCCTGATACAAGTTCATTCAAACCACAGACTTGGGGATAAGATGAACCTTTGAAACCACCACGTTGAAACGTCCCTATTTGCTTTATAAACCATCAGCCCTTTATAACATTTTTATTCGGTCTTCATTTAAATTGCTTTAAATCTCTCCCCATAACATTGTTCTCATGCCCTTTTGAGCCTTACAAACACTCGTGCTTTGTGGGAAAATACTCAGGAGGTAAGGAAGTGGGTCTCCATTTAGGAAGCAAAATGAAAAAAGAAATTACCTTGAATGAATTTTCAGCACGAATTTCTTTGCTCTATTGTGCCTTAGCATTCATTCCCTACCACTCCAAACATAAATGTGCACACGTTCAGTAAGGCAGGCAGGAAAGGAGAGGTTGGGCCTGATCTGTGTATTAAAAATAGCTGATAATCATTACATCTTTTATTCATTCAACAAACACTGAGGGTATGATTTCTTTTTTCTTTAAGTATGCTGTGATGTCAGGCAGACTGGATTTATGTCTCAGCTCTGCTGGGAGACTTTTTGGGTAACCTTGAAGCACTTTCTTAACGTCTCCCAGCCTTTGTGCCCTGTGAAAAGTAGAAATAATAATAGTATCTGCTTCATAGAATAACTGGGAAATTAAATGAGAAAGTGCTCTGTGCAGGCCTGTGTGACTAAACAGAAGCAATTATTATTAGAGGGTATGCTCCACTTAACATTCTGGAGGATGCAAAGTTGAGTGAGATAAGGCCATTTTCTACAGGAGGACACATACATTCAGATGGAACACTATGGAAATTCAGAAAAAGTATGTAGTTCAGCTGAGAAGTTGGAAATCTAGAAATCATAGAGCAGATGATGTTGGATCTGAGTCTTGAAGGGAAGGAAGAGTTTGGATAAGGGGAGGGCATTGGGTGGCGGGCGGTATATAAGATGCGATGTACCTGTCGTGTAGATACCGCACCTCTCAGCTACCTTCTAGCCATCTTTCCCTCATTATCCCCCAACAATTACATGGTGCCCCTTTGTGATTCTTTCTCCTTGAAGGCAATCCATTGATTCAGTTCTAATGTTATTCCCCACAGATAAGTATACTCCAAGGCTCTTCATATGGCATCCTGGCCTCTTTATAATCCCCCACCCCGGCCCCCAACCAGCCTTCCTGGGTGTTCCTTCTTTTTCCCTCCTCACCAGTTTCTATACTTCTATCTCGTGTGGGACTTAATTTCAGCCAATGAAAGGATGAGCGTAAAGCAGTTACTGAGCTCCTTCTATGGCAGGCACTCCCCTGTGCATTCTGTGTGCCCTATCATGCAGTTCTCAGAAAGAGCGTTCCGAATGGTTGTGTTTCCTCATTTATAGACTAGGAAATGGAAGCTGAGAGAAGGTAAGTACCTTGCCTGTCGGAGCCAAAATGGGAAACAAGAAGCATGGTAACAAAAAGAACCCCGAATTTCAGTGACTTAAAAATAAGATGTATGTCTTGCTCATGCTTCTGTCCATCCTGGCTGTCTGGAGGCTCCGTTTTACATGTCTTCAGCCTGTCCCCAAGGTCAACAGAGAGGACACTCTGAGTCATGGTCAGTCAATGAGGCAGAGGGAAAGAGAAAGCATGGCAATTTGTGTGCTGGTTCTTAAGTCTTCTACCCCAAAATAGCATGTGTTACTTGTCACCTTTCAATGGACAGGGGAAGCCACAAGGCCACCTTTCCCTCCAAGGAGGCAGGAAAGTCCAATTGTATAATATGCTTCAAGAGGAACTTAAAGTATTTAGTGTACAGACTGGTGACTTCCATTTCCTCAGTCACCCAGTGGTGCTGGGGTGTCATGCAGGGTGTCATGCGGGGCAGCATGCAGGGTCTCAGCTCGCGCTCCCCACATAAGAACGCAGGACATGGTGAGGCCAAAAAGGAACACACACAGAGCCATAGATAGGGGAGTCATATCACTATATTCTCTCTGGCGGCATCCTCCTGTCTGTAATCCACTCCTGCTAGCTCAGCCACCATCTTCTTGCTAGCCCCCCATTTTTTCTGCTAGCGTAGCCACAGCAGTTATATTAGTAGCCAATGGCTCACTGGTTACAGCTGATGGCCATCCAATCACAGTTGATGGCCATTTACTACCTGAGCCAGCACCTTTCCATGTGAGGCCAAGAGCCTGGAAACTGCACTCCTGGCTCTGTCCCCACACGGGGTCTATCCGATTCCTGACCGTGTGCTCTTAGACACAACACCTGGTACCTTTTAGTTGGGGATAATCCACGTTAAGCTAGAAATTGACAAGGCTTTCAGTCATTGCCTTGCTCAAGGATATTTACCTTTAAAGACCAAATAATGTTTGATTTCTAATGGTGAAATTTCAGAAGTAGAGATAAAAGATTTAAGCTAAGGGCATGCTGGGGCTGCTCAGATTACGTAGTGTAGGACTCTTTTTTATGGGAGATAATGGGTACTAAGCTTTCACATGACAAAGAATTGTGCTGTGGCCTTTGAGCTCTCATGTCTAAGTGTACCAATTCCTAATGAGGATGAATAAGACTCTGGGGATCACAAAATAGAGAGAGGCCGACTGGGAGGTGACAGGAGCATCAGACACCAACATAAGAACTAGGTTCTGCCCGCAGCTTCGCCATTGATAGGCTGAATGGACTTGGACACGTCCATTCCTCTTTCTGGGCCTCAGTTTTTCCTTCTGCCAGATGGAGCTGTTTTAGATGGAGTACTCGTCACACTTCGATTCATGTGGATGCCTTGGGGATTTTGTTAAAATGCAGAGCCTGCATCAGCAAGGGTCAAGACTCGGCATCCCAACAAGCTGCTGGGTGATGCTGAAACTGGACCCCCAGACTATGAGTGCTGAGACTCAGAGGATTCCTCAAGCCAACTCTTAGAAACCAACACACGTTTATTTGGAACCTATTATGTGCCAGGCATTCTGCTAGGGGCTGTTGATACTGAGATAAAGAAGATACAGTTTGTGCTCACGCCAGAAATACTTGCGTTCCAATGGGGAAGTGAGACAAATATATCATTTCAAAATAGTGTGATAAATAGCAAAACTGAAGTTTGTGCAAGAAAAAGCGACGCCACAGAACAGGAAAGGAGTTATTTATTCGGGGGTGGGGAGTGACAGTAGAGATGTCAGCAAGTCACAGATCATGTGGAAAACTGCTGAAACCTGTCAACTGCTACAGGTATAAAGGGTGTCTCCTTATCTCAGAGGACACTCAAGAATGTCTTTGTCCGTGGGAGACAGAGCTGTGGGTATCGGAGAGGAATTATTTTGATCAGTAACCTTGGCTACTTCATCTCCCTCCATGGTTGCTTTCTCTGTGCCCTCCCCTCCAGTGGCTGCCCGGTAGCATGATACTGATCAATGATTCACTACATCACCCAAGCCCGGGTCTGTGTGGAGGCTCCAGGAGGCAGGAAGTGGGTGGTGGTGCCGCAGAGGCAGCACGTTCGCCCCCACTCCGCTCTGCACAGGCCAGAAGCAGTGAGTCAGGAAAGGAAAAGCAAGTGGGTGGAGAAATGGTCCACATCTGCAGCACACAGGGATTCTGTTTGTGAAAAGAACACCTGAGCGCAGTGGCAGCTGCCCCAGTGGAGGCAGGGGTGTCCCCGTTCCCTGAGTAATGGGGCCCTAAGCAGAAAGCAGCTTGATTCAAGGATTATGGGGAAGGAGAGGGAAAGGGAATGAGCGCTTCCAGGGATGCAGTCCTCCTCTGGCTCATCACAGGTTTTATATTGAAACAGGCTATTGTGATGCAGAAAGGTGATGACAGGAAAAGGACTCCGCAGGTGGC
The DNA here is from genome assembly GCF_036562045.2 of Rhinolophus sinicus. NCBI lineage: Eukaryota > Metazoa > Chordata > Mammalia > Chiroptera > Rhinolophidae > Rhinolophus > Rhinolophus sinicus. The sequence goes on along the minus strand of NC_133759.1, from coordinate 91,249,295 downwards.
CCCTGGGAGAGCTGGCTTCTGGCACCAGCTCAGCATATGACCTTGGACAAGTGAAACCCTACCTGAGACTCAGTTTCCGGGCTATGCAGTGGGAAGGTTGGGTACAATTTCCTGGGTGACTTCTAACTTTAAGAGTCTATAATTTTCGTGCCCAAGTTCAGTAATCCTTCAATATCTAACAGTGACCGTCCCTTGCACCCTCACCATTTCCACCTGCCACGTCTCATTTACAACCAGGTTTGTGGCCAGATTTGGTGATCTCAGAATCTGTATGTCTGTTTTCCACAGATCCATGTAACTTCCTGTTTTTATTGAGGCATTGAGCCTTCATTTCCGTTCGGAGAAGGAACTGGGCATCCCAGCTACCTCCCATCAGTCCCTGCCTGGGTGATTGTAGCCGTCTCCTGGCTACAGATCCACTTCTGTATTCCAACCCTTCCTCATCGAGGCACAGCCAGAGATCTTGTGTAATATAAGTGAGACGGTGTCAGTGGCCTACTTATAATGACCGCCTTATGTGTAAAATGAAACCCAAACTTCCACTTAGCCTACAGGATCTTTTGCCCTCTGTCCCCTAATAACCTCTGCAATCCCAGTTCCTATCCTCATCCCATATTGACTGCACCGCCGTACAGACCTTACTTCTGCTCCTTGAAAACTTCAAGCTTATTCCTGCCCCAGGGCCTTTGAGCTTGTTAGCACTGCCTGAAATGTCCTGTCTTCAGACCTTTGCGTGCAAGGCTCATTCTCACTCAGTTCTCAGGTCATCAGTGAGACCATCCTGACCACACTGACCAAGGCACTCCCTGCTACATGTTCACCTCTAGCCCTTCACTTTGGTTTGTTTGCCTCATTAATCCTTATTTGACGTGATCTTACTTACTCTGCTTCCTGCATACTGTCAGCCTCCCATTCCCCACCCGCACTCACATGCAAGAGCTCTGAGTTCAGGGGTTCGTCCTATGACTCCTGGAACAGTGCATGGCTCACAGTAGGTGCTCAGGAAATATGTGTGGGGTGAATGGAGGAAAAATGGAAGAAAGTGAGGGACAGGAGAAAAAAGTTGAAGGAGAGGTAGAAAGTGGAGGAATTTCTCATTACTGACAAGGCATAGTCCCGGGTGTTCCCCTTTTTCCTCTTGTGATGTAACTTCATCTTCACCGGCAGAGGGCAGGGGTGGAGAAATACTCCACCTGTGGTTGGAGTTGAGTCCCTTATGGCTTAGCCTTGAGTGGTTAAGCAAGTTGTTGGGCAGGTCTGAGCACTAGCAGCTGTAATGTGATGTCACCCAAGTAAAGAGCCAATTTCAATCACAAGAGGAAGGATGCAGCTTTAAAAATGGTAGAAACAGCCCCACAGTGCCTCCTGTACTTGCTGGATGAAGCCTTCACCACCCTCCTTCAGAGCCTGAGGCTGAAGCTTAAGACTTTGATCCCTGGTTTTCAAGTAAATCCACCTGAGAAGAGTAAGGCTTGTAGTTCTCTCTCCTATATCTCTTTGTGAAAAATATTAGCACTGGTGGGTTTAAATACTGGTTGAGAGCTGAGAGGTGAGAACAGAGGGGAGGACCCTGACAGACAATCTAAAGGGGGTTCTCAACCGTGGCCACACATTACAGCCACTGGGGAGAATTTAAAAATATTCCCATCCAGGTCCATTCCTAGTTTCTGATTCGATTGGTCTCGGGGAGGACCCGGTTAAGCTATGCTTTGGAAGCTCCCCAGGTGATTGTCTGGTGGAGCCAGAGCTGAGATGCCTAACCGAAACTGGGCTCAGGAAGACGCCGCTGATTCCAGTGCATCCCTCTCTCATGTGGTATTTTTGCAGTGGGATTTGCCAGGCAGCTGACAATCTCCAAAAGCCAGACATATATATAAGGTGTGGGGACAGGAGCTGTGGGAAATGACAGAAAAGTGTCTCACCCTGAGGATGTTACAAAACAAACACAACATGGACTGTAGTCATTAATAAAGTATCAAATAAATTATATGAGTTTAGAACAGGGTTCCTCAGCCTCGGCACTACTGACATTTTGTGCAAGCCAATTCCTTTGTGTTGGGGGCTGCCCGGCACCTCATAGGGTATTTAGCACATTCCTGACCTCTTCCCGCCCACTCGGTGCCAGTTGCCCCCATTCCCAGCTGGGACAACTAAAAATGTCTTCAGACATTACCAGCTGTCCCTTGGGGGGTAAAATGGCCCCTGGTGGAAAACATTTGTGGTTATGGGGATCAAAGCTCCCATGGAGGGGTGTCAATTTAACCAAATCTTTATAGATGGGTAACATGTCAATAAATAGAAAAAAACTGAGGATGAGTATGCATTAAATTCTTTAGATATATGCATAATGACATTTCGGAGATATTATGCCTTTTTTTTCTTCCCCCTCGACCCCCTTTTATTCCAAGTATAGAGTTAAACAGCTTTTTGCAAATCATTTAAAACTAGGGTGGGGTAAGCAGCAGGGGTAGAGGCAGAGAAAGGTGTCTAATACCAATGAAACAACCCCCCCCCCAAAAAAAAAAACACACACACACAAAAACATTGATTTTGAAGGATTTGAAGGCCCAAGGAGGCCTTGGAAGATTTATGATCTGGGAAGAGGAAGGGATTGAGGATTTGTGTTTCAAGAGCAGAAAATGGGGGCCCTATTCCCAGGGGAAGGTAAACAGGACACTGGGATCCTGATGGGAGACTTAGATTATTGAGGGCGTCTAGGACAGAGACCCAGATCTCTCAGTGCAGTACCCTTGAGGTGACACCACTTCCAATGGGGGATATCTGAATGGATGCTTGTGCGAGCTGGACACTCATCACCTTGACCTTAGCAGTTGGGCTGGTTTCCAAGATTAGGAAGATTGACAGCTCCATCTCAGTTCAAGTTGCCTTCACTTCAGTTTACTGCCGAACCACCAGCAGACAAAGAGAACACACCGGATAAAGATTCAAGAGAGTGGATGCAGCTTCCAGGGTCCAAGGAATGAGGGACCCTCCAGGTTAGAGAAGTAAAGGAACCATGGGCTCCATGCCTTTTGCCACACGTGCACTTTAATAGCCATCGACCATAGCAGAAGGCAGTTCCTTGCTGAACCTCTTATATACTTTCTTGACAACTGGTGGGATTGGGACCCAGAGGACCCCAAAGTGGCTGTGCCAAAGGTGGGGAACTAGCCACTGATTGCAACAGTGGGTGCTGAGAGGAGTGATGGTGGCAATTGTAACGCACTGAAGGCCACAGAGGCCTTGGCCCCGTTTTTCTGGAAACTTAAAGCCCAGGAAATTTTATAACTCAAAGCAACAGCAGAGCAACAGGGAGGATGATGAATATTGAAGCCAGTGGGGAATTCACGGCTGGACTTGATTTGATCTTAGAAAATAAAGATACACGTTTTCTCTTGTACTCACGTAATGTAGAGTCATTCATTCTTGTTATGATAATGATTCTACTTTTAGAATTTTATCCTAGTGAATGAAACACAATTGTATGAAAAGGTTAGGCATAGAGATGTGCATTACACCGCTTTTATTACAGTGAAAAATTGAAAATGGTGTCGATGTTCATCAATTGGGTACCAGTTAAGTGCATTTCAGTTCATTTACACAAAGTGGCATATAAACTAGAAACGTGGTATTGTGGAAATATCTTTAATTACTATGAGGAACTTAATGGATAAGTGGAAAACAGGTTAAAAACAGTACACATTTTTGAAAAATAAAATGGAACCAGCTAGGCCCATATTCATCAAAAAGAATCTGGAACACATATATCAAGGGATAACAGCAGGAATTCCTAGTTGGTGGAATAATATGTTATTTAATTTTCACCTTTTTTGCTCATATCTTTTTACTCTGATTTTTCCACAATGACTATATGTTGCTTGTAAGATGAGAAAAATACATTTAAAAAAATAAAAATAAATAAGAGGACAGGTATTGGAGGAAAAAGAACAAGTCTCACCCAGCTGTATTTGACAGTATTGGAGAAACATGGATTTGAAAAGGAGTTCACTCATCCTAGGCGAATGCCTTCTCTCACTCTTGTTTCCTTGCTAAACCAGCTATGTTGCTGGATTGACAATGGCTTATTTCACCTCCTCTAAATTCACATCTCTTTTCAACTGCTGAAACTTCCCACTGAGGCCACTCTGAGCTGATTGTGGGGAAGTGTTTTCCTAGAAACGTTGCCTCTGTTTCTCCAGAAGGAATCAGAGTGGGAGGCACCCTCCCCAGAATTCCAACCCACACTGTTCTCTTCCTCTGTGGAACATCCGGAACATTTATTTTTATATTATACAATTTAGCTGGACTTCAGGAGCACCTGGCATTGTTCTCTAATGGGGTGCAGGTCTTTTTCTCGAACTGGATTAAACCTCAAATCCAGAACCCCTCTTCTACATTATTTTTTGGGGTGTTATTTTTTGTTTCCTTATGACCATTACTCTCATTAACATCCTGTTGACAGGTTCAGGAGGAATCCTCCAGTTAGGTGGAGTTTGCGTTTTGATGAGATTTGGCTTTGAGGATTTGATGATCACACAACATTCAATACGCCCAAGGATAAATGGAAAACATTACCCTTAATAATTACAGTACTAGTCAAAGTAATAATACGTATGTGAACACAGTATAATTGTTTTATTCTTCCAAATAATTTTCACCAATATTGCTTCATCAGTCCTCATAGAAAACCAGTGGGGTGAGTAAGAAAATGCATAGGAATTTCTCCATTTTTACAGATGAGAGGAAACAGTGCAGAGAAATGAAGTGACCATCCAAATGATGTACAATGGATTAGCTGTAGCACGGAGCCTAGAATGCATGTGTCTTGATTTCGTAACTGAAACTGCTTTTGTATCAGCACAAAGCCACACTCATGGCTGAACTTTAATGGCTTGTTTGTTTTAGGTTGTACGACTCTATAAACAATATCCCTCTTTTCTATTGTTTGTAAACTGTAGATCCTTTGTAATGAAAACCGATTTAAAGATGAACAAATATTGGAATGTATCCGGTCCCGTAATTCTGGACCAATGAAGAATACACACAGGTGTCGCTATTCGGTGTACTAAAAGTCACACCATGTTTAATATCCACAAAAGTAACCCAATAACCAGCCAAAGGCAGGGCAGCCTAGCAAAATGGGCTGGAGAATGGACCCTAGACTTGATGTTGATCAGGCCTACTTCCCCCTTCCTAACCCATCCCTCCCCCAGGCTTTGGGCAGAACTGGGTCCACAGCACAGGCCATGAAGCCAGCCGTAAGGGCAGAATATGCCACAGGAGAATGGCCAGCTTGCACCCCAGGGGAGACCTACTAAGTAGACTATGTATATACAGTGAAAGATGGGAGCAAGCTAGTTTTCGGACTTTGAAGTGCCGGAACCATTCCCATGTATAAAACATTATCCTGGATGGAACGGCCTGGGGAAATCAGTCCTACCTTCTTCCGTGGGTACAGTCAGAGATGGTAAATGTTCATTCCAGTCTTCTTTGTTATATTAATTTTTGCTCCAAAAGATGCATTAGAGCTGATTGTCTGGCTCAGTCTTGTTTTCGGGGAAACACGGTATATCTTACTCCACTGCATTTATCACCATTTAACACACTACGTGATCTACTTACTTTGATCTATTTGCTCATTGCCTGCTCCCCTCACTAACATGTACACTTCGAGAGTATACAGAGACTTGTGTCTATTTGGGTCATTACTGTACTCACATGCCCTCTGTAGCAGGCATAGAGTAGTCACTCAATCCATGTCGTTGAATGAGTGAATGAATAAATAAACTATTGCTATGCTATATGGGCAGGCAGAGGCCCAGAAATACGCAGTTACTTTTCCAAGGTGATAGGAGAGGCTTCCTGACAGACAGGATTCATCACTCAGAAGCCAGGTCTCCTGATGCCTGCTTTGGTTCATCTCCCACCACCAGCTCATGAGGCATTTCCAAACAGGGAGTCCTGATGCTATTAAGTGGCTATGCGGTTAAAGATCACAGAGGGCCGTTTTCCTTGAGCAAATTAATACAGAGACAAAGGAAGAAGAGAAATGCATTTCTCCCGCTAGAGCAGGCAGCCCCTGCTGGTTGGACTTTTAGAATTTGGGTTTTCTGTGCTACTCCTACATGAGAACTGCTTTTGAATTAGGACAATGTCACTTTGCATGACAATGAAAGCACAGCCACTTTCTCCTATGGTAGAGAGCCTCAAAAGCTGTTTCACGAACAAAGTGCAAACTCACAAAATCAGGCGGGGATTCCCTACCTTTATGGGCTTTTATTTGACTTCATGGTACTTCTTGTTTCCCGCAGCTCTCTATGACATTAAGGAGTCGTCAAATTACAGGAGCCCAGCTCTTTAGATCTGCAAAGCCCCAGGGAGGTTGTATGTTGTGCACAAGTAGTGAGGTGCCCTTTAAGAATCTGGAAATTAAAGATGTAGACTGTCCTCCTAGAGTTAAGTGCCTATATCTCTTCCTAATAGATTATGAAGTACAGAAGTCAGAAAAGGCCCCATAAGAAATGGAATATTTCTCAAGCCAGAACATGGTTTGATGATTTTTTTTTTTTTTTAGTATGTGACGTCTGGCATTTTTCCATTTGAGTTTCAGGTCTCCCTTAATATCACAACACCAAGTAAAGTTAGCCATACCAGTTCCCTGGGTAAAACAGTCCAATGGCTTCCCACTGACATAACTCTTCAACTTCACGTCCTTTCAGCCTCCTGCCTGTTTTCTCTGTTCTACCTTTGGGCGCCTTCCTTTAGCTCCTTGCGTAGCCTTTCTTCCAGAAAACATACTACCTATTTAGAGGGAGCTGGAGGGGAGAGAACAGAGCCATGGGAATAGAGAGACACGTATTCTCTTGCGTGTAGTCCTCCACACAGGCTCTTTCCTCCATGTGGACATCTCATGATGCTCTTTCTGAGTAAGTGACCCCCAGTTTTCAGATCCCTGCTGACGTATTGCGTCCTCCAAGGACTACTGCCTCCTCGAGCCTCCAGTGATATGTGTAAGGGCCGTTGTCAGGGCTGTCATGGACCCCCTGCTCTCCTGAGCTGGGTCTCTTCAATTTGCCCCATTCAGATCTGCTGTCACCCTTCTGTGTCCTCCCATGTGCCACAGAAAGCTACTCTTGGGGCTTCTTACCTTGCAGTTTCCAGTTTGGTTCTGCCTGGCAGGAGGTGAGCAGGGTGGGAGGAGAGTGAGGGAGAGGGTGGGCAGCTGTGGGTTGGCCGTGTCTCTCTCCCCGAAGCTATAGCTTCCATCTGGCGGCTCTCTCCACACAGCTACCCCTATTCGTAATCCCCCTTTCTCCTCTCCTCTTCAGACCCAGTTATGGTACGAGGTCCCAGCTCTTCCCAGCTTCAGGTACTGCCCTAGTGCTTGTTGGGTTTCCTCTCCTCATGCGTATAGCCATTGTATTTAAAAACTGGGACATTTAAAAGAAGAGAAAAAAAATCAAACAAAAACAATGTTAATTTTTATATTTTTTCCCACCTATCCAGTCTTTTTTTAGACTAGTTTATATTTTCTTCAGTTTTACATTGGATCATATTTTGCAAAATCATTTTATGTACTGAATTTTCACTAAACATAGTGAAGAATGTTATCTCCATGCTGTGAACTTTGCAAGCAATATCTAGAGTGCCTGTTTTTACTCTATTTAGTGGCTATAATTTAAGCAAAACCCTGTGTTGGGCATGTAAGTTGTTACCAATGCTTGCTATTAGCACAAATACCATGATGGACATTGTTGAGTATAAATCTTTCTTGACATTTAGAATAGATTGTCTAACGTGAAATTACTGAGTCAAAGAATAAGGTCACTGTTAAATTTCTTGACACATGTTATTGCCGATTGGTTTCCAAAAGGGTGTATCCATTTTCATTCTGTTACTCTTTGACAGGATTGGGCAGTCATTTATTAAAACATCTTCCTGCACAGGTTATGCATATCCAAAGCACTCTGAATCAAGCACTCTTCCTTTACCACTGAGAGCCCCGCCCAGGAATTATCCATAAATAACTGGCAAGTTCAAGGCTGTGAATCTGAGATGGGGAACAGAGGAGGGAAAGAAATGGAACGAGCCTCAGCCTGTCACTGAATCTTGGCAAATAGGAACACCACAACTCACACAGCCAAGATCTAAAAGGGATATTAAAGCTGTAAATAATTTCCAATTAGCACTATTATCTGCGTCCTGGGCTGTTTAGAGCCCAGCTTTCTGTTTGTCACAGGAGAACAGAAATGTGCCTTCACCAGGCTGGAGAAAAACCGTTGGGTACCCTCTAGTAGAGGAGAGAACAACCATAGCCCAGCCCAACAGTGCTCCTTGGATTTTAGAGAACATAGATCCTGTCGAGGAATAAAACACTGGGGCTTAGAGATATTTTTTGATGATGAATTTTCCATTAGAGAATTGGGAAGGGAGTAGATTGGGGGTGACGTTCTCATTTTGTCCAAAAGTCACCATCTGACATTGGATGAAGGGAAGAAGGAAGATGATGATGATAAAGATTTATTTGGTAGATATTTATTGTGTTGCTACGATGCATCAGACATTGTTCCAGACTCTGGGGATGCATTAGTAAACCAAACAGACACTGACCCAGTGCTACTAGCTTACCTTCTACTGGTGCGACACAGGTAAGACACATAATAAATAAGCATGTTGTATAGTAGATTAGAGTACGAGAGTCAATTCTATGTGTCGGCTGGGCTGGGCCACAGCACTCAGATACTTGGTCAGACGTTCTTCTGGATGTTTCTGTGAGAGTGTTTCTGTAGATGAGAAGAAGCTTTAAATGGGTGGACTGGGAGCGAAGCAGATTACCCTCCCTAAGGTGGACTGTCCACGTCCAATCAGTGAAGGCCTGACTAGAATAAAGACTGTCCTCTCCGCCAAACAAGAAGGCATTCTGCCAGCTGGGCCTTTCGACGTCAACTGCAATGTCTGTCCTGCCCTGGGTCTCGAGCTGCTTTCCCCTCGAGTCATCTTACCTCATTCCCCTCCACTCTGATCTCAGGAATGTGAGCTAAACGTGGGGATCTGTGCATGTGTTTTGTTTATAAGTAATACAGGCAATTTTAATATGCAGCCCGGGTTGAGTTTATGGTTTAAAAAAAAAAAATCTGCCTGGATTTTAATCCCCAAGATTTATTTACACATGAATATGATGATTACTGTGTCTTCAGAAGCAGACAATAACGTTTTCTTCTTTCATCATCACACTTTATGGCATCCTTGAGCTAACAGGAACACTCGAGGTTTATATAGTGTAGCAGTGCTCAAACTTTAACGATTATTCACCCAAGGATTCTGATACCTGGCCTCCGGCCCAGGAATCTGCATTTCACCCGCATCCTTGGTGGTTCAGTTGCAGATAAAACGAGACACACGTTGAGAAGCACCGATCTCGTTCAGGTGTCTCGGCAGAGGCCCAGCAAAGGGAAGTGATGATGCACTAAAGTTGCCAAGTGCAACAGTGGTACAATTCCAATCCCGGTTTCTCCTTTTCCAGCTCTGGCTTCTTGCCCTCCACCAGTGTCTTCCCTGGACTAGCAGAATCAGCACTGCCTGCAATCTTGTCCAGAAAGCCAGTTCTTAGACCCAGACCTAGACCTATGGACTCAGAAACTCTAGGCCCAGAAATCTGTATTTTCCAATGCCCTCAGGTGACTGACACATAGTAGTTTGAGAACCACTGCCCAACCCTCCATTCCTTTGAGAGCTGCTGTTTTCAGCAAGTGATAGTCAACATGTGCCCATGTGCCCTTACGAGAGATGTCAGGCAGTTCCTTAGTTACATGGTACGGCCCAGCCTCCTTTACCAGCTGCTCATCAGCGTCTCTGAGAGGATTTCACTGAAGCCAGCTGAGGGTCCTGCCGTTCTTGCCGGGGCTCTTCTGGCACGTCCTCACTGAGGACCCTCATACCTGCTTGGCTCTCTCCTTCCTCGGTGCCAACACCAAGGGTGAATACCTTCTGGTTGTTAGCTGTGAAGGGTGTGCCATTTGCTAAGGGGTATAAGAACTTGGGTCAGAACCTGTGTCACGCAGAGTGTCATGGGGGTTCTCAGCTCCCGCTCCCCACATAAGAACGCAGGATGTGGCTAGGCCAAAAAGGAACACCCACGGAGCCAGATGTAGGGGAGTCATATCACTATATTCTCGCTGAAGGCTGGATTCACATGACGTGCGACCTGCTGCCCCCTTTTCTGCCAACCGACCAACTCACCTCGACTCTGCCGAGCAATCCGCACTTGCTAGCCACCATCTTCTTGCTAGCCCCCATTTTCTGCTAGCGTAGCCACGGCAGTTATATTAGTGGCCACTGGCTCACTGGTTACAGCTGACAGCCAACTAGCCACAACTGATAGCCATCCAATTATAGTTGATGGCCATTTACTACCTGAGCCAGCACCTTTCTATGTGAGGCTGAGAACCTGGAAACTGCAGTCTGGGGCTTGTCCCCACAACCTGGTTTACATAAGAATTGCAAAGAATTCTTAGAGAACAGGGCACTTTGCTTATGAATGACGTTAGGCTGGAACAATCAAGTGTCAGAACTTCGTCCTGAGCTGCATTTTCTGCTATAGCTAGAGGGGGCTCAATTCAGTCATTTTCTTCACTCCAGGACAGAGAGGGTGCAGGGACAGAGCTCTGCTCCTCCCAAACAGTTGCTTGATGATAATGATAATGAGCTGCGTGCACAGTGCCTTTCATCCAAATAACTCTACGGGCTGAATGTGTAAGCTCACCATTGCCTAAAACATACTTCAGAGGGCCCCGAGGGTATATATCTCGGAGCCCTGTAACCTCTGCATTTGTTAAGTGTTCTGCGGTCTCTCTGCTTACACAGCCTGCAAAAAAGGATGGATAATGAGCAACAGTGGTGCTGTAATTAAGGCTGCAGACTGACAGCAAGGAGATTTGATCTGCTCTGACTTTCTGGTGTGTCACTGGTGCAATTCACTGATGTGTTCTTCTGATTTTACAACTTTGTCAGGGGTTCTCTGGGGAGGAATTGTGTTAGGGTGTGCGAGGTGTGCAGCTGAACTACTAAAAAAACATAGCTAAATGCTTCAGCCCCTTTGTAGTGGTGCGCTGTGGACCTGCTTCTCTCTGATTTGCTATAGGAATGGGCTTCTCGGTATGCAGGCTTGGGGGAGAATCCGGAGTGGAAATGTGTGGACTCTCGTGGTCAATTAGCAAGTAGGGAGGGAGTCCGTGACCACTGAGAATGTTGTTCTTCCAAGTTTCCAATAACCAGAGGTAGAGTGGTGGTTTTGGCTGTGGTGTGCATGGCTTCGCATCAAGATGTGGGGAGGGATGTAATTGGGAAACCTAGGACGGTTGGGGAAGAAGAGCTGCCTTCAACAGAGGTTTCCACTTTTGGTGCTCATTAGAATAGCACGTTTAGCAAACCAGAAAGCAAAGGAGACTTTGTGACATTGTAATTCCTTTTTTTTTTTTTTTGGAAAACATGTAATTCCTAAGAACAAATATGAAAATTCCTGGAAACAAATATGAAAATTATTTCAGCTCTAGATGGTAGTATCTGAGGTTCAGAGATAAGCAGTGATTTGATCGAAGTGGCACAATGATAGCACATTCCCTTTTGTCATCAGTTTGGGAGCTGATGGTGGAGTCCATACGAACTGTCTCAGAGAAGCCCAGGAGCTCATAGGAAAAGAGAAGCAAGTGGGGGATAGATACAAGCAAAATTCTCAATAAATCACATTTTGGCAATAGAAGTTGGGCTACATATTCTCCAAGTATCTCCCAACTCTTTCTTTTACTAAAGCAGTAATTAGTTTTGTTGTTGTTTTGGTTTTTTTTGAATCAAGATGTTTTGGGAATCTAATGGAAACTACGAATATTATCACATATATAGATAATTTTGCACTTAAAGGAATACAGCCTCCCCCTAAAACTAAAGTTAAGACCCCTACAATATTTTGAATGGTGCCCCCCCCCACCCCCGAAGATGTTGTCATGCAGGGTGTCATACTGGGTCTCTGGTCCTGCTCCCCACATAGGAACGCAGGATATAGTGAGACCAAAACGGAACACCCACGGAGCCACGGATAGGGGAGTCATACCAATATATTCTCGCTGGCGGCTGGGTTGCAGACGCAGAAAGCAGCAGCCACACGATCTGCAACCTGCCGTCCACTTCTCTGCCAACCAACCAACCCCACTTGCTAGTTGCAATCTGCGCTTGCTAACTCAGTCACTATCTGCTGCTAGCGTAGCCACGGCAGTTATATTAGTGGCCAATGGCTCACAGGTTACAGCTGACGGCCAACTGGCCACAGCTGATAGCCATCCGATCACAGTTGATGGCCATCTACTACCTGAGCCAGCACCTTTCCACGTGAGGCTGAGAGCCTGGAAACCACTCCCGGCTCTGTCCCCACATGTGGCTGCACCTCCAGAGTGCCAACAGCCACCAGAAGCTGGCAGAGTCAAAGAATGAAATCTATTTCAGAGCCTCCAGAGGGAGTATGGCCATGCCGGCGCCTTGGTTTCAGAGTTTTGCCTCCAGGACTGTGAAGGAGTAAGTTTCTGTTGCTTTAAGTTATCTAGTTTGTGGTAATTTATTACAACAGACACTAGAAACGAATAGAATCCCCTACTCCAGAAAGTAAACACGAAGCTCTTGAGAATCCATGCTATCGTGATTAAAACGTGTGATGGTAATTTTCGCTATATTGGTCATGCCCACAAAAACTCCCTAAATTTTTCCCTCTACCTGGTTTGTTTGTATATACCCAGACTTATTTTTCTGTTATATCTCTGGATCTAATGTGAATGGAAAACTTTTCAAATCGATGTGCTTACTTCTTTTGGAAAAGATAAATGTAAGATTTATAATGAATACATTCTGGTTTAAACTGACTGCTTTGATAGTTTTTAGAAATATTTTGTATTGGTCAACAAGGCATTACCATGAGATAATATGTCCCTATATTAACATTAATTTTAGTATTTCTAATGAAAATGAAGGGGGTGGATCATAATTAGATCCCTCTTCTATAAGGAGATGCAAGAATAAAGAAATCCCAATTCTGATGTAGTGATCAATGGGGAAACAAAGCAGAGAAGCAGAACCTGTTTCTGCTGGATAGGATTTGAAGGAAAACTCTACATAAGATCTAGCCCCTGTCAGCAGATAAAATATTGCTTTTGGATGATGTACTGCAACTCAGATTGAGCCCTTAGGTCCCTGGTTCCTTAACTTTAATGTGGTCAAGAATAGCCCAGGAGATTTATTAAAATGCAGATTCCAGGGCCTTTCCCAGCCATCTGTTGACTCAATTTTGGGAGGACTGGCTAAGGAATCTGCATTTTAAACAGTTTGTTAGGGGATTATTTTTTCAGGTTGTCAATGTAGTATGTTTTTAGACTCACCACCTCAGTTTTTCTCAAGAGTTACGGTGATGGGACTCAGAGAAGAAAGGTATATGGAAGAAGTGATTGTTATTCCATTCTCTGCTAGCCAGTACAGTTAGGAAAATCTGGTCATGAGGCTGTCATATGTTGGGACCAGCCTGGAAGAAGGGGAGACTGGTAGAGCAAACTGGCGTCCTGTCTTTTTGCTCAGTGTGTGTTGGTCCGTGGTTAGTTTGATGCACCCACGTGGACATGACAGGTAGATGTGAGAAAAGATGCTCCCTTTCCCATTCTTCCCCAAGCCAAGTTACTTCCTCCTGAAACTCATGCCATGTGCGGGTTCTTCTCTGTCTCACCTCTGGGATCTGTATGTGTGCAACATTCCCCCTTTATTCAGGTTTGTGAGTAGACAACAATAAACTACCTCTGGTTAGTTTAGGTAGAAAATTACATTTATTCAAAGACTATATGCTGACTTATGAGAGAATTCAAGAGCCAGAAAGTCAAGCCTTGAGGCCGTTAAGCCAAGGAAAATGCCCAGAACTGTGCCGCAAACTTGTCTAGTGAAGATACTCTATAGCTGATCGCTTGGCCAATGGTCCCTACTTCCTTCACGACCCAGCCTCTGAGTAACAGTCTGGGGTATGCACATCTACTGTGGCAAACCCAGGTCATGTGTCTGTGCTTCAAGTGGAAGGGCTAATAGAAGACAGACAAAGTGACATTTTCAGCCTCTATGTTTGTAGGCCAATTCTGCCTTACATGGTGGGGAACTCCTCAAACATGAGAAAGGTTCAGATATTAGGTGGACCCCCCCAAATTTTTTTTTTTAATTGCAACTTCTCTCTCACCTTCTTCTTGATGGTTCTTACCCATCCTTCAGGTGCCAATACAAATGTAGCCTTCTCTAAAATTTTCTTAGTGACTCAGACCACATTGATCTCTTCCCTTTCTGATCTATTGCACTAATAAACAGTCACACAATACCAAATCTAATTATAAACCATTTTGACCTGATTGCCAATTGTCTCATGTACATACGTCTGTTCTTCCCAAATCAATCATCAGCAACTGTAGAACAAACTCGATATCGACTGCTTACACGGCTGGGTATTAGGAAACAGGTGTGGCCCTGTTGGAGGTCATCAGCTAAGGCTTGTTGCTTGGTTTCTGTAATTCATGTTTTTCTGTATACAAAAGTCTGTGAGATGACTGAGCCCAATAGGTACAATAGTTAAGTAAAGAAGTATCAGCAGCAAACATAGCATGGACTCTGCCATAAAGAAAATAAACTTTGGAAAGACTTAGGAAAATGTCACCTATTCTAACTAGAAGATCACTTTCAAAGTGAATGGAAGATCGTACTATTTACATAAGAGAAATACACTTCTGGACCGGCCGTAGATCATACCTGAAATTTCTTCCAAATAATTTTCCTGTGTTCCTAGAGTAGACACCGTTGGGATAGAACCTATGGGGATGCTTCATGCAAAGGTTATCAGTGAGCTTGTTCTTCCAGCGGTGTCCCTTGCACAATGGCAGAGTCTATCAGATTATGTCTTTGGTGACATATTTAAGTTAATGTATCCCTTCCTTCCTCTACAGTATCATCACTATTTTATCAAGTGATCGGTATCTCATTTCCCATCTGTAGAGATCTTGCTATCTGAGTAGACTTGGGTTCTTGGATCATTAGCTTGTGAGAACAGCTGAGGTCACACTTGTCATAATTGTTATTTGACAAGTTAATACATATTTGACCCAGCTGATCTACCCTCTGGAAAATCCATGTTAGCCACTCTATAAGGACCTGTATTTCTTCCTCCTACCCCACCTATGCAGGGATTTTCTCAAATCCAGAGGAAGGTGTACATGGGTGCTCAATGGTATGTCCAGTCTGCAGGAGGCCAACCTGCAAGGGGCATATTAGCCAATGTGCTGGAACCTTCCTGGTGCCAGGGCTGCACAGTGGCGTGTGCCCACATGAGGGGAGGGCCCCTCATCCCTTGGCATTTCACCATTAGATAGTCCTCAGAGCAATGCTGCTTGTACCACCCAAGTTTTTTCCAATAAACTAATCACACAGTTTTTTCATCTTTTAGGGTTAATCTAGAATCTTCTTCCTACCCCTTCTCTCCCTCCTTCACTCTCCTCCCTGACATATCTAGGATCAGTTTAAGTATGAGTCCATAACATCTGTCATAGTATGTGCAAGCCCTGGACTTCCGCACTCGGTTGATTTTGTCACCAAGGTGGTTCTACTGGATGTCTTCATTCTGTGGATGCACTACCCTGCAGAAAATCCCTCAGCCCTCTCCCTTCCCTTCCCACCTCCACTCAAGCTGATGGAGGAGATTTGAATGCGTGGGGGGCAGAAAAGGAAATGGGGGAGATGGACCCTTCCAAGTAGTCTCATCCTGAAAAGACATCAGATTTCTAACCTCTGAGTGAGGGTGTCCCTTCTCCCAATCATTCACTTAGCCTTGATAGTTAATTGGCTTCTAAATCTGATCAAAGATGCTACACAGCAAAACTGCTAGTTAATAAACTGCTGCTTTTGTATTTCTCCAACTTATTTTGCCATCTGGTGGAAACAGGCTAATGCTAAAGTCTTTAATCTGAGATGGTAAATCTCCTCAGGAAGACGTCAGCTGTAGCTGTTCAGTTCCTCATGTCTGAGCCTTATAATCACTGAGTATTGATTCTTCAGGCTGAGTGTTTCTATCACCCCTGGGGCCTTGCTTTTCCAATGGCATCTTTGCTCCAGGAATCCAATGTTTTTGACAATGTTTATGGGTTTTTTGGGTAGGGAAGCAGAAAGAGTGAGTCCCCAGACCTCAGTGCAGCATAAGCAAAGGCAGACTTTAGCTACAGAGACTAAAACCCCCCAGGTCGGGAGGACCCCACTCTGAAAGGGCTGCAAGAAACCAGGAGAAAAATCAGGGACAGGGTAGGTATATCACAAACTACGTTCTATTTACCAAGCATGTATTGAACATCTTTTAATATGTGGACCTTGTGCTATAGCAAGGACCTGGGGCCTTGTTGAAGCAAAGCAGTTATTAATTAGAGATGGCACTGGAATCGCCTATCAAGTTTGTTTTGTTTTTCAATAAGCGTGCCTACTCTGGCTAGGCCTACCTATACCTGGTCAATTTCTTGGGGGCTAGAGTCTGCAGATCTAAGCGAAAACCATAAAATAACCACCAAAACAATCCTACATAGTTGATTCTATACTCATGCCTGTTCAAGAGTTACTCTACTGCGGTGTCCAAATGGAAAATTCATGGTGCTTGTTCTTGAGATGCAAACAGCCTAGTAGGAGAGACTGATATCTCAACATCAGAACAAAGCATAGAAAGATGTATTACTCAAAGAGGACGTTTTTGTTTGTTTGTTTGTTTGTTTGTTTTGTGAGAGAGAGAGAGAGCAGCGCAGACTTCTAAAGCTGGTCCATACATGGCTTGGCTTGAGAGAGTGGGGAGAGGAGACTGGTATTTATTGTGGTTGCATGGTGCAGCCTGGACAAGGATTCCTATGGGCGGGAAGGGGCTTGATTGGTTTGTAACTAATGCCAGCCCCAAAGAAGGAGGTACCTGGGCTTTCTTGTCAGGTTATGTACCCGTGGGCCAGAATGGGAAGAGAGAAGGATAAGGCTTACAATATGTCATCAGTCAAACATCAAATAATTACAAAAATCATTACATGCCCTGATTCTCAGAATGATATTCCCATCAGTGATTCTTGCATGAACCAGTTCATATTACAATCAAATTAAAATGCTGATTTTCCAATCATCCTAGCATACCCTCCACATTTATCAGTCAGCCATCAATATTTTACTGTAAACAAGAACCGTCCCTCCAAAATTGTCCTTTTTTCCTTATAACTGCATGGTAATCTACATTTATTTAAAATAGAATTCTAATTAAAACAGACTTTACAGTTATTTGTACCAATATTTTAAATCAAGATTTGTGCTTACTGTACTTTTGTACACTCCATGCATTCTCTTTGAGTTCACTTTTTTTTCCCCCCTTTAATAGTTGTTTTGGTTTGGGTAAATTATCTTAGTCTTCATATGCCAGTAAATTCTGTATTTTGTTTTGGATTTTGAATGCTTGGTTGGATAACATTCCTTCGTTGACTATTCTTGCTCGGCACAGCCTAGATTGTACATCTATGGTCACTGATGAAAACACTGCTTTCAATTTCATTGTTATTCCTTTAAAGGTAATTAGTCTTTGATTCCTGGTAATTTGAGATTTTTGTTATTGTCTTTTTCCTTCTGAAAGGTGATTCTAATACGTCTGTATGTGGACTTATTCTATGTATCCTTGGTAGTAGCAGCTCTCTTTTAATCTGAAATGTGATTTTTCTTTTATTCTGGAAAAATTTTAGCCACTTTTATTCAAATACTACTTTTCCATCTTCTTATGTGTTCCTATTGAATTTCTATCGAATAGACATTAGAACCTCCATCTGTCTTTCCTATATTTTAATTGTTCTTTCATGTCTCTCTTCTCCCCACTCCCCATCTCTCTATGTGTCATTGACTGATGGGCAGTGTTTTGGGTAAAATGACGTTTATAGTACAGAGATGTCTAGTACTTGAAAAATTGGAAGGTTGTTATTGTTGGTTTGCATTTTAGCTAACCATATAGAAGAATGTCTTTGGTTTTATGATTTTCAGACGATGATGCACTGAAGATGTCATCTGTGCTATAATTAACAACATTTCTAGGATAGCAAAATAGCAAACAACGCTAATAATAGTTCTTTTATTGCTTCTGGTGTTTTGTTTGTTTGTTTTTAACTTTTACCCTCAGTAAATTTCTTTTCAAACCTCTATACTTGCATGGTTTGAATATTTATTCAAAATACATCCAATGGCAAATTTTGTTTTGGAGAGGAAAAAATATCTGGTTGACACTCAATTTTCACCCTGAAATATTATTTTAGACTCTCTCTTTTGGAGGATGTACATATCCATGAAATTGTCAGTCTTTTATGGTCTTATAAATGTCAAATTAAATGACTAATATGTCACCTTCTTTGAGATGGATCTGAACCTCAAATTCCAAGCTTAGTACAAATAATGAATCCAGTTCTGAGTTTAAGCCAGTAGTGAAATCTGACACTAAAAAAGCCATTCTCCATTTTAGCTACTATTGAAAAAGCTAAACAAAACTGAATATGAATAAAAAAACACAGAGAACTCAACATATAATGAGCCCACATCAAGAGACATATAGGTAGTGTAGGAAATATATTTATCTACACATTTAGATTTTCTCTGTGAGGACAAGTGTTCTACTATTCTGATATGAACTATTTCAGTCAATCACCCAGCCTCTCAAAGTTTTACATGAAAATTCTAGTCATTGTAGTCTTTTTTTTTTTTGCCAGTTGTTTTCATTTGATTAAGTATTGTCCCTAAACTTAGCCAGTTCTATAGCTTTCTCCTACATAAGTTATTTGTGTATAGACAGTTGACTGATTTTTTTTTTTGGCTTCTCAAATCATTCAGGATTCAACTATTTATATCTGCCATCCCAACTATAAATGACAAGTATTCACTCAATTTTGTGGAAGAACCACCAAACCTGAAATATTAATGTAGTCAGGAAATGTTTTTAAAGGAAGGGGAATTTCAATAATATTACAAAATGCAAATGCATTTCCTTCCTCGAGCCTCCAGCACATACACGTTTTGCCCACTTTAAATCCAGTATTCATGCCTGATTAGGTTGTTAAGCAGTCTGTTATAAAAACCAGCTCTTTAGTCTTTTCCCTTGAAAGGTGTTCTTTTTTTAAACTTGCATTCAAGTTGCACCTGGCTTTGTTTACTGTTATTCTTGCTTATGTTTGCCCAGGCTGGTAGCACTTCTCAAAGTGGTGAGGATGGCTTTTACAGGGGTGGCTGAAATCGCAGTGGGGGTGGGGGGAGGTAGAGAGCACGGTGGGTGGAGGGGTAGAGACCACAGAGCACTCTGAAAGCAAGGCTCTGTGGCAGGTGAAAATGTGATTCTGAGAGGTGTGACAGCAAGTTTGAAGCCATAAGGAATCCTCTTCTTCCCCCCCAAGTGACCATGTACACCTGCTCTCTCTCCAGGTATTTACATTTTCTCAGAATATTGCAGGATTTTTTTTTTAAAGGAATAAGAAACAGCACCACGGGGTCTGTCATATTGAATTGGATTTCAGAAGTGACTAGAGCAAGGCTGCAATGGTGATAAATGTGCTGGCGAGAAAGCCAGCTGCTTTTCCCAGTAGAGTCATGGGATTTTCAGTTGGAAGTTGTTAAAGAGGTCCGTTGTTTCCTCTGGGGACGGCCAATATCCAAACAGAATCAGGCTGAGCTGTGCAGATGTCAAAAGCCCTTAGACTTTGACCGCAGGCTGGTGAAGAATTTTATTTTCTCCTGGGCCTAACAGTCCGACGCAGCCCCTTTGTTCTCATTATCACCCCCGTTTTTTTATCAGCGGAGGGGACTACTGAGTCTCTGTGTTTCCTTTTTGCTGACGACCCCTGCGGTTAGGAAATAGGTAAGGAAAAAATGAAGCAAGTATCTCTCTACAAAATCATTATTGCTAGTAAATGTTATGATGATGTTAATGATAGCGGTCATTTGGGTTAAGTATGGCCAAGCTGTTCGCTGAGAGGTTTACCCACACGCTCATTGAATGAATAGAACCTGATGAAGTTATCATCACCATATTTCAGTTGGGAAAAGGACACACCGCCAGGTTAAGTAGTTGCCTACGGTCATATTGCAAGTTAATGGCCATACTCAGGATTCAGCAACTGCATTCTAACTAGAGAGTTGGGCTGATCACAGGCAAGCATTCACTTCATACTCTCTGTCCCTGGTATAGTGAACCTATTTGACCTAAGACTTTTGAAGTGTGAATGTCATAAATTGTGGGGAGCATATATTTTGGTTTATTGGCAGTTTGGGAACTACTGGAGGCCTCTGGAATTGGAGTTGACTGATCATGAACTGTCAAAGTGAAGCAAAAGTATGTAAGACCCAAGGCCTGTTTTTAAGATACTTGTAATTTTGTAGGAGAAATGGACACTGACCAAGTTGTTACCCAAATAATTCTCATTACTATTTTATGAGTAGTTTGAGGAACGTAGAGCCTGGGACTGCTTACATTAGGAGAGCCTAATCTTGTACACACACACACACACACACACACACACACACATATGTAACACACACACACATATATGTTGCACACAATAATTTTTTTCTAGCAGAGTCTGCTTCTCATTCTAGAAGAGAAATATATATTTGATTTCCCTACTTCCTTTGCAGTGAGAAAAAAGACATATATAACCACTGCTGGCCAGTTGGAGGTGAGAAGTTTGGGGAGGTGCTTCTGGGAAATGTTTTACATCCCGATAAAGACAGACACAGAGGGGCATCTTCCCCCTTCTGTGGAAGCTAAGGGTCTCCCTGTGATGCCCAGTGCTGCCGTAGCTATCTTAGAAACATAAGGAGAGAGCAGAAAGATGGAAAGAAGCTCAGAACCTGACGAGGTTACTAAACACCTGAATCAACCCCGGAACGCTCTCTCTCCAGATGGCTTGTTATGTGAGGAGATACATTTCTTTTTGTTTAAACTGTTTAAATCATAGTGTTCTCTTGCTCACAGATGAAAACTTCCTAAATGGTAAGGAGGCTTCCCCGAGGAAGAGGTGTTAGTGTTGGCATATAAAGGATGAGTAGTTGTTGGATAAGTGAAGAGGGGTAAGAAGAGTTACAGGCAGAGGGACTAGCAGAACAAAAGTCCCCGAGGTGACCGTGGTTTGTCAGACCATGCAAAGATTGCAGGCCATGGCAAGGGGACTGGACTTGCTCCTAAGAGCGAGACGTTTTTAAAATGTTTTAAGCAGGAGAGTGAGCTAATCAGGTATGCATGATGGCTTGGAGTAAGCAAAAGCAGTGGAAGAGGAAGAAGGCAAGGAACACTAAGAGAAAAGAAAAGAAAGAAGTGATTTGAAATGTGGCTCCTCGGTTAGGCAGCAGAGAGACCCAGCATAGATTTGTAGGTGATGCCAAAATAAAAATCTGTCTGTCCAAGCACGAGTGGGCATGGGGTCTGCCGCTCTGCGTCTGGATTTTCTCTTCCTCCCCGACCTCAGCTCCACAGGCACAGATGTGTGACCGTGTGGATCTTCGGAACACTGACCTTGCCTAACTTTTTCTTCTCTGCCACCCTCGAAAACCTAGCTTTACTTTAGAAAATGTGGTAATGGGGACGTGGAGGAGGCACATGCCCAACGTCTGACGTAAATTAGAAATACATCTGGGCCTGGAACCCTGGTCTCTTGACTCTCAAGCAAATTTTTCCAAACAGCCATCTTTCTCAGAAATAGTTTCTAGAAGATTGGTAAGATTTCAGTGGAATGATCCAGAGTGTTTTTAGTTTATAAACATGTGGCATTACTGTATTAATTATTGTTTGTCTACTGAATGGCTGTGACATCCACTTTTTTTTTTTTTTTTTTTGTCCTCATGGACTTGCTGCTACTGATCACAGAGCAAAACAGAATTGAATTGTGAGATAAGGAACATGAACATGATGGGAGAAGGACACTGGGAAAGGTCAGAAACGGATGACTTGCACCATCCAAGGGCTAGGAAGGTAAGGTGAACATGAGCTGGCTGGGTGGGAACTGGAGGACACGCATCCCTAAAGGACAGCTACTATGCATCATTAGTCCATTACTGTCCAATGGCACTGCTGGGGTGCCAGGTCATCCCGGTCTTCATGAGAACCTGGAAGTTTGGATTTGCATGTGACGTGGTATTTAATGTTTTTTAAAAGTTCGCTTAAGTTGGTATTTAATGTTTTCATACAAAATGTTTTAAAACACTTCGTAGGTAATAACAACAGAAAAAATATCTTAAATAATTTGTACCTCTGGGGAAAAGTCGTTTTAAAGTTTATTCTTTTTTACTCATATGCCTTTTAGTAAAAAAAAGTGTAATTATTTGTAGGTTATATGTAAAAGATTAGTAACATCATGTAAGTTATTAAACCTTCATAGACCCCAAAAGAAAGTTAGATGAAACAAGCTAAATGAGTTTCCTGTGGCTGTTGGAACAAATTACTGAGTTGAAACAACAGAAATTTACTTGCCCACATTTCTGGGGTCCAGATGTCCAAAATCAGTTTCAATGGGCTGGAACCCAGGTGTCGCAGGGTGACGCTCTCTCCAGGGGCTCTTGTGGAGAATCCATCTCTTGCCTCTTCAAGCTTCTGGTGGCTGCTGTCATTCCTTGGCATGTGGCCATGCCACGCCTATCTTCAGAGCCAGCATCTTCAAGTCTCTGCCCTCTCTTTATATTGCCTTCTCTGTGTCTGTCACATCTCCTGTGCCTCCCTCTTATAAAAATACATGTGATTGAATTCAGGGCCCATCCTGATAACCCAGGATAATCTCCACATTTCAAAATCCTTAATGTAATCGCATTAAGAAAATGGCAAAAATTTCTCTTTTTTAAATTTTGCATGTAAGGTAACATTTATAAGTCCCATGAATTGGGATATGACTATCTTTTGGGGCAGAAGCCATGTTTCAGCCTGTCACACAAGCATTTTACATTTGCTTGCATGTAAAGAAGGTTTTATACCTTTAGCTAATATCTCAAATAATAACATAAATATTTAGGATACTCTATGGGTATAAATCCATATTTCAAAAAATTCTTAATGATTTCAGTAGATATTACTGATTTCTTAGCAGAATTCTCTGGATGTTTACCATGAGTCTACCTCATGTGGCAGAAAAAAGAAGCTCAGTAGAAGTGGTAGTTCTGCCATTTTCTTGATGTTTGCTCATGTTTGCATCATTAATATAATCTTCGATCACTGATTTCTTTACCAGGGTTTCCTAATGCCACTGTTCATTCATTAAAGTTTAGTTTAGCTAACATTAGATAAGGTAATCTGTAAATTCACTTAACACCACTTGACAACCACCTCCCAGGAAGGGCATAAACTCCTTAGTTCCAGGCGTCCTTTTGGCCAGGTGCTGCCTGTCAATCATAGGCATTCCTCTGTACAGTAGTGTAGGAGGGAGCCATTAGCAGCCATCTACAGCAGCTGGAAGACAGGTGCACCAGCTAGGTTAAGGGAAATCTGGACGGGACACCATCAGCGTTTATTACAATATATGAGTAGAAATTTGGTGTTCTATTCCAATAGCCCCCTTTGAAGACCACTGGCCTAGAGCAGGGCTTCTTAACGTTAGCATTATGGATATTGTCGGGCAGATAATTCTTCATTGTTGGGGGCTGTCTTAGGCATTATAGATATTTAGCTGCATCCTGCCCTCTAACCACTAGAAGCCTACTAGCAAGCACATCACCCCCCACTGCTATAATAACAAAAATAGCTCCAGTGTGGGGGAAGGAAAGGCCCTACCCACACAGAGACCTATCAACATCAATACTGGAAGGAAGGAAACAGGTTCATTGTTGAATTAACACAACAGTCTACGTGCATATAGGTAGCCTGTAGGAGGCTACAAAGTCAAAGAAATCACAAAATTTATACAGCAAAGCAAGTACAAAATTCTCTTGGGAATTCAAGTAGCTATTTGTTTAGTTAATTGTTATTCTCCGAATGAATCATGAAACTTCTTATGTCCCCAAAAAACGTCTCGAGTCTCCCTCATAGACCGTTATATCTTGAGATGAGCTCCTACATGAACTCCATTAATGTGGTTTTACATTTTAAGAGGTTGTGGGCCTGTGGCTTTGGAGACATCTCTACACTACGGATGAGATGTTTCTAGTCCATGGAGAAATCTGTCTATAATCCAGAGTTAGAGGATTCAGGCCCACTGAATCTTCTAGGAGACTCAAGAGGGCGAGAGGGGGCAGCTTCTTCCTTTCCCTTTGTAAACAAAGAAAATTTATTTAAAATTTGTTTTTTCTTACACAAAGAGCAAGATTGCCAAATGTCCCCTGGGGGCAAAATGGATCCCAGTTGAGAATTATTAGCCTAGAGCAAAGGGTGACAAGGTTAACAATCAGATGGCAACATGAAGTCAAACAAAACCTTGGAGAAAGCCATGGGAAGCCAAACAAGCTTTGCTTATACCAGTTTTATCTTGAATTTCAGTTAATTAAACATGGAGGTCACTGCAGTGACTAATGCCAGCCTGTAAATGCCTCAAGGTTACAAAATCAAAACTTAAGGACAACCAGTCGCAAATAGCCAACTATGTTTTGACAATCAATCATTTTCTTACTTTGCTTTCACTTTTTCTCTATATAAATTTCTCCTGAAACTCCTCTGGGTAGAACACGCCTGACCACTTCTGGTTTGGTGCTGCCTAATTTGAATCAATTTTTGCTCAAATAAACTTTAATATGCCTCAGTTTCTTTTAACAGTTCAAAACTGTTCTAAATAATGAGCCCATTTGGTAGCTATTAAATCCTATAATAATAATTATTATTACTATTGTTATTATTACTATGGAGGCCCAATATTAAAACAGCAGAGGAGTGAATTTTAATAAAGGGAAGAAAGTTTGTATATCTTCTCCCTCAACCTCTTTATCTAGTTTGGAACCAGGCACTGAAGATTATTTTCTCTGGTCTGGAATAGACTGAATTGCCTATCTTTTACTAATTGTCTTTCATTGTTCTCTTTGTTTTCTTAAAAAATTACTTTTGAATACCTGGCTGACCTTCCATTTTTTCTTTTTTGTCAGTGCCATTTTATGGCTGCTTGATAGAAATCTAGTTTCCTGTATCTGATATGCAATTTATTAGACCTAGTTTCTTTTATCTGCTCTATGGTATATTAATAACTTGGGTTCTTTAAAGCACAATGCCATATCTAAATGTGGCAAGAAATTAATAAATCTAGAGTGACTGGTAATGTCCCCACCCTCATATCTTAATTAGGGGTGCTGCAAGTCATGGGATGTCACAAAGAGCCCAGAAAGGGAAAACCATAACCTTTATTCTGGTCATTATAGGACATGGGTTACGCTGCTGATGGGAGGAAAGTGAAGCGAGGAGGAAATTAGGAAAGACGTGGTGATATTGGGCAGAGAATCACACACGTATTCTTCAGGGATGTCCCTTTGCTTTGAGGTAGACTTAGTGTCAGGGTGTTTTCTTCCCCATTAAAATCTCCTGAGAGGTTTTGGTTTCTGTCTTTTATCTTATAAAATTAAGATGTCATGACCTTGGAATAGAGGGTCTTGGTACAGGTACTTCATACAGATTCATGAAATAGTTGAATAATTAAATGGCATCTGTACATGCACAGCATTGTTAGAATCCTGGGTTTGTGTCTAGACAGTCTGCTCCATGTCTTTGTCACTATTTCAGAGCAAGTAGAAAAATAGCAAGTCTTAGTTCAAGCAGTAATACCTTAGGTATGTGTGGAATAGAGGCAACAGCTAGTCAAGATACAGGTGATTATGTCTGAGCTGGGTGGGCTTCCTGTTGATAACCAGAGAGGGTGTTTACAGCTTGTTACCTGCTTATTCCTCTTCCTAGTTCTTACTTTGTGCTTCACTAGAAAAGTAGGCATTATCTATGGCACACCTTTCCACTTTATGCCTTATATTCTGTTTCTATGGCAGCTATTTTAAAATTCTGTAAACTGTAGGTATCTAATAGGCATGCAAGTTCTGTCTGATCTGGTAGAGATTCATTTGACTCGCTTCCCTACTCTATCTCTGTGAGGTTCACACACACACCTTTGCCTCCATTTTGTAATTCATTTCAAGATTTCTTTATGTAAATGTATGTGTCTGTGACTTTTCCTTTGCACAGGTTATAACGTCTGCTGGTTCTCGCACGAGTTGAATAGAATTTTTAGCACATGTTTATTTTTATATCTATGTAAGAATCATTTGATCTTTTCCTGAAAATTATTTTTTAATAATAGATTTATTCATTTAGGCTCTGGAGTGCTGGGGGTACATATTCTATAATCATCCAAACTAGAGTTATGCTAGAATCTGAATATCTATATTATATAGATAGAATCAGAAATTAAGTTTTTTTGCCCCAATTCTCCTCACTGTTTAGATGTGGCCAGTGGCTCTATCACCGAAAACATTCCTTTTTTGCTCAAATTACTTGTATGGGCACAGTTTCTTTCTTATACTTACCTTAGAAATGATGAAAGAACTGATTTCCTATAAACAGGAGTGAAATCATGAATCTTGTCCCATTGCTTTGACAGTTCAAAAGACTTCAGGGCTTAAAATATTGGTTGGGAGCTCTAGGTTTCATGATCTGATAACAGTTTGTGCCCTGGGATTACTTACTTGAATTGTTTTCATTTTCCAGCACGGATGAAACCACCAACTATTGAATAATAAATTTATCAGCTTAGATGTTTGGCATAAAGGGAAGCTATAGGTAACAATACCAACATAGGTCATTTAAATTGAATGTTTCCCTGATTGACAGAGTCATTTTTTCCTGAGAATACGGGAAGATCAGTTAAGTCTATGAAAATCAGAAATGTCATTCTAGACTTTCACTTTGCTTCAACAAAGCTCTCCTTCACTAAAGAATCACATCTAAAGAAATATATCTTCTTGGCAGAATCATTATCTTTCTTGATGAGATATGAGCATATTAGAGCTGATTCTTATATGAAATTACTCATGGTGTTAGACTAAAAGATAAAATAAATGATACACTTCAAACTAACAAGATGTGAAATCAGAGATGTGAGAGATCGATGGATATAAACCATATACCTTATTTTTAGTACATAAAAGTGACAAACACCTGGGAGATGTTTTGTGTTTAGATGGAAAGTAAAAGTACAATATGTTTACAAGTATCTGGAGGCCTTATTACATGTGTTTTTGGAAGGGCAGGGTGCTGTTAACACAAACAGTAGTGTATTCCCAGAGTTTCCAAGCAAGCATATGCTTCATGCTTCACATGTGAAACATGTTCCTCATCTTGAGATGCTCTTGCCTTGATAAATAATAATAATAATAATAATAATAATAATAATAATAGAATCTTATACTGCAATGTGTGTGTGTGTGTGTATATATATATGCATAATGTTTGGTTTAAATTCCATACCTGTGTTGAAAATAAAATTGTGATCCAGTGGGTCAGAACATAAATAGAGACTTGAGTTTTTCTGAGCAATGTCTTGCCTTTCCAGCTCTCAAATTTTCAAATTACATTTTTTATTGTCTATCTTGATGAATATTCTGTTGTCAGTTTGTGTAATGGATTGATCTTTGCTTCAAAGTCCAGGGATAAACTTGAGAGGCTATGTGAGCCAGGGAAGGTCTGAATAAAGCCAAATCAAAGGATAGTTACCTATTAATTTCAGTCCCCTAACAAGAAGGAGTAATGGAGAACAGTCCTGGCAAACTAAGCCGCCTGTTGATTTGTTATTTTGATGGATTGATTGAGCACCTTATGTGGCAAATATTAATATGAACTTTGGATTAATTGGTGAACATTCAGAGTCTGATCTTGTTTTCATAGTTTAAGGTTAATGGGCAAGTCAGAGATTAAACAAATAGCTTATGAATAAATCCCTAAATAGTTACCTCTTCTCACATCAACACCCATTCAGGCACCGAAAAAACTCTTCTTAACCAGTTGTTTCAGGGTCTTTTCTAAAAACGATTTCCCCCCTATATTTTCAATGGAGCGAGCCTGATGTTAGCAGACATAATTTTTGTAATTTTCCCCTCCAGTGTTCTAATAGAACCACTGGTGATTAATGATAAGGGTGATGGGACAATCATTAGGAAAGGGGAGGTAGAATAGCCAACGGGAGTTAGGAGAAATGAATGCTGAGGGGAAATTGTATAAAGTGGTTGATAGCGTGTGGTGTTGTTCTCCTTGACTTTACTGTTTTAAAGAAATAGGGAGTCGAGCTCTCTTAATGCTGTCATGATGAGTGGTCATAAAATCAATAGTGATTATACCATTATCTTAAAGTATTACCAATAAAAGAAAGAGGCATTTCTATTAAAAGGAATTACAGCAGCCTTTAGGCTGTTCTTAGAAATTCAGGAGAATAAGTATTATTTTGTTCTCTGCTAACAGTAGAGTTCCCCAGCAGTAGCATTAGCTTCATTACAGAAAAGAAACATCCGAGATGAACCCGATTTCCTGTGTGCTCCTCTTTTGTTGACCAATCAAGTTGATGGCACAATGAAATAGAAGTTTCCTGAATTGGGGACATTGGCATTCATCCTTTAGGAAGGCTTGTTGGCAAGATAATGTTAAGTGCCAATATATAGGTGTAATTCTTGAATAACTTTTCTCCTTTAATGCTGTCGCATAAATCAGTCTTAATGCCCCATTAAAATACAGGAGCATGTGCTAATGACACCAACTCACGCCTCTTTCCTGAATGGCATTTGGGGCTGGGAATATGGAGTTATTCTGTGTCCAGTGAAATGTGTCTGTGGAGACTGGATTGCTCCCTGTCATGGACAAGCTCAGCAAGCACAGCTCAGATAGAAACTCCAATCAATCCCTTCATCTCTAGCAGTTCCCACCTCCTGCAATCACCCTGGTAGTTGCTTTACCTGAAACCACCTTGTTGGCACTGGAAAGTTGAGGTCTGCTGCCTTTTGAAAAGCTTGATGATTTTCAGAGAAAACTAGTTTTGCATCATTGACAGGAAACTTAACCCTCAGCAGAGGTTCCTATGATTTTTTTTCCAGGTGGGGTTGAACTTTATGAGATAGGGGTTACCTCCATTTTTCAGAGAAGGAAATTAAGGTTAACAGAACTTATTTTATCCAAGTCACATGGCCTTCACATATCGCTATCAAAATTCAAGCCAATTCTGTTTTCCACCAACGCATGTACTTTAAACCCATTATTCTATAGTCTGTGCTTAGATTCATGGGCTTGCTGTGTGGCATCAACATCTTAGGTTGGAAGAAAATTTCAAAACCTCTAATCTATGCCTTTGCAGCTATTTATAATTATTTATATAACTTGTTTATATAGCTTGCCCTCCCCCACCCCCCGCACCATTCCCCAGCATTTGCACTTACTTCTGGTAATTTTTCTGCTTCCTTCTTTCTTCTCCTATGCCTGTGTTTTTCCCATGCTCCCAGCAGCTACCCTGTGGTCAGTGTTCCTTTCTGTTTGTTTAATTTAAAACATTTTCTTTTCTCCCTCTGGCCTGGCAGGATAATGGGTTTCCTTCTAAACAACAGTCAGTAAAATGATATTTGCATTTGGTCACAGATTTCACTTTTCCCTTTTTTTGGAGGGCATCCAATCCTCTACTGAACATCAAGCTTCATCAAGGTTGTGAAATCTGATGGGTATCTGGAGAGCTAAAGTTTGAAAGGGAATCACATTAAACAGAATAACGTATGCTAGACAGTTCTTACAGAGAAACTAATGAACAGCCATTGAACACCTGCCATGTGTGAGGCTTTGTGGGGGCTCTAGGAGGGTTCACAGATGCAGACGGCATGAATCCTTGTCCCTCTAGATAAGGTTTAATCCCCTTGTTGTATGTTCCCAGAGCTATCCGTGCTTTCCCCTTCATGACATTTCTCACAGTTGCAATTATTTGTTGGCTTATCTGCTCCTAATATACCGTAATTCTATGAAGGGGAGCACCAGAGTCAATCTGTTAGCTCTTGTGCCTTTAGCGTAATGCCAGGCGCAGGATTGCACTCATTACTGTATTTTATTAAATTGACTCTATCATCATCATAGTAGTAAATTCAACTATCAATTGAACACTTGTGCAAGTTACGGTGCTCAACACTGTGCGTTAGAAAGACGCATAATGACACATCCTTCTCTTTCTTGAACCAAACATTTTAGTGCAAAGACCATCAAGAAGATGCATCCTATTTGTTGCACTATAAAAATATGATAGTAGCCTACACCGGTTATGCGCTGTTAGATAGTAATTATTCATGATAATATGGTCACTATTGATTGACATCTTCCCAAGTGTTACATACACTATGTGATGTCAGTCATATATCCTGTCCCAGGTTACCATCATCTCAGTTTGTAGAGATGACAACTGGACTTGTTCTAGGTCACACAGGCAGTGGCAGATCTGGGACTGGAACCTACGCTGTCTGACCCCCAAACTGGAGCACTCGCTGCCTAAGCACACCGCTTTATTGGGATAATGTCCACACCTCTGTAAGAAGGCGCGACTGACACAGAGTTGGGGGTTAGAGTCAGCAAGTCTTCTGAAGGAGGTGATGCCTTAGGGAAATGTTCAAGGGCTTAGGATTCAGGCAGGGAATATTTTAATTAGTGGGAACAGCATATGCAAAGTGAGGAGAGCAAAAGATATGTTTTAGGAAGTGTGGTTAGTGGAGAATAGATACAAGGCCAGATCACAAACTGACTTATTTACTAGATGATGGAGTTTCTCTTATAACTACAGGATGAGTTTTAGCTGAAGGCCTTGTGTAGTCAGATTTACATGTGGCCAGAGCAGTGGTTTTATACACAGGTGTCTTCATGTAGCATTCATTTAACCGGTGTTTGTTGAGACCCTCTGTGCTTCTATAGCAACCAAGAGCTCTACTCTGTGGAGATAGACAACTAAGAAGGGAGTAAATGTGACAATAACGGACTGTGATACGTGCTGTTATGGCCAACATGGCAGACGTGGTGAACAGCTACACTGAGAAGCTGCCCTTAGCTAGGGAAAGCTTGAGAGAGTACCTGAGAGGAAGTGCTAAGGAGGTGATATCTGAAGAATGGGGAGGGGGCGGCCACACTGCCATGGCACTGAGAGCAGAAGTATGTGGGGAAAAGTCCAAGCAAGTATGAACCACTGGAAGGAGGCACCTCCAGCCCCCACCCTCCCACCCCAAAAAATGCTGTGAAGGGAACTTGGATAGAGATTGGTCTGAAATCATCAGGGCCCTGTAGGCCATGGCAAGTATATGAGAATCTGAATGACTTACAAAGGTTAGTGAGTCGGTCTGATTTACCTTTTAAACTGATCACTTTGCATGCTTGATCAAAGATTTTTTTTTTCAACTGCCCCAACACTGGTTCAAACACATCAGAATGGGTTAGAATACAGAAAAATGTAGAGAAGGCAGTGTGAGGCTGACATGGCAACTTCATAAAACCATCAGGGACCAAGGCTTTGGTAATTTTGCTCAGCTATTTTTGGCCCTGGCTTGTATCCTCGCATATACAAGATGGCTGCTAGCGCTCCAGCATCCCTTCCATCTTCCAGACAGGGCATGGATGGGAGGAGAGAAGGGCACTATGTCATGTGATACCTCTGTCTGGTCCTGGTTCCATTTCCTGGAAGTTTTGCCCACTAACTTCCAAACAGTTAGCTACTTCTAGCTTCAAGAGAGACTGGGGAAATCAAGTTTCTGTTACTAAGTAAGAAACTTACTTACTGGGAGAACAACCAACAGTATCTGCCACAAATGCTGGGTGGTGAATGGATTGGGGGTGGGAGAATATAAACAAGAAAGGGACCATTGTAATCTAGAAGACTGAAGTGTGTGACTCAAACTAGAAAAGAAAGTAGGGCAGTAATAGGATAAAAAGTTAGAGATGGAGGAAAGAATGAATTTGAGAGCTATTCTGAAGTGAGAACTGACATGATTTCCTGAGATTTCCCTTTTCCTTATTCATGCAATCTAAGAATTAGGATTATTTCTTGATTTTTAGCATGTTTCTTACTTATGAAATGGTGTTATAAAATGAGAAAGAAAAGTTGCAGAAAATCACTGGACAGAGTGGGGAGAAATGTGAGATTTTTTTGTATATAGCACTTCGTTTTTCATAAAGGAAGCTACCAGATAGCCAAGTTACCTGCATAGCTAAGTGCTTCCTCTATACAAGGACTCTGAGGAGAGGAAATGCAACTCTTTTTAATCTTTTCTTCAAAACCTAAGATTCACACCGCACTGGGTTTTATGCATTTGACAGCCTCCCACTGTAGATAAACTGTAATTGCTTTGATAACAGACTCACCAGAGGGAAAAAGGAAAAGAAAAAAAAAAATGCAATGCTATGCAAATTTGGGGAGAGGGGTCCATTTTAGCAGCGTTCGATCTATTTGACTAAATGTAATATAAACTTTCCTTGTGTCAAATGCAGCCTAGCGAATACTAAACAATATTGTCATGAAGCAGAGAAAATGAGGTTAAGCCACCTTATGAGTCCGGGTAGATTGACAGGCCTCGAAATTGGAATTCAAATATTTAGAAGCAGTAAAGCCCACACTTCCAGATCGTGATGGCTCTGAAGGGGGTTACAATGTGTTGAACTGAACTATTAGCCAAGAAATTAATGCACACACAATACAGCATAATTTATTATCAGTACAACATTTTGTCAAGCTTCCAACTAGGGACGTGCAGGATAAAATAGTCTTTTTCAAGAAGGAAGAGTGCACACAGAGCCTTCATAGATTTATGTTAATTTAAGGCAGGTGATTTTGACAGTGCCCTAGACATAATTACTCAGTAGCCAAAGTGCATCGCGTGAGCTTTCAGGAGACTTGAGTCTGAGCCTTGACCTCACTGCTTCCAAGCGTTGTGACGTTGGAAAAGGCGTGTAAGCTCCCTGATCCTCAGTTTTCTCTTGTGATCATTGGAAATACGTTTTTATGACTGATCTGTTTCACAGTAAGCTTACCATGGCTACTTTGACCGTGTGGGGCAATATTGAGTTATTGAGAAACGGAGGCTGAGTGGGGCGAGAAAAGTCCTCTGAAATAACTAGTTTCCTGACCTCCCTTGTTAGTAGTAAACTTGATTGCTTCTTGGTTGGTTAGATAAAAATCATATAGCCCCCTAGTGGGCGGATTCAGCCTACAGACACATTCACATGGTGTAAGATACATAGATAGACATAAACAATGTAGGCCTACATATACACAAATGCATCCACTTCAACTTGACCAAATGAGCCCTGCTTTTACACACACACACATGCGCGCCACGCGCGCGCACACTCACACACACACACTTCTCCCTATATGATGCTGCCTTATAATAATGTTAAAAAATTGAATCAGTTGCCAACTAATTTCATATAAATACGCAGTCTCTGGGCTTCACTCAGCAATCACACCATCCTGAATGACATCTATAAGCAGAAATGTTTCACCTTTTTGGGTAGGCATAGCCGTTCCAGTTCACCATAGTTCCCAAGACTCACTGTGAGTGTAGTGTTGCCTCCCTGACTCCTGAAGATATTCGAGTTTTCTGTCCTTGGCTTAGAGTATGATTTGACGTGGGGCAAGACGCAACCAGTTAGTTCTTCTCTTTTGATAACGATAACCTGTTCAGCTCGTCATTTTTGGAATATATTAAACTGCTTCAGGGTGTGCCACTCACAGTATATGGTTGAGTAAGAACAACCATTCCATGCTAAAACAGAAACCCCACAGGCCCTCATTTGCTTATGAGAATGAAAGGGAATTGGAGATTGTCAAGAAAGATGATTCACGGTTGTAAGAGTATCATCTCTGTCGCCTCTGATATTAAGGGAAGTAGTTTACTAAATTTCTTGAAATAGGATATAGATTTGCCCAAGAGCAGCCATGCTCTGCTGTATCCTTCCACTTGTTGAGATAAAAGATGAAGTCTTCTGAAGCTAACACACTTCTAGTGTTTTTGATTAGTAACTTTGACCAACCGAGCATGCTTTTAAGCTTTGACTCAAAGTTGAACCAGCAGAGAGTCTCTCTTCCAATGTAGTGAATTAATATTTATGTAAAGCAGGATTTTATACAGTTAAAAAACATCTAGGGAGTTAAATGTATAAGTACCATAATATATAATCTGTTTTCAACTAAAAATGAGTTCATTGTAAAACAAAGATGCTGCATTTTTAGCACCATTTAAAGTACTGCTTCCCAATTGGAGGCAGTTTTGCCCCCAGAGGACATTTGGCATTGTCTGAAGATATTTTTGATTGTCAAGACTGGGAAAGTGCTACAGGCATCTAGTTAGTAGAGACCAAGAATGCTACTAAACACTCTACAATGCACAGAACAGCTTCCCCACTCCTAGGCTCCCTCGACCCATTACAAAGACTTACCCAGCACAAAATGTCAGTAGTGCTAAGATTGAGAAACCTTATTTAAAAAACATACATCTTGCTGAATGAAGCTTTCTTACATTTAAGAGAAATTTAGACCAGGGAGCGTAGCACAACTTGCATGTCTAGCTATGGGTGAAATGTAATTTAGGGAATGCTGTGCACTACACATCTGGCTTCCCAATTCTTTAATGATAATAATTGAGGTCCATTTGTGTTGTACGAACTGGGTTGAATGGAACGATGCTTTCCAGAGTTCCCTTTCTTACACAGTTATGGATGATCGTGGATCACAAGAGACATTTTGCCTGAGATTTGGAAATCAGAAATGGAACTGTAACTATTTTGCCCTTTAGGCTCAGGAAGCTGTCGCAGGATATAAGGCACGGCTGCAGCTCACGCATATAGGTGTCTTGCTGCATCACCTGGTTGGCCTGGAATAGCCCCTGAGCCTGCAGCAACTAAAACTGCTGGGTCCTCTTTCAGCTTCTTTGCCTTCTGGGAGAGTTGTATGTTGCTCCCTGATGAAGGCTGGACATAAGTTTTCCATTTCTCTTGGGCATATATATTGGGTATACTTGTAGATGGAATTCCTGGATCTCTGTGTTTAACTTTTTGAGCTACTGCTTAATGTTTTCCCAAAGTGGCCGTACCATTTTACGTTCCCACCAGCAATATGCAATTTCCAATTTCTCCACATCCTCACCAACACTTTTTATCCATCTTGTTGATTATACTCATTCTAGTGGGTATGCAGTTGTATATCATTGTGGCTTTGATTTTTTTTTTCCTGCTGGCTAATGATGTTAAGCATCTTTCCATGAGCTTATTGACTATTTGTATATCTCCATTTGTTCGTTTAGATACTTTGTCGTTTTTAATTGGATTATCTGTCTTTTTATTTTTGAGTTGTAATAGTTCTTTATATGTTCTAGATGTAAGTCCCTTATCAGACATATGATTTGCAAAGATTTCTCCCTTTGAGTGGGTTGTCTTTTCACTTTCTTGATGGTGCCATTTAAAAAGCATAAATTTTCTTTTTAAACTTTTTATTTATTTTAAGTGTGTTTTTCCAGGACCCATCAGCTCCAAGTCAAATAGTTATTTCAATAAAGTTGTGGAGGGTGCAGCTCACAGTGGCTCATGTGGGGATCGAACCGACAACCTTGTTGCTAAGAGTACCGCGCTCTAACCAACTGAGCTAACTGGCCGCCCAAAGCATAAATGTTTTTAATTTTGGTGATGTCAGGTTTATTTTTTTCTTTCATTGCTTTTGCTTTTTTTGATGTCATACCTAAGTAACCACTGCTTAATCCAAGGTCATGGAGATTTACACCTATGTTTCCTTCTAAGAGTTTTATAATTGTAGCGTTTACATTTAGGTCTTTGATCCATTCTGAGTTAATTTTTGTATATATATGTGATGTAGGGATTCAACTTCATTCTTTTGTATGTGGATATCCAGTTGTCCCGGAATCATCTGTTGGAAAGACTGTTCTTTCCCTCACTGAATTGTCTTGGCAACCTTGTCAAAAATCAACTAACTATAAATTTGAGGCTTTATAGCTGGGCTCTCAACTCTATTCCAGTGATTTATATGTCTATCCTTATGCTAATACCACATTGTCTAATTTCTGCTGCTCTGAAATTGGGAATTGTGAGTCCTCTGACTTTTTTTCCTTCAAGATTGTTTTGCGTATGTGTCCCTTGAATTTCCATATGAATTTTAAGATGATTTTGTCAATTTCTTAAAAAAAAAAAAGAAAAAGAAAAGGTGTGTGTTGTTTTAAGCCATTAAGTTTTGGGGTAATCTGTTACACAGAAATAGCTAACTGCTCTATGAGCACAGCTAATCCAGAGTTGTTAAGGTATAATCCTCTTTATGTATTGAAAATGAGACACTCAGCTAAATAAACAAATAAATGTGGTCTGCAACATGTGAGGGCAGAAGCCACAGTGGAAATAAGAGATGGCTCTTGCTCCTCTGTCTCTTGTTTTACACTTCTGTCTCTTTCTGAAATTTCTGTAAAAATTGGTATAAATAATAAACACATAGCCTAGAAATACATGAATTTATGGACTTTTATATATTGTGCATTTAAATAGTTGGGTCAGAGAACTTGAATAGGGGTATTCCTGAGCATCCCTGGTAATATACTGAAAAGTTTTACAGGTTAGTGAGGTCTCAGGCAGTAGTACCTCTAATTGTAAAGCCTTATCTGCTTTCAGACACGCTCTAATGAGAAAGTTTGCTTAATTTTCTTGAGGATATGCAATATTCATGTTAAAAGCTCAGGCTCTGGAGTCAGAGCTGGAAATTGAATTCAAACCTGTTTACCATTTATCATATCTAATTTAGGCCGAGTGCATAGCCTCTCCAAACCCCTAGCTTTCTTCTTTATAAAAGGGGAATTCTAATAGTGCCAACCTCAAAGAGGTTTTAGGAAGAGGGAGCCATGTAGTGCCCATAAGCACATAGCAGATGCCTGGTCCATAAATAGTGGCAGTTATTCATATTAATAACAACTTCTGTGCCTAAACCAAGATAAACCCGCTTTATAAAAACCAAGGTAGAATAATCTGATCATGTGAAAGAAATTGGGAGATGATTTGCAGAACCAAACGAGGCCTTTAAACTGAGGGCTTCACTTAGAACACTGATGCTGTGTGATATCTGTCATATTTCAGGAGCATTGAACTCTTGTCTAGGTCCTGTCTCCAAATGTGTTGGACACTGAGAAAGTCACTTCCCATCTTCTGGACTTTTTATTGATACACTGAGGAAGCAGGACAGCAGCCATTGTTTTAAAGCCCTTTCTGGTTCTAGTGTGCTGTAATAAAACCTACTTGTTAGGAGTCAGGGGGCGGGAAAGAACCAGAAAGCTTAAATGT
Source organism: Rhinolophus sinicus (assembly GCF_036562045.2). Classification (NCBI taxonomy): domain Eukaryota; kingdom Metazoa; phylum Chordata; class Mammalia; order Chiroptera; family Rhinolophidae; genus Rhinolophus; species Rhinolophus sinicus. Next base: position 91,211,938 of record NC_133759.1, on the reverse strand, counting down.
TGGGAGGTGCTGACTACTGAAAATCAGAAGTGCAGACGAAGTGTGCTGCGAATTCCAGCGGACGTCAATTTGTTTTTGCACACACATTGATTTTATACAGTGAGGCATACTGTAATGTTATTTAATTACTTGGCACACACCTCAGAGGAAAAATATAACAAGTATCATTTTAATGTGAAAGGACAACTTGAATAAATGAAACGTTGACCATGTAGTTTTTTCATGACGTGAGTGAAAGACTGATGGATATACTTCTTAAGAGGAAAGGACAGAGACTCAGAGAAGTAGGGTTCTGTCATCACTCCCTTCTACCATCTTAACATGTCTGTCCTTCTGTTTATTTACAAAATATTGCTGCTCTTCCGTGAGGTTAGGTATGTACGTGACAAATCAGAAGAGCTTGAAATGAGACAGGGGACCTGGAAGTATTTTAGTGACTGACAACAATGCATTAGTCAGGGCCTTTAATTGTAACCTCAGACTGGCCTTGGGAGAAAAGACATTTATTAATTCAGTTTTGTTTTGCTTTTTAGAGTGTATTACTTTACGCACAATTGGAAGCAGAAGTTCGAATGATGTGAATTAGGTCTCATTCCCCACCCTGGTGTATTTCAGGTCTGCGTCCTCTGTTGGCTTTATTCTCCAGCAGGCTTTTTCCATGGGATGGCTTTTTCCATGGGATGCATTTGCCTCAGCTGAGAACTATACCTGTCACTGAGCCAGTCTGTGACTTTGCCTCTCCAAGCCTGGCCTCACCTGCCCTGAAGCTGGAGATATAGGCTGAGCCTACCTTTCCTCATTCCAACAACTGGAAAAAAAACCACGATTTGAAATGGAAGAAGAAGGGTTCTACAGGCAGGAAACATGAATGCTGGGAAGTTAAAAACAAAGGTTCATGGTATAGACTGTATCTGAAGCATGCAGTGTTTTGTTTTTGCTTTTAAGTGCTCTTTCATATGCTTTTGTATAGAAGGTGAAATTACTTGCACACTGATGGAGAGATGGGAAGCAGATGTAGCTCTGATTCCTAATGTAAGGGTCTTTTTACTGTCATCATGCACCCTTACCTCCAACCAGAGCACCAGAAAAGTTTTATTTGTCTTTTTGAAGGAGTACAGATAATTTAGGTGTGTGTGGAGAAGAGAGATAAGGATCATCAGAGAGCTGGAAAACATACTGTGCAAGAAATAATAAAACCAACGGGAGGTATTTACTTGCAACAAGAGATGACCGGGAAATCTGGGACAGGCAGAAGGGGGTGGAAAGATAGTTGAAGGTCAGTGTTGGAAGGACACCCTAGAGCATCATATTTCCCAGTGAGCAAAGCCTGCAGAAAGACAGACTGTGGTTTAACCAAAAGAACTACTTCCTAGTAGCCAGAGCCATCCAGCAAGAGAATGAATGTGTTAAGGACCAGTGAATGTTCAGTTGGCAGAGGTTTTCAAGAAAGCCTAGGTGAACATTTATCAGGAATTCTACAGAATAGATTTCTGTAGAATAACAGAGCAAATAGAATTCTATTTAAATTATAGAATTCAAATGTAAATGGTAAGTGTTCTAGTGGCCCCATTAACAAAGTAAAAACCCACAGGTGAAATTAATTGTAATAACATATTTAACCCAATCGTACATCAACAATATTATCATATTCACATTTATATCATTCATCACTCTGAAAGGTTTTCATGAGATTTGACACTTTTTGTCCACTCAAAGCCTTCAAAATCCAGTTTGCTTTTTACCTTCACAGCACAGCCCAGTTTGAACCAGCTGTATTTCAAGGGCTCAGTTGCCCTATGTGGCCACCTCATTGCGAAGTCCCGCTATGGAGGTGGAGGGAGAGCACATGTCACCTCTGAAGTCCCTTTCAGCTCTGCGAGTGTCTGTATGTGTGGGAGGAACAGCTATGATCAAATCATTCCCTTTCTGCACAGTTGCAGTAGCTTACCAACACCTGAAAAAAAAAGTGTAAACTCTGAGACCTCTGAGTCTTGGTTTACTAGATTGTCGTGCCTGTGAGATCAGGGACTGTGACTGGCATTTGCATTTCTGTTCCCCAGGACTAAGCCCAGTGCTGGCCAGATAGAAAATCTTAACTGAATTTCTGGATGGATGATCTGAACTTCATCTTGTTCTCCCGTTTATCTCCCTACTTGCTCTTCCATGAACCCTGTATTCTACCCACGTGTTTCTCCTGTTATCTTACCCTCTTACTAACGAGGATGGTTCTCCTAACATCTTTCTTAGGGAGAGAGGGAGGGAGGAAGATGTCAATCTCTTTAGAGAGACAGACTTAGACACATCAACAAGAATCAGATTTCATTTAGAACAGGGACTCCAGCACTGATGAGGTGTTGAATGGCCCTGAGCCTTCGGACTCTAGAAATGTACTTGCAGCTCTTGCTTACACCCAAGCTCACGGACCAAGTCTGGGTCCATTGTGAACGGACCTCTCACTTCACCTTGAAGCAGCAGGTTAGACCAGATGATCTCTCTAAATGTCTTTTTCTGTGAGTTGTGCATAGGTGAGAAGCGTTGGCCAAGTGGAAAAGTGAGCTGTGTTTCACATCTTGGGGGTTTAGATACCATTTTAACTTGAACACTTTGGACTCCATGACCTTGACTGTGACTCTTCATCTCTCTGGACCTCAGTTTCTCTATTTTCAAACTGATTGTAATGATAACTATTCCAATTAAAGTAAGGAATATAATCAGGTTATACTATCTTGACAGTGAATCACTGTGGTTGAATGTCCGCTATAGTCACGTTGCTTAGGTTCAAATCTCCATATATTTTTTGCTGAATGACTTACAATAAGTTACTCAACCTTGGAGCCTCAATTTTACCATTTTTAAAGTCGGACCATAGGTTTGTTGTAAGAATTAACTATGGTAATGGTGAGCATTTACAAATGCATTTTAAACGTTTGCTGTGTTTCATCGCTATTGGTGGAGTAGAAAAAACATAACGTTAAGTGACTTGTGGCTTGTTCTTTTGGGCTCCAAGCCTCACTGCCTTTATGTTAGAAAAAGAGAAAATCTTAACATTCATGCTGTTGTTACAGGGTTGTTGGGAGGATGACAAAAAGTGACATATGTGAAAGGACTTTGTAAAATACAAAGTGCCATAACGGGCACTTTTAATAGCAAGACAAACATCTTAGGGACATATAAGCTGGACATGTTTATACTAGATTGCCAGCTCAGAGAGGACAGGCCCTTCCAGTTTGTGCTCTGTACCTTATCCCCCAGCTCCAGGAGCTGTGCCTGGCACACAGGTGGTGCTGGTGGCTAAGCAGGGGGCAGCATGATTGCCCATTATTATGTGGCAGCAGAAGTGGACATTTCTCTCAATATAAGGAAAACATCCAGGGTCTCCTGTTGTTCTCTTCTTTGAAAGCACAATCACAGGACTGGAAGAGCTACCAAAATAGAAAATAAAATCATTTGAGTAAACTTTCTATGTGATTAGAGACCTTTGTTTTAAAGTAGCCAATACCCTATTAAAACTTTGGAGAGGGAACTATTTTAGAAGCCAGGTGGCATTGTGCAGTCTTTCTTTACTTCTTATTTCTTCTTGCTTTAAGGGTATAAAATTATTTGCATAATAATAGATTTTTTGTTTTCTTGGAGGGCAGGTTTCTGACTTGGGTCCAACACAAATTCAAAATCCTGGGATTGTGATATCAAAGTCATTTGTGTGGAAATGCCTTGATGACTCTGAGGGGATTTGGACCTGATCTGGCTCAGAGACTGTTTTCATGCTAATGCTGTTGGTGATTCATTGTTTATGTATTTACCTAATGATAGCTGAGGACCTGGATCTCTGTGGCACTGGCTTTCTGAAGACTGGAATAAAGAGGGAATAGATGTAAAACAAATATATATGAGAACAAATATATTAAAATTTTTTTTTTAAAAGCCCTCATAACGTAGGGTAAAAACAGGCCGGCGTCAATAACAGTGGTGGGGGAGGGCACAGGGAATAGGAACCAATTTCCATTTTTTTCCAAATGACACCCACTATTTATTGATAGTTTAAGTTTTTTGTGGGAAGTGATATTGTAAGGAAAGCTCTTAACATAGGTCCTGGCTGGACCTGGAAGTTTCTTCAGTGGTCATCTTACCACCCCACTCCTTTTGGACGTTTTCCTATATCGCATTCCTGAATGAAGTTCATTGCAAGAGTAAGCAAAACGTATTTGAGTTCTTATAATCCCACATTGTCTTAGACCCTGTGCTGTGGGTTGGGGATACCATAGTGAACAAGAGAGATGGTCCCTTATGGAGCCTGCGATTCAGTAGAGCCAGGCAGATATCAATCAAACTGTCGTATGAAAAGATACGCAGAGGTTATCATGATATAGTGACAGAAAGGCAGAGCGCAAAGGGAAAGAAGAAAGTGTGCTTCAGAATTACATCAGGAGATCTGAAAAAGCTTTCCTGAAGGTCTAAGTCTTCTGAAACCAGGTGAGGAATGGAGGGTAGAACTTTCCATAAAGGCAGATGGGCCTGTGTGGAATCTCTGGGACGGGGGTGTGGCCCTGACCAGAAAGATGGCTGCCTGGCTCAGGAGAAAACTGGATGAAGCTGCAAGAGGAGGAAGGGGCAAGGTGGTGCTGTCTCGCAGGCCATGCTGAGGACTTTGAGTTTTATCCCAAGAAGAGTTAGGGAATCATTGGAGGGTGTTGGGCACAGGGAAACATCATCAGATTTACTTCAAAAAGAACATTTGGTTGGATTTCCCATGTGTGGTTACTTCCTCACAGAGAGTTCTGTCTCTTCTTGAGCAGCTTCTCCAGTTTTAGAAAGTTTAGTTGAGTGCCACATGTTATATTCGCTTTGTAGGGTTTCCTCCATTGTGTTACTGGTGATGGTCCTCCATTTATTTTAACCCCGAGACCCCCTTTATGTGCCAAGACAGGGTAGCATGATGGACAGGTCCCAGCTTTGAAGACAGACAGACTTGGGCTCTGCCACATTTTACCTGTGTGACTTGAAGCTCTCTGAGCCTCAGTTTCCTCCTTGGTAAAACAGGTTATTGTGAAGATTTAACACAGCAGTAAGTCTAAGGCATCAGCATACATACTGGAGACTCGGTAAATCTCAGCTGCTATGATGACGTTTGACCTGCAGGCTTCAAGAGATCATGTCACACATCAGCCTCTTGCCCGGTCTGTCTTTTCTTTTTCTCCTCCTTGGGTGTGGTCTCTCTCTTTTTCTTCTGCTTTTCCTGAGCATGCTATCTGTCCCTCTGCCTCCCCCAGTCCTTTCTCTTTCTTCTTCTTCCCTTCTCCATTTTCTCTCTTGCCTTGCCATGTGGGGTGAGGGTTTTGGCCTTGCTGACATTTCTACTCACCTGTGCACAGAGGAGGTGGGGAGGCCGTTATTCCCACAGGAAACCACTGTGTACACTTCTTGAATGCTCTTATCTTTTGCTTTGATTTATACCATCTCAAACGATGGCTTCACTAAAACCAAACAGATTTATTTTTCCAAGTTGTTTCATGATAGGTAACATAGATTCTTGTTTCCTTGGAGAAAATAAATTTTATCTCTGTAACTGCACAAAGCAGAATTTATTTCACTGCTTAATTCTTACTTCCTGGGCTTAAATATAACTCTTCCCTACTATAATCTTTTTTTCTTCTTCACAAAACACTGTGCTAGATGCTATCAATATAGCAGTTACGAAGATGTAATTTCTTAAGGAGTAACATTTTAATGGAGAGGGACATAGAAATTGTATGACCACCAAAATAATGACTTCATTATCACTGAGAATTGTTATGAAGAAAACATCACAGGTGAATCTAACCAGGTCTTGGGAGGTCAGGAAGCCTCCACTTTAGGAATGAGGCCCACTACTTAGTATAAATTAAGAATGTGTGGAGATAGAAAGCTCAAAGAAACGGTACTTTTAATGGCCAAAGTGGACAAGACTTAAGCTTGTGTGAATAAGAGAGAAAGTGCATGTGGGGAACTTCTAGATTGGGAATGTAGTGATCTAGGCAGGAACACGATGTCATTAGTAGAGGATGGGGAAGGAGACAGAGGTTGGACAATGGTCTAGTAAGACTTTTTCTGTAAATACAGTGTTGTCCATGGTGAACTGGTGATGAAGGGCCAGCCATCTCAGGAATTCTGAGAGGGAGAGTAGATATTAATATGAGAAATGGTTAATTGTGGCAGCAAAGCCTCTACACCCCTCCCTTTCTGTCATGGAAACACAATTAGGAGAACGAAAGCTATTATTCTGGTTCCCAGACATTTGGTACTATTTCTTTGGTACCCAAAAAATCAAGAGCCCAAAAGCTGATGAAAGAAAAATAATGTCTATTTAAAAATAAAGGGATAAACTACATGAGCAGCTGGAGAGAAAGTTGAAGTTTCTATGGAAACCTCTCCTAAAATGTCTTCCTCAGGCAACAGAGCCAACTTCCCAAATGCCAAAGAGAAGTAGAATATGGGTTGAAGCACTTCTCATTGGTCCACCACACTGAGCGCAAAACTGGTAGCTGGAAGGGGAGGACTTTGAAATGGCTCAGGGGCTCCTCGATACTTCTGCAGATTTCTGGGTGAGGGGGAATGGGCATCTGGGGATGACATCAGGTATTGACTTGCAAGGTGCTAAGGCAAGGATGACCTGGATGAAATCATGTTGCAAGCAAAAACAAAATGAAACAGAAAATGAATCTTATAGTGGAGCCACCAGGAAATGATGTGTCTCGATGGTGAAATCACAGACTTCTGCGTGGACCCTGTGATATATGGATGCTCTCCACCCTTCCAACGTCACTTTGCGTGATTCTTCCCTCTCACTCCGCTTTCCAGTTCTCCCTCCTGTTAAAGACAGAAAGCGAGTTTCTTCTCTGTGTTTGAACTCACTCTTCCTTTGCCTGTGTTACTCTCCCATTCAGGTCTGTGCATGGTTGGCTCTTCATCATGTGTCAGGCCTTGTGTCTTTAGAGAACGGTTCTTGTCTGCTCTATCAAATGCAGTGCTGTACCTTTCCCAATCCAGGGTCTCTCTGTCATATTATCTGGTGATTTCACTTATGCCATTTGCGATGAGCTGCTTTTTAATTTGTTATCAGCTTCTTCACCTTGAAAGTTCCATGAGAGAAAGGAAGCCAGCCTGCCTGAAAGCCACAGGTCTGAGAAAAGTGTCTATCAGAGGGACAGTACCCAATGAATATTGAATGAATGATTCTTGCCCTCGAGAAGTGTGTGACATAGTAATCAGGATGACGATTACAGGCCACACACACTTGACATTAATGTTACATAGCTCTGGCTGATCAAGGGTTAACTAATCACCGTGTTATCCAGGAGAAATCTTCATGCAGTTTCCTAATAGCAATAACAATAAAAAATGGTATTGAAACCAACAATAAGTTCTGTTTGTTGGATAATCTCTTTATGGTAGGTTCTGATACAGATACAGAACGTGAAATATCTAGTTAGCACTACTTCTGAAGTAGGCCTTGAGATCCCAATTTTCTGGTTAAAGAAACAGGATCAAAGAGGTTAAGCTTGTGAAATTGGATTTTGAACTAAAATTGGTCTAATTCTTAACCCTAGGAATATGCTTTTTTTTTTTGGTAGAGATAGAATTTTTAGAGATGAGGCTTAAGACTTTCTGAGAGAGAAGGATTCGGGTAGAGAATAATAGTTAGCATGCTAGATCTGAGTGGTAATGGAGAGGGAGTATGGTCCATGGGGGATTTTTGTAGAGTTGGAGGCGAGAATACATGTGGGAATGAGTGAGAAACAGCAGTGCTCAGTGTGTGGGCTGAGTTCCCAGGCATCCATGGGTCACCTGGCTCTGGAACTGTGGGGGCCTAGGGCTACTGGGTGTGGTTGGGGTGGGACTTGATGGGAATCAGGGCGGATGGGTAGGCTTGGACTAGATGACATAAGGTCCTTGAACTCCAACATAAGGAGTTTAAATGTAATACAAAAATATTTTATAGATTTTTTTTTCCAACCAAGTTAGGCTACCTTCTATGATATCATGTCTGTGGAATGCTTGGCACTTAGAGAGAGAGAGAGAGAGAGATTGAGAGAGAGAGAGAGAGAGAGACTGCATAAAAATCTCTCTCCCTTTTCATAACCAGATATTATTATTATACCCATTTTTATAAAGAGGCAGCTGAGGCTGAAAAGATTGTTGCCTGGCCAAGGCCACATGCACTGCTTGTTCCAGAACACAATATCCAGACCCTTCGTGTTACAGTATTTTCTTTAGCTGACTCGTTCTTGATGTTTAAAAATTCTTTATAGGGATCTGAAATATTAACCTGTGCCTTTCTGCTTTATAGTTAAAAGTTAAAGAGAACAATAATGAATCCTTTCCATGAAACATATGTAGATGTCAACATTGAGTCTTCAAAGCATGAGTGAATTTTGCAAGAAAAAAAAATGAAGCCATTTTCTTCTCCTCCCAACAATGTATAGTCTTTTGAATGGAATGCTTTTGTCAAAGTATTTTTAGAGGAAAAAACACACTAGTTTCATTGTGTTTTCTATCAATGATACTCAGAGTCAACATGAACATTTTCCCAATTTTTTTCATAAATTAATGAGTCATTCTCCGCAGTGCTTAATTTTATGACGATATTGGCAAGTCACGTAACCTCTGAGCCACCGTTCCTATTCAGCCCCCTTCTCCCTCGACCCTCTCCTATCCGTGGTATTATAATACCTTTCAAATTTGTTGTGTGCTCCCATGATACAGTGGATATGAAAATACCATGTACATTTCTACATGAAATTGAAAGCATTGCTCAATTCTAAATAATCTTTTTTTAATCACATAATCATATGTTATTTATGTCCATTCCTAGAACCATTCCCCAGTGCATTTAGTTTCAGCTCCTTTCCCTTCCCTTTCATCGTGATTGAATTTGACACTGTCCTGCTTAATTGCCAGTTTTAGAAATCATACTTTATTGCTTTACAGTGTATAGGAGAAGGGCAGGCACAGATATTCCTCCCATTGGGTCTTAGTGGCCATTTCGCCATGACATGAGATCTGGAAAGGCATGAGGCAATAGTCACACACGGGCAGTTTATGAGACCTGTGGGAACCCAGATTAAATAATTGGGTTAATCTACTTAATTTAAAAATAAACCTTGGCACCAATTTTTTTAAAAGCCAGAAATGAGTACATAAACATCCATATTTCTGTTTTTTCTTGGAATAGTGGGATACCTGATAATACTGTGTTCTTATTTCTGATTCCTTATTCGTATTAAATGGACCAGAGCCCTGTATATGGGAGGGATATGGGTTCTCCAGTCTTCTAGCTGCTCCACCACTTTCAGTTGTCTCCCTGAAATGAAAATCTGTTGTCAACTTCCATTTATCATTGAATTTGACCTGCTGTCTTTCCTACTGTGAAGAAACGTTTCTCTCACAAGTGTGAAAATGAAAGATAAATGAGGAAGGCTGCCACCTTTCCCCAAAGTGAGACAGAATATTTGTTTGTGGGAATGAAGAATATTCCTGTGTGTTTAAGATTCCAGCAAAGTGTCTCTATCTTGTTTCCCTGACATCTAGGCTTTATTCATGTACTTTACGTCCCTATCTCCTGGAGGAATTTGAGCTTCTCCCACCACCCCCAATGTTTCAGCCTTGATCATCCTATCCTTTGGGGTATGGGGTGTATCTAGGCTGCTATATTTATTCTCTACCCAGGGAAGCTTACCCTTTTAACTGTATCATGCCTCACTGCCTCCATATTTCCTTCCTGGGGGGGGGGGGCGGGGGCGTGTCTGTTTTGATGCCAAGCTCTGGGGCACTGATTCCACACCATTGCATGTCTTTCTCTGCCAAGCAGGATGCAGGCTCTGTCCTCTCTGGAGATTGACAGAAGAACTTTCTCCCTCCCCTCCCTTCACCTCTGACTGTCTCAGGAATCCTCTGTGCCAGGGCTCCTCTTGTGCCTGGAATCCAGGCCTATGAACGCCTGCTTTTGATTCTCAGTACTCCACGTTGTCTGTTTCTCTGTTTTGTGGGAGTTGAGCAGTGGGTGAAGTATATCCTAGCAAAAATGTGCCTTTGTAGAGAACTGTATAATTTAAAACACTTCACGAGAATTCAAAGTACATAGCAGATACACCCCCAACAATGATGTTCTTTGGGTTGAGAAAGAGAGCGGTATGTATGTTGTTTCTCCTTTTCCTGACCTCCTTTTTAATTTCTAAGTCAACTATACAACACATACTTCTGTAACCTGGAAATAGAACTGTGATTGAAAAATATAAATAAAAGCGCCCTGCAAGATCTCATTTGGACTTTATTTAAAAGTGGTTTTAAGTTAGCACGTAAGAACTAAAGCATGAAGCAAAGACAAGGCATTTTAATGCCCCCATTACCCTCTTACCCTGTACCCCTCGTTGGACCCTGACCCATTGGCCAGAATCCTGGCTTTTTAAGTGCTATTTTTTGTTTTGTGTGGGGCTTTTGCACTTTAGATCCAGAATACTTTTGTAGGGATGAAACGGTGACATGTGGATTCTTGTTGTCTTTGCTTCCTGCACTCCCTGGAGGTGAGTGGTGCGGTTCAGCAGCCTGGCAGGTAACGTGAGTGAGGTGAAATGAGGGGTGTCAGGGACTGCTCTGAGCTGGGCAGTGTGAGCTCTGTCTCTGGAAAGTAGTCAGCATGGCTCCGTAGGTCATGACCAGCAGGAGTGCAGCATGAGTCTAACCTTATTTCATGACTTTCCAAGTGAAACCAAACATCCAGGTTAGAAATAAGAGGTGCCCTAAACATCAGACTATACATTTTTTTCTAGTGCACATGGAACATTCTCAAGGATACACCATATATTGGGACATAAAATCAGCCTCATCAAGTTTAAGAAGATTGAAATCATACCAACCATATTCTCTGATCACAAGGCTTTGAAATTGGATATCAACTGCAAAAAGAAAGCAGGACAAAACACAAATACATGGAGATTAAACAACATACTTTTAAAGAACGACCGGGTCAAAGAAGAAATTAGAGGAGAGATCAAAAGATACATAGAAACAAATGACAATGAAAATACATCCTACCAAAATTTTTGGGATGCAGCGAAAGCAGTTTTCAGAGGGAAATTTGTATCATTACAGGTCTATCTCAAGAAATAAGACAAATCCCAAATAAATAACCTCACGTTACACCTTAAAGAACTAGAAAAAGAAGAACAAATGAAACCTAAGGTCAGCCAAAGAAAGGAAATAACAAAAATCAGAGCAGAACTAAATGAAATAGAGAACAAAAAGACAATAGAAAAAATTAATGTGACGAAGAGCGATTCTTTGAAAAGATGAACAAAATTGACAAACCCTTGGCTAGACTCACTAAGATAAAAAGAGAGAAGACACTAATTAACAAAATCAGAAATGAAAAAGGGGAAGTTATCACAGACACCACAGAAATACAAAGGATCATCCAAGAATACTATGAAGGACTATATGCCACCAAATTCAATAACCTAGAAGAAATGGACAAGTTCTTAGAAACATATAGCCTTCCTAGGCTGAACCATGAAGAACTGGAAAATCTAAACAGACCAATCACCAGTAACGAAATTGAATCAGTCATCCAAAACCTTCCCAAAAGCAAAAGTCCTAGACCAGATGGCTTCACTAGTGAATTCTACCAAACCATCAAAAAGGATCTAATACCAATCCTGCTCAAACTCTTCCAAAAAATTGAAGAAGAGACAGTACTTCCTAACTCATTTTATGAGGCCAACATTACCCTGATACCAAAACCTGGGAAGGACAACACAAAAAAAAGAAAACTACAGACCAAGATCTCTGATGAATACAGATGCAAAAATCCTAAACAAAATTCTAGCAAATCGAATACAACAATGCATTAAAAAGATTATTCATCACGACCAAGTGGGGTTCATCCCCGGGGCACAAGGATGGTTCAACATCCCAAATCCATCAATGGGATACATCACATAAACAAAATAAAGGACAAAAATCATATGATTATATCAATTGATGCAGAAAAAGCATTTGACAAGATACAACATCCATTTATGATTAAAACACTTAATAAAATATGTATAGAAGGAAAATACCTTTACATAATAAAGGCCATATATGACAAGCCCTCAGCTAATCTCATAATTAATGGTGAAAAACTGAAGCCCTTTGCTCTATGTTCAGAAATACGACAGGGCTGTCCCCTATCACCACTGCTTTTCAACATAGTGTTGGAAGTCCTTGCCAGAGCAATCAGGCAAGAGAAAGAAATAAAAGGGAATGAAGAAGTTAAATTGTCACTCTTTGCAGATGATATGATGCTATATAAAGAAAACCCTAAAGACTCTACCAAAAAGCTATTAGAAACAATCAACGAATACAGTAAAGTTGCTGGCTACAAAATCAATGTACAAAAGTCCATTGCATTCCTATATACTAACAAAGAAATCTCAGAAAAAAAAATACAAAAAACAATTCCTTTTGCAATTGTAGCAAAAAGAATAAAATACCTAGGAATAAACTTAACCAAGGATGTGAAAGACCTATATGCTGAAAACTATAAGACATTTTTCAAAGAAATTGAAGAAGACACAAAGAAATGGAAAGACATTCCATGCTCATGGATTGGAAGAATCAACATAGTTAAAACGACCATATTACCCAAAGCAATATACATATTTAATGCAATCCCCATCAAAATCCCAATGGCATTTTTAAAAGAAATAGAACAGAAAATCATCAGATTTGTTTGGAACCACAAAAGACCCTGAATAGCAAAAGCAATCTTAAGAAAAAAGAGCAATACTAGAGGTATCACACTTCCTGACTTTAGCTTGTACTACAGGGCTACAATAATCAAAACAGCATGGTATTGGCAGAAAAACAGACACATAGACTAATGGAATAGAATTGAGAACCCAGAAATAAAACCACATAAATATGGACAGATAATTTTTGACAAAGAAGCTAAAAACATACAATGGAGAAAAGACAGCCTCTTCAATAAATGGTGCTGGAAGAATTGGATAGCCACGTGCAACAGAATGAAACTGGACTGCTGTCTGTCACCATGTACCAAAATTAATTCAAAATGGATCAAAGACCAAGCATAAGACCTGACACAATAAATTGCATAGAAGAAAACATAGGTACTAAACTTATGGACCTTGGGTTCAAAGAGCATTTTATGAATTTGACTCCAAAGGCAATGGAAGTAAAAGCTAAAATAAACAAATGGGACTATATGAAACTTAAAAGCTTCTGCACAGCAAAAGAAACCATCGACAAAATAAAGAGGCAACCAACTGAATGGGAGAAGATTTTTGCAAACAGTGCCTCCAATAAGGGGTTAATATCCAAAATATACAAGGAACTCATGAAACTCAACAACAAAAAAACAAACAACCCAATTGAAAAATGGGCAGAGGACCTGAAGAGACATTTCTCCAAAGAGGACATACAAATGGCAAATAGACATATGAAAAAATGCTCACCATCACTAATCATCAGAGAAATGCAAATAAAAACCACAATGAGATATAACCTCACCCCAGTCAGAATGACTATCGTCAACAAGACAAATAATAGCAAGTGTTGGAGAGGCTGTGGAGAAAAAGGAACCCTCATACACTGTTGGTGGGAATGCAGACTGGTGCAGCCGTTATGGAAGGCAGTGTGGAGGTTCCTCAAAAAATTACGAATAGAATTACCATATGACCCAGCAATCCCTCTCCTGGGTATCTACCCAAAAATCTGAAAACCTTTATACATAAAGACAAGTGTGCTCCAGTGTTCGTTGCAGCTTTGTTTACGGTGGCCAAGACATGGAAACAACCAAAATGTCCTTCGATAAATGAATAGATAAAGAAGTTGTGATATATATATATACACCATGGAATACTATTCGGCGGTAAGAAAAGATGATATAGGAACATTTGTGACAACATGGATGGACCTTGAGAGTGTAATGCTAAGTGAAATAAGTCAGACAGAAAAAGCAGAGAACCATGTGATTTCACTGATATGTGGTATATAAACCAAAAACAACAAAAGACCAAGACAAACAAATGAGAAACAGAAACTCATAGACACAGACAATAGTTTAGTGGTTACCAGAGGGTAAAGGGGCGTGGGGGGGTGGGAGATGCAGGTAAAGGGGAACAAATATATGGTGATGGAAGGAGAACTGACTCTGGGTGGTGAACACACAATGGGATTTATAGATGATGTAATACAGAATTGTACACTTGAAATCTATGTAATTTTACTAACAATTGTCACCCCAATAAATTTAAAAAAAAAGAAGAGGTGCCCTGGCTATTAGTACATGTTGCATTCACAAATGGCAGTATATGTAACAGGCTTGCTCCCTGTCAGCCACATGATTTTGTAAGCATTTAACTACTCTAGGCCTCATTGCCCACCTGTTAGAGAGATTGGGGGCCGGCCTGCCCATATTAACATGGGGGTGTGTGTGCTGTGACAGAGGATAATATATTTCAGTAACTATTTCTTGAGTACCTCTGTTGGTGGGGTTAGCTAAATTACTAAGATAAAGAAACAGAGTCAGAGTTCTTAGTTGCAAACAGCACATGCCAACTCTCGTGAAACAAAACAAGGAATTCAGTAAGAAGATAGGCGTCTCCAGGAGGATGAGAGAAGCAGGCTCAGAGGCTCTGCAGTCAGGACCATCATCTAGAATCATGCAGCAGGACTGGCCAAGACCTCACTCTTTCTGGGCACCGGGTGCCTCAGCCTGTACTCCTGGTGACAGCAGTAGTCCTGCACGCTGCCCCACAAACACAGTGACCACCCATCGCATTTTGCCACCCATCGCGGAAAAGCCCCCACTTCTCCCATCACTAATGCATAGTTCAACATTTGGTTCAGATACGTCTAGTTGGCAGAGTCTGGGCCCTGTAGCCACACCCTAACCACAAAAGAGGCTGTGGGAAGGAGATGAACTGGTTTGATATTTTTTAGCTCCAATTGAGAGACTCAGGTAGGGATTCATGAAATATACAGGATTGTTTAATATAAGGAGTTTAGATGTTGAGTCAGAAGAACCATGCCCCCTAGAGTTCCTATCCTCAAGGAATTTATAGTCTGATTGGAAGTAGAGAACCAGATCTTAAATATGCTACACAATTGTAACCTGTTCCTGTTTGACATTAACAGACATTGAGCCAGCTCATTACTCTGTGAGTTTACCTAGAAAGATGACCCAGTGGTGGGGCTGTTACTAGGTTTTCCTCTTGGGACACCCATTTCCTTTGTGGTGCCTGTGGCTCAGGAAGCTTGTATTTTCCTGTTATCACTGGTCTTTCCTTATCTGAAAGTACTGAGCATCTGGAAGTACTGAGCAGACCAGGGTTCTGTGATCACCTCTAAGAATAGAAAGCTAAAAATACTCTGGGGAGAGAGCAGGCTCCTTCCTGGCTGTACAAGGCCAGCCAGTCTGCAATCCATCTTCTCTGTCTACCCTCCTTTTCACACCTTTGTCTTTCCCTGGTGCTTTGGGAGTGATGACACTGTTTTGCAAGTTTGCAAACTAATGGAAAAAACAACAACAAACCCTCAGACTCTCCTGGCTAACGGGTCTTACTCTTATATTCGTGCTTCTGTGAAAAGATGGGATTGCACTCTAGATGGCCTTGAAGCTTTCTGCCTACTCGTTGAGGAAATCCCATGACATCTCCTCAATCCCCATGAGACGATAAACTCCTGAGGCAGGAACTCTTTCATTGTCATTACTTTATCCCCAGTGACCAGTACCATTCATGGCTCATGACTGGCGCTCAGATATTTGTGGAATGAATGACAATGCTTTAGTCAGTTTGTTTGTTTGTTTTTAAACACTTGCAAATTGAAGAAACTCAACCCCCAAGTAGTTGAAGCCAGAGAGGGCCTTAAGTGCAGAACATGTAACTATGAAATCTCATGGTGCCTTCAGGCACAGGAGGATCCAGAAACTCTCTATTCTCTCCCCACCCTGCGTCTTTTATATAGGGATATATTCTTTTTCAGATGTGCCTTTCCTCTAACTCTCCCCACAACTCCAGTAGAAAAATGGTTTATCTCCATTACTTCCAGAAAATGACCTAAGACTGAATCTAATTGGACACCTGGGTTGCAGACTGGTCCAGGCAGAGAGGCTATAGGGATGGGCTATTGATTGGCCTGGTCTGTACCACAGATTCACCCTTGGAGTCCAGGTGAACCCAACCAAGTTCTGTGGGTTGGGAACGGAAGAACTGGGGTACCCTAAAGCAAAATTGAGGTGTACCAGTAGACATGAGAATATGTACTGGATATAGTGAGTTGAATATTGGCCCCCAAAAGATGTGTCTATCTGGAACCTGTGAATGGGACTTTATTAGGAAAAAGGATCATTGAAGATATAACTAAGGATCTCAGAATGATGTCATCCTAGATTGGGGCGGGCGCTAAAGCCAATGATTGGTACCCTTAGAAGGGAGGGAGAGAAGATGCACAGAGAAGATGAGGCGAAGATGAAGGCACAGATTAGAGCAATGCCTCTGCAAGCCAAGGATTGCCCACATCCCCTGGAAGCTAGGAGAGAGGCATGGGACAAATGTGCCCTCAGAGCCTCCAGAAGGAACCAACCTTGCTGATACCCTGATATTAGACTTCTGGCCTCCAGAACTACGAGAGAATACATTTCTGTTCTTCTAAGCCACCAGTTTGTGGTAATTTGTTACAGCAGCTCTAGGAAACAATACACTGGGTGAGTAAAAACAACTGAGGTTTACTGCAGGCATCGCAGATTGGTTGTTATATGCGTGCCAAGAGGTAGGGTTGGGATGCTTATTTGTGTGAGCCTGCATTTACTTCACTCTCATGGCCAGTCTGTTAGGAATCCAGCTGTGCTGTCAGCCTCTGTGGGTATACCTCCTTAACAGACTGTATTGAATTCAGCTACCTATTTCAGCAATGTAAGAGGATAACAGAGAGGCCCCCAGGGCTGTGGTGTGTTTGTGGCAGCAGAGGCAGCTAGCGGCTGACAGAACAGCCCCTGGCTGCACTGTACTCTGTATCACGACGTTCTCACCCATCCGCTCATGGCTCCTAAGATACAGAAACGATACCTCTGGACAACCTAGATGCAGGTTCTGCTGGGTTGTTACAGAGTTGCTGTGCAACGACTCTTTAACATAGCATCTCCTGGTGCTATGACGACTGGAGGGAGGGATGGAGAGAGGCTCAGATTGCTACTACCTGCGGTACTACCTGTGGTGTGAATGGTTGAAAGGGCTGGGAGGATGTTCTTTTTTCTTTTTTAAAGTTCTTTTCCCTTTTCCTGAGAATAGGAAATACCTAATCCCTATGCTGATTCTTACAAGTGTGTTATGTTTCCAGCTCATTAGCTGCATTTGTTTCCCACCTTTTTTCTGGGCCACGAGCAGCCCTGAGAGAAATGAAGATGCTGGCAGTGAACATGTAGGCCAGAGCCCCCGTGAAACTGGGGCCTGATGGTGTAAGGTGCAGCTGTCGGGACTAGCATCAAAGGAATTCAGATAACCCTGGGTTTGGGTTTGTGTTTTTGGGGGGACCAGATGGAAGGATGTACTAAAAGATGGATTTAAAAAAACAAATGTATGTTAGTCATAATCCTACCTTTAAGACAACACAAGTGGCTTTTCTTTAGATTAAACATTGTCAGTTTGTTTCAGATCCCCTAAGGAAGGAAGGAAGGAAGGGAAGGATGAGAAGGAGGGAGGGAGAAAGGAGGAAGGGAGCGAGGAAGGAGTAGCATTTTAAATGTGTTGGTAAAGTAGAAGCTATCACAAGTTAACTAACCTGCTTTTTAATTCAATTCAAATCTCAACTCCATTCACACGTGGTACGCACACAACACCAAACACACCATCAAAAACTGAATTATTGGGGGAAAAAAAATACACGAGACTGTCATTCATTCGTCCAGTCCTATCAAATACAGAGTTCATAATACAAGTAAAAAGGTATCTTAAGTCTGTCAAGCAAAGAACATTTTGGTTGAAAAGCAAAGTCAATCGAATGTTTAATTTTATATTTTTAAATAGAACTGCCTCACACTGATTTGGAGTAAAGGTGTTGAGTAGGAGCCGAACAAGAGTCTGATCAGCTGGTTGCTGGTCACTTCACCCCAGGCCTTCAGCTTCCAGCGGCTGTTGAAAGGCTGACGTCTTTACAGAGCCCTCTTTGGGGGATTTCTATCCTTCCCCCTCTCTCCATTCTCTACCTGCCTCTCTCTTCTCTTCTACCTTCTACTCTTAACCTTCTGCAAAAGTGGCATATATATACATATAGAGGGTGCCAAAAATATCTATACATATTTTAAGAAAGGAAAAAACTATTAAAATTGTAATAATACATACCGATCACAAACGATGAATACAAGTTATGTGTGTACATTTTTTGGCACCCCAAGACATACATACATACATACATACATACATACATACATACACACATACATACATTACATACATAAACTTAGGGGTCTTGCAGAAGAAAAGGTAGCTCCATGCACCAGCGAGTCTGAATTTGTTGTTTGTCTGTTGATTGATTGGTTGGTCTTTCCTATTCTATTTTAAAGCAGCATTGTTTCTCCTAAGTATAATATAGTTCAAGTACCTTGAACTGGCAGCTTATCAAGCTCTTCTAAGCAGACTCTATGCAGCTTTGATCTAAGACATAAAGTCCACTCTAATGACAGCTCCCTTTTGGCCATGAGGTGCTAAGGCTTGTGACTCGGTGGCAGAGCTTCTCGGACAAGGTTCCCTGGAAGATGTGAGATCACAGGTAGCTGAGTGACCTGATACAAGCCTGTACAGGCCCCTTTCGTTTTCTGGAAAACTGCTACACCAGATGATTGCTAAGGTCGCTTAGGGCTCAGAAATTCTACAGCTCTGTGATTTGCATTATACCCATGATTATTACTAATGAAAACCATAGCTCTGAGTTTTTGAACACTGGCTGCATTCTGGTAGCTGTGGCTAAGCATCTAGCAGTCTCTGTTCCAGTCAATCACGTACCAGTCTAGTAATTAGAAGGTACGACTATAACCCCCATTCCATCTGTGAGAAGACTGAGGCTTAGGGGAGTTAATAGACAGGACCCTGTTATGCGAGTCATTGTTCTTCACAGCCACGTCATACTGTAAATTTCATTCTTCCTTATGTTCAACTTATTAAATGGGATTTGAATTAATGAGATTTTACTGAACT
The DNA here is from genome assembly GCF_036562045.2 of Rhinolophus sinicus. Taxonomy (NCBI): domain Eukaryota; kingdom Metazoa; phylum Chordata; class Mammalia; order Chiroptera; family Rhinolophidae; genus Rhinolophus; species Rhinolophus sinicus. The sequence continues at coordinate 91,192,709 of NC_133759.1, read as the reverse complement.
AGGAAACATTTCTCTCTCAATGTCTTCCCATCCATCCTGCTAATTGGTCGTATAATTTTAGGCTCAGGCTTTCATCCTGCTCGACTTGGAAGGATGAAGGATGGAGAAAAGGGCACGGTACCTGAAATGCTTATTTTGACCTTTCCTATCAGGATCTTTACTCATAGTTAAATTCCTCTTTATCAGACAGGAAGAAACATCAACCCGGTTAGACTCTGTGACTCAGTGTTGTTCTCTTGTTCCAAGTCCTACTAGGCCTGGATGCCCTTCCTCCAACACATTTATTAATGACCAAACAAACTGATATCCTATTTTTATCTGCTGTTCAGGACTCTTAAGCAGTCACACTTCCTGACATCTCCTTAATGCGCTTTTCTTTCTTGCGGAATAAAGGGGCGGACGCATTGTAGGTGCGGTGATGCATGACTCACTTTTTCGGGGAGAAAGACCTATCCTGCAGGGCAGGTTGCCCCATTTAGACATCAACACCGGCGCTCAGGCCTCCCATGCTCTCAGGTGTAACTTGCTTTATTTCTCTCTCAGCATCTCTCTCTCTCTCTCCTTCTCTGGTCACACCCACTCAGGTTTTAAGTGCTGGCATCCTCTGCTAACATCCTAGAGAGCCCTTTATATGTTTGATTCCTGTGGCCTCTAGAGAAATGTGCTGCCACCATTGGAGGTGGGCGGGAGCTTTTGCCAGGTTTCTGAAGGACAATCAGTAGCCTCCTGGAGGCTAAATGCTAAGAAGTAGGTGTTACTTGTCAGGTTTCTTTGTGACACAGGGTTCCTTGGGGAATTTTTCTTAAAGAGCCCCTATGATGTATTCTTTGGGTTGTTTTTAAAACAATGGATGGAAGAAAGAGCCCGCACAGAGTCCTGGAGCATGAATTAAGCAGGTCACACTGCAGTTACCTTCAAGGCCACGCAGGGTGTTATACCTGGGATGCTTTCCTGTAGCCTTTTGTGAAACCTCAGTACCTGGAAACCTCAGTATCTGGGAGAAAAGTTGGCAATGACTCTTTGTCCCTAGCTTTTACATCACCCAGGTCACCCCAAAAGTATATCGACTTTGGGATCTATAGCTTGGAGGTCAACAAGTAAAAAATAAAGGACATCACTGAATGTTCCTTAGGTGTCACACACTGTACCCAAATGCCGCATGTGCATCATTTCCTTTAACCCAGGCAGTCACTCTAATAGGCAGGAGGAGATTTCCCCCATTACATCCATGGGGAAAGAGAGAGAAACTCCGTCTTTGCCCAAGGTCACAGCGGTGGTAAGTGGAGGAGACGGGAGCAGAATGTAGGTCTCTGTAGTTCTATCCCACTGCGTCTATGCTATTTGGAAGCCAACTGATGTCTTCATTAGACTTCCTAGAAAGAAGGAAGTCTAATGGGCTTCTCTGAGGAGACAGCACTGTTTGGAGCATTTTCTCCTCCATCAAGAGAAGTGAGCATTTCAGCGCAGCTTAGGGAAATTGAGGCATCATGCACGTTGGACAATTTGGCAATATCTGGTGAAGATGAAAATGCATCCCACCACCCCACTATTGTACTTCTTAGTATATACCCTAGAAAAACTAGCACACTCTGCATAGGAGATATGTCCAAGAATGGCTATTGTATCACCGTTGCCTTGGTGAAAACTGAAAACAACTTAAAAGTTCATTAAACAGCGAATGGGTTAATAACTTGTGGTAAATGTCATAGAATGCAATTGTATGTGGCATTTATAATAAAGCAACTCGGTCCAGATGCGTCCACATAGATAGAAATCAAATCTGTTGCTTTGAAAAAGCAAATGGTGAAAAGATGTAACCATATGAAAATTTTTTAAATACAAAAAAATATTATATTAAATATCTGATATTCACTGCTATGCCCATATGCTATAATAATCATAAGAACATGGGTGGAAGAGATACACCTACTTCAGAAGAATGGTTCCCTACAGGGAAGGAGAGAATGGGACAGGGAATTGTGGTGGTGGGGGCAAGGGGTTTCAGTGTATTTACAACATATTTTTTTGCAAGTAGAAAGTCTGAGAAAAGTAGGGGAAAATATTTGGTAATTAAAATTCCAAGTAATAGGCACATGATTCTCTCTTATTTGTCTCTGATTCTCTGTACTTTCCTATGTGTTCGTTTATATTCAGTTAAGGGCGAAGTGAGAAAAGGCATCTGGATGGTGTTTCACAGGTTGTTTGTAACCTCCTAGAACCCAGTGTGGCAGTGCATTTTCCAGTCCACTCCCAAGGACTGAGCAAGTGGCACATGTGAGGGGCGAGTGGCCAAAGCATGTGGGCATTCCAGATACTCCTCGCAGTCATGTCTGTAGGAGCTCAGGGCCAGCTGTTCGGCTCCCCACAAGCAGACCTGCTAATGTTTTTCTCATCTAACTTTAAAATGCAAAGGCTCTTATGACTCCTGCCAGGCAGAGAAGTCAGCTGTGAGTTCATTTTTTCTTGCCCAGATTAACCCTTATTGTTCTGCCTACTCTCACTCTGTCTGGAGTGCTTGGGCAATTCTACCTGCAATAATCTCTACAGGTCTCAGGAGAAGGGTGCCTTTCCCACACAGAGCCAGGGAGGGCTTTGTCCACTAAACCCCTGTGGTTCTCCCTGACCTTTCTGTTGGGGAACCTGCCACGCAGTGTGGCCCCCTCCTTCCTGTGTGGACGGCCTACCTCCTACAGGACATTTTGCTCCAAACACATGCATGTTTCTTATTCTTCTACAATATGTCTTATGCCCATTCCACCATGATTTTGCTCAATTGTTCTCAACAAAGTTACGCTCCATCTCCACCTCTTCCTTTTCCTTCCCCCGCTCCCTCATGCCCTTCTTCTCCCTCCCCTTCTATATCCTTTTGCATTCCTTTCCCCTTTCTGCTCCCTCTGACTCCCTCTTCTTCCCCGTCGTCTCTTCCTCCAGAATTAACTGGAGGGCTCCAGGAGCCTGCCCCACCTGTAGATTTCCAGTTATATGAACTCATAAAATCCTTATCAGTTAAACCCTCTCAGAGGTTTCTGTTCCTTCCAGTTGAAAAAATTCTAAATGTCACAGAAGCTTTGGCCTAAAACTTGGCAATGACAAAAAATCATGTAGTCATGGCCCTATTCACTTTTGACCTTGGGCAAAGCAAATGAGTTGATTAAGTAGGGATAATATTCCTTGCTTCCCTCACCAGGTGTTATGAGAATCTGCCATAGTGTTTGTGAAGCCACTGAGATCAACAGAGAGGGAGATAAAAGTGTCAGGTGCTGCTGCTGTCACTTCATTGTCAGGTTGACACAGGCTAATGACTGGAAGAGGAAGCTTTCGCTGGCCAACAGGGCTGAGGACGGTGAGGACAGGTTTCAGCCTGTCTTGTCTTTTCACAGTAGTTATTCTCTTCCCAAGGAAGCACACTGGTGAAGAATTTCTAGGAGGGGAATCCTTTAGTTTAATGTATATAAATGCAGCATTTCTTTCTTTCCTTTGACATCAACAAGGGAGAATTTAGTTTATTCATAGTATATGAAGACTGTATATCTGTTCAAGGAAAACATGTCCTCCTAATAAGTCTTTAAGTGATTCTTTTCTGCTCATTTCCAATTCAAAGACATATTCAAGTAATAATGTCTACAACAGGGTGAAAAATGAGGCAATAAATGCATAATACTGTTGATTAAATGAAGAAAGCCGGGCCGTTTGTGGAGTGGGAAGCAAGGAGCTGGGAAGCAAGAAGGTAGGATGATTACTTAAGGAGCTGAGGTGTTTCTCCTTGCTGTTCTTGCGAGTTGGGAAGGCCAGTTTCTGGGGCTCTGATAACCTCCGCTCAGCAGCAGGTGGTCTCTCAGGAACCCCTGTTATGGAGACATCTCAGGTTTTGGGTTCAGGAAACCACGTCTCTTGTCGGCTCTATTTACTGCAATGTAGTCTTCTGGGAAGTCCCATGGATTTCAAGTGAGGAGTGATGGGTTCTATTCTAAGGTCTGGAACTACTTCCTGGTGTGATTTGGTCTTTGCCTAAACAACAACTACTGATCTGTCAAAATCTTACTCAAGCACCACCCCTTTTCTGAGACTTTCCTTTAACTTCTAGAGCATACCAAACCTTGGGCCCGACTCCTTTAGAGAATGTGCCACCTTGGATAAAATAATTTCATTGCATGAATATCACCCTCATTTAGGGACCCTGTTAACTGCCGTTTATTTTTATTTTCCAAGCAGAGTGCCTAGCATAGAGAAGGCCATTTTCAAGGGTTGTGGGATAAGTGAATACATATCCTGAGAAATTATTGTGAAAACAATATTTTAGGAGACAGGAGTCCTGAGATAAAACCAACAAGATTGCTTTTCTAGGAGGTATATAACCTATGCTCGTCTCAAAGTCTTTATCCACAAATTAGGGACAGCAATACCTACTTTATCAGGATTCATGAGATAATCCACTGTATAAATGCATCATTAATTGCAGAGCCTCATAAGAGATAATCGTTATTATTAGAAGTCGCCTAGTCTAAGCCCCTACTTGAAAAAAACACCAGATGGCAACAAATCCAGGATAGAGCTGGGACTTGCTGTCTTCCGGGTTTTTACCCAAAAGAAACTGTGGTTAGTGTGAAGACAATGGACTCTGAAGTCCCTCTACCGTCAACGAATCTAGTCTTTGGCACTTGGTACTGTAACGTTGGGAAGTTATTTACCCTTCTGTGCCTTGGTTTGCTCATCTGAAAACTGATGATAATAATACGTCGTAGCTCAGTTACTGTGAAGGACAGATAAGTTACTTCACTTAAGGCTCTTCAGATAGTGCCTGGTCCATAGGAAACTGGAAGAGTGTAGTCAGTACCCAAATTCTGGTACGATCCAGAGGTTAAAGAAAGTATCAGAAAAGGGGAAGTGCTTGAGTAAACTTTTGAGGGAATCAGTAGGAGCTGTTGAGGTAGATAAAATTTTCAGGAAAGAAAAAAGTCCAATATTGTGCTACTGCCTACCAAATAGCTTTGTCTTCAGGTTTTTCTCATGGCCACTATTCGTTCTTTTGGGCACTACAGACAGACAGCACTAACTGAAGTAGAAATGCAGTACATATGAGGGCTGTGTCCTCATTTAGTTCTTTTATCAGTTTCAGTGACTTCTTTTTTTTTTTCTTCAGCCACTGGATTGACTTGCTCTGTCAACATCAAAAAGAAAATAGTCTGAGTCACTCTCCAGTCCTTGAGTAATTTGCTTGACGCCTACAGACTGGCCTCCAAATAGCAGTGGACCTAGGCTGGGTCTGGTCTTTGCTATGCCCAGAATCCAAAGCAGGCAACACAAATCAATTTCTTTATTTTTAAAAGAGATTATGATAGTTGTTTTCAAAATATTTGTGGGGGAGAAGTAAACTGTGATCTGATGAAAAGTTGAGCTTCATGATATTTTTTTTCCCAATGTTAACCATTTCTTGAAATTGAGAAGGAAGGAGGACCGATTAGAAAGGAGAGACGATTGCATATCTCTAATTGACATTGTCATTCAGTGAATTCTATGAACCCTGACTGGAAAAAGACAATCACAGCCTTAAGGATTAAAAGAGAGAGGTATCTGACTGAGAAACTAGCATCAGTGCCTTAGCGTGTAAATCCTAGTCCAGGAAAGATAATAGCAGGACATCTGCTTGCCCAGATCTTTTGCCTCAGTTTGTCTCCATTGAGAGGAAAAGTCAAATATCACAGGAACACCAAGGTTGTCACACCCCCGGAGGGCTTGGGACTTGAGGCAGCCTGTGAGATCAAGGTATTATTAGAAGGAAGAGTTCTCACAAAAAAACATTCTCACTTGCTTCATATGCTCTCTGAGGTGAAGAATGTCAGAAAAATCCCTGCTAACCCAGCATACGCCAGAGCAGGACTTTCACCTAACCGTTCCTTTTTTTCCTTTGTCTCTCCTCTCTTCCTCCTCTACCCTGCCTCATTTCCCTCCCTTCATCAAGATCTCAGAATTGATATCATCCGTGATCTCTCTGTCATATGTATATATACTGGTTAATAATCTTACTCCTATGGTGGATTTTCCAGATATTTCCTCTAAAGGTTGTTTTGTTCCAGTGTTGCAAAACATTACAGCATAAGGGGCTCTCCCTAGCGTGGGCTGAGGATGGCTTCAGAAGGGCAGAAGATACGGGCAGGCAATTTCTGTCATGTGTTAAAATGGACATCATAGGTTTATGCTCTGCCAGAACCTAGAAATCTCTGTAGAAAAGAGTGTTTTTCTTCCCTAATAGTTTGGATTTGACCTCCTTTTTAAACTGAGCCAAGTAACCACAGGGAGGAAGCCCAGTTTTGATTAGTCAGGTCAAAGCCAGGGGCCATTCCTAGAGCCCAGAGCAACGTGTCACATGGGCATGAGTGAGGAGGTGGTTCTTCAAAGGAAAATCAGGGCTCTGTGACAGAATAAAAATAATGGCTACATAAACGAAATAACAGTTACCCACTGTCATGAATGATCATTTTGGACTTGAAACATTTGCTTGTGCCTTTCTTTCTGCCTAGACTGAACATTCTCAAATTCTCTGCCCTTTTGAAGAACGCCTAGCTCTAAAAATCCCTATTACTACTCACCTCCCGCCCTGAGCTTTTTCTGATGCCTGCTGTCTGCAGTGTGCCATATGTCCTTGTGAGTCATGTGACCATGGCATGTGTCTGTGTAGTCATCATGTCCCATATGTGAGCAACCCAAGGGCAAGACCACTCTTAAAAATTACATCATTAACTCTTGAGTGTCCATTGGCATTGAGTGGAGGAATACACGTGCAAGTGGATGAATGACATTACCAATAAATGAATAAACATGGAAGCCAAACTAATAATGAGCAGGTGCAAGAGCGTTGGGTATGATAGGTGTGTGGTGTGAGCAGTGCCTGCCTGGCCTAATTTCTGATTCTGAGATTTCTTCCAATTCTGAATCATGCATTGTGACTGCCTATCGTTAGCATTATTCACTACTTCTCTTCTGACTGGGGTTAAGTTGTCATCGTTTTCCTTAAGACTCTTGGTAAGAGAGCCTTGAAACATGTGACAAAATATTCCAAGATGGCCTTTGCAGCACCAGAATAAAATTAGAGGCATAAAATATTTGAGCTGGAAGGAACCTGAAGTTTACTGTGATTGGAGTATAGTCTCCTAAACGTATAAAATAAGGCAGCTGGGGCCAGATAGCCACATATCCCCTCAATTCCTTTACCCTTTCAAGGTCTTCTCTGGTCAGCCAATCGATAATTGTACCCCCCATGTTCCCACACAATTAAATATACTCTATCTTGTATTATTTATGTAGTCTATTGATTTTTTTTTCCTACTAGGATGTAAGCCAATAAAGGTGAGCATTTTTGTTCTTACTTCCCTCCCCTACTGTGGAAGAAGCCACTTTTGCATCCACTTACAAATTCATTTAAATATTGATGATTGCTAATGTGCCTGTTCTTTGACTCTACCTTTGAACTAGTTTACCATCTGCCTGGTTCTTAATTAATAAAATCTTTAACACTTGCTCATTCTATATCTGTATGAGAGTACCTGATTTTGCCCTTCTTTGAAAATTGTCTTTTAAAAGTTCACTGCTGTATTTTGAGTCAGAAAACTACTTGTTGCATCGTAGGCACTAAATAAGTATTTGTAAGACATATGAATAATTTCAGTCGTCAGTTTTGATTAGAATGCTCATCCTCTCTCAGGTAGGTTTAGGGCTGATTTGAACCACGTTGCCAAACTCAGCAGAGTTGCCTCTGGCAATACTCTTTAAAACCTCTTTTGCTACTTTCCAATGTCACCTACCATCAGTGTCTATCTAGGAAGAAAACTTCCTTCTTGGTCAATGGTTCAAACCCCCATTTAATTACATGTAAACTTTACCCTAAGATGTTAGTAACTGGTAAAAACCTAATGTGTTAACCTTCTGGGGGTTTTATATTTTTCACAAAAATGAGATAAATTATATGGACTTTTTATATTACTCAGACCTACCACCCCCACCACCACACACATACTATTTGAACCTGCTAACAAAAAGTAGAAGTATGTCTGACCTTGACTAGCTGCTGCTAAAGAATGTTTTTGGTAAGCCTCCCTCACACTTAGGCAGCATTTTACAAAGGGCTTTTTTAAATCTCAAGAGCCTTGTCAAATAGGTGGGTATCATCCCCATTTTATAAATGAGTGAAATAAGCCTGGGAGGTAAATTATTTTTCCAAGGTGATACAATGGTATATAAACCTTATAATTCCTTTACAGTTGTGCAGCATGTAACAAGCTTGAGTTTTCTAATTTCCTGCCCAGAAATGGATGTCCAAGGCTGTTTTATAATTCTCTAAAGTACGTTGGTGATGTTGACACTTCCTTACAGTATGGTGCTCTTGGAAAAATAGAATTAAAGAACAGAATTTTGATCAAAGGCATACTGTCATAATATTAACAGAAATTGAGAAATTTTGTGAGTAAAACCAAAGGACTGAAAAATCTATGTAGTCCTTTAAACATGAATTGCAAGGAGATGTCTTGTTTTTGTTTTTGTTTTTTTCAGTTTCAGGTGTACAAAACAATGTAGTAGTTACACATTTATCATTTATATCCCCCACAAAGTGATAACCCCTTTCCCCTAATCTACTATTCCCCTGACATCGCACACAGCCATTACATTTCCACTGTTTCTATTCCTAATGCTGTACTCCACTTCTTGTAACTATATATATATATATAGAAACTTGTAGTTGATATTCATTATTGTTCAGCTTCAGCTTCAGGTGTACAGTGCAGTGATCAGGCATCTACATCATCCCTGCGGTGGTCTTTGAGGAGATGTCTTAAAGCAATTCAATAACATTTTTCTTCATTTTTGAGCATGTTAATAATCATATGTATTCTAGATCCTAGAATTCTACCATTATGGAGATGTCTTTAGTGTGTTCCATTGCATGTACAAGTGTTCTACATACAGTCATCCAGTTCTTCCAAACTGTAGCATTCTGCATAACTACATGTTAATAGGGACTTCTGCTGGCAGAAAGATGTAATAGAAATAGTTTTCTCTATACCTCCCACGAAGTACAATTAAAAATCCCTGCACATTATATATAAAACATAAGACTTCAGAAGTGGAGAGAAGACAGACCAGCTAGATAGCCTGCTCAATAAGTTTTGTTAGAGCAATTAGACATCAGGACAAAAAGAAAAAAAAAATTGCCCGAAGTATCACACCTTATACAAATATTAAAATGGACCATGAACTTAATTGTCATATGTAAGATGATTAAACTTTTAGAGGAAAAAAAAAAGAAAATCTTCAGTATTAAGTGTTAGGTATACAGGTTTTCAGACTCGGCACCAAAAATGCAGTTCATAAAAGGAAAAAGTAAATTGGATTTCATTGAAATTAGAACTTTTGCCCTTTGAAAGACTCTGTTAAGAGGGTAAAAAGAAATGACAATTGCAGAAAATATTGGCAAATTATATATGCAACAAGCAACTAGTCTCTAGAATATATAAATAACTCTTGAAACTCAACAGTATAAAAGCAAACACTGTAATTCAAAAATGGGAAGAAGATATGAAGAGACTTTTCACCAAAGAGAGTGTACAAATGGCAAATAAGCCCATAGAAAGATGTTTAACATCACTAGCCATTAGGGAAATGCAAATTAAAACCACAATGAGATATCATTACATGCTTATCAGAATGGCTAAAATGAAAAAAAATAGGGGCAACAAAATGCTGATGAGGATTTGGCAAAACTGGATCACTCACACACTGCTGGTGGGAATGTAATATAGTACAGTTACTCTGGAAAACAGTTTGGCAGGTTTTTTTTTAAACTAATCATCCGCTACTATATAATCCAGCAATTATGCTGCTTGGCATTATCCCAAAGAAATAAAAACTTATGTCAGACAAAAACCTGTATACAAATGTTTATAGCAACTTTAGTCATAATAACCCCCACTGGAAACACCCCAGATTCAGTAGGTGAATAGTTAAAGTCTGGTACATACATGAAATACTACTCAGCAATAAAAAGTAACAAATTATTGATACATGCAACAACCGTGATAAATCTACAGAGATTTATTCTGGATGAAAACAAATCCAGTCTCCCAAAGTCGCATACTATATGATTTCATTTATAGAACATTCTTGAATTGACAAAATTTTAGAAATGGAGAACAGATTATGGTTGCCAAGAGTTAAGGTGGGGTAGGGGTGGGAATGAATAGGTGTTTCTGTAAAAGAGTAACACGGGTGATCTTGTGATGGTAGAAATGTTTTGTATCTTGATTGTGTCATTCTCAATATCTTAGCTGAGATACGCTACTACAGTTTTGCAAGATGTTATCACTGAGGAAATCTGCATCAAGTATTGAAGGATCTCTTCGTGTTGTTAAAATGCATATGAGTTAACAATCATACAAATTTTTTTTAGGTTTAATTGAAAAGGTTAAAAAAAATGTAATAAGCAGTACCAAATAAAGGGTTTGAGCATCCTCCGTGTTTAGTAAATGGCAGGTTAAGTAATGGTACGGAGGTTTCTCCATCACAGCTCTCCAGAGTGCTTGCATGATGTGTGTCTTTCCGGGAGGACCTGGAAAGTGTGCAGCACTTTCCGGGCTTATTTTGATGATGGAACACTTTATTTAAGAGTATCACTGACATCTTGTTGACACAGCATTCTGAGAAACATAACTCTATTTTTTTTAATAATATATACTGTGTGTTTTCCATGTTCTGGGACTTATTTCAGTGTATTTTATGTCACAAGCCCATGGAACCCTTATAAGAACTCTTCAAGTTAAGCAAACTGAGATGCTGATGCTTGGGTCACACCCAGGGATTGTGATGTAGTAAGTGTGGCATGTGCTTAGGGCATTGGGAGTTTGTTTTAAAAGCCTCACACGTGACTGTAAGATGAAGCCACGGTTGAGTAAAGCTCTAGTGGAGACTCTCAGAGAGTGGTCTGTGGACTGGCAGCAAAGGCATCACCGGGCGCGTATGTGGGATATCAGGCCCCACCCCAGACCCGCTCCGTCATTATCTGTGTTCACGTCGTTCAGAGACACATAGATACATTTCATAGTACTGGCCTAAGTAATAGCTTAGAGGTAATGTGAGCAGAGATTTGAAGGCAGATAGTCTGACTAGAGTGCCTGTGGTCTTAAAACCACAGTATAGAGCATGCGTTTTCTCGAATGCATTGAGAATAAATGAGTGCAAAGCCAGTGCGCTGAGCATTGCACTGAGCAGGCATTGCCTAGCGCTAGTGCAGGAATAGTGCCTCCAATATAGAAACAGATGCTCCTATTTTTCTCTTCAGCTGTGGAGTCTGTTATTGGGTTGGTGCATTTAGTGTGGGTGCCATACATTACCAACACCCCTAATAGCATCGGAGAGGACATGCAGCGAAGGAAGTCCTGGGAAGCTCTTCCAATGAGAAATGAGCAGAAGGTGACTGTAAGTGTTGCCTCATAGGAGAGGGTGAATCCAGACTTCGACACAGGAAGGAGGTGAGAAGGCAGGCTATCTAACTGAACAGCTATTGGTAGTCACATTGTCGTTGGATTTCATACTGGTGGGTCATCCCTGGTTATTGGGATACTGGGTAGAGGCTAATTGTCATTTGCTGTGAAGATACTATGAAGAGAATAGAAACTTTTGATGACTACACAGTCCTTATAACTCTAAGTCTTTGTGGCAGCTAAATTAGATGTGACCTCTGTCCACGAAGAGTCCATAATATAAAATAATAATAATAATAATTCTATCTCTCCATGACCCTCTTTCATCTTTTTCATCTTTCTGTCTTACTTTGTATAGAACATCAAATTAGACATTGACTAGAAACAGAAATGAATGAGACAGGTTCTATGCAGCAGGAACATAAAACCAGTAGAGAAAAGTGGTACGGGAGACTATTGTGTAAAATATAAAGCCAAACAAAACAATTAAAGAGGTGGAAAGTCCTTGAGAATGCAGAAAGAGGAGAAATTACATATTACCTGTCAGGGAAGGGGTCAGGGCAGGCTTCACAGAGGAATGAACCTTTATTCTGAGCCTTGCTATGTGCTGAGATTATAGAGGGTTCAGATGTGTTTTCCTGTGAAATTGATGGCAGTGTCAAAACATTACGTGCATTTAAAGAGTTGGGGAAGAAGACGAGGTTGGGAAGGGTAGGGAGGAGCAATATCATGGAGGCTTTTGAGTGTTAAACTGAACACAGAACTTTGTTGCAATGGGGAGCTCTTGAAGATGTTGAAAGCCATAAATGAACTTAGCAGAGAACAGCGGGAATTTGGACACACACCGCCTGAGTTGGTATCCCTCCCAGCTCTGCCACTTGTTTGCCACAAGCCATGGAAAAACGTCTTCACCCTCAGAGTCTCCGTTTAAACCATTTGTGCAGCAGGGATAACTCGTAAGGTTGCTGTAAGGCTTTACAAAAATTCATGTAAAGCTTTGAGCATAGTGCTTGGTGTGGAGTACATTCTTGGTAAGTACTTCAATGGTGATAATTTCCAGAGTGTAGGAAGGTAACCCTGGTAGTGATGACATAGGGATGGAGCCTTCAAGGAGGCGCAAAGACTCTGAGGACCCTCCTCATCTGTCTGGGCTCCCAAGGAGGTTAAATAATGCCATCCAGGAACCTCAGGTTCCAAGTTAACAGAAACAGTTTGCATGGTTCTCATGCTGTATTTTCCCTGTACATCAGCTGGTCTTCCAAGGGCCCATTTAAGATGTTTGTGTGCAGACTTAACAGTGATGAAGTCTATTTTATTGCATTAAAAAAAATCTACAGATGTACAACCTTAGCAGTTCTGAAAGCATCGTAATTACAGTTTACAGAGCAAGTGGATTTGATGTAGAGGGTGGTATCTCTTTGTCAGAGAAGTGAAACAGAATGAAACTTCTGGAGCCAATTGGGACAGTACTACTAGTACAGAATCTATAATGAGATGCTTTCTTGGGTCAAAATATCTGTCAGTGCCTCCCAACAGGAGCTTTGTTAGCCTTTTGGAAGGAACCTTTCAACCTTGCAGGACTGTATTAGCACTGAGGATGTTTTGAGTCCTGGCCCTGCTCATTAAATGCCAGAATCATTCCTGAACCCTTGTGATGATACCCCACCACCCTGCAACACACATTTCCAAAGGTCCCAGGATGGTGGCAGGTAGATACACCCCTAATTGAGAACTATTGCGAAGAAGCTGTCTGTTAGAAAAAAGGCTAGTTAGATGTCATTTCTACCTGACTATGGCTTTTTTAGCAAGTAAGGGATGGAACTTATTAGTCTGACCTGGAACCAGAAAGTTACTCCTTCTGATGCCTCAGTCTCTGTAAAATGGAAGCAACAAGAAAAACAACAACCACAAAAACTAATGCAAATGTATTGAGTTCTTACTATGGAGAGGCATAATACTACTATCTGAAGGTTTATCTGAGACTTGGCTCCTTGGGATCTTGTCTGGGAGAGGATGAGTGCTCAATAAATATTTTTTTACTACATTTAGTCAAATCTAAGATGCCACAAATTGTAAAATACTCCATCACTTCGTATATACTAAGGAAGAAAACAATTCTGCAAAATAAATGGTGATGCACTGCTCTCATCACTTAGGATATCTATAAATGCATATCATTACATAGACTTCACATTTATTTGCAGACATTTTCATCCTATATTACTTTTGGTGTATGTTTTAAAGAAAATTTGAACAGATAAGCTAGACCTACAACTTCCCGCTCAGAATGAAACTTTTATGACTCACTTTTCACCTGATCATCAATACTGCTTTATAATCTCTGTCGGCCAGGCTGGACTTGAGTTGTACCAGATCTTTACCACACAAAATCACCCTCTCTGCCATCAAGAGCAATGGAGGTGAAGCATTGAGAAAGACTCTGTACAAGAATGAAAAGCTGGGCTCTGACGGTGGCTTTGTGACAATGCAAAGCCTACTTGCAAGGTTTGTTTCAGGAATATTTGAAAACAACGAATTCACCTTTGCCCCACTCACTCTGCACACCATTTGCTCCTTGTGGCTAAAAGAGTGTTTCTCTGTTGCCTTCAGAATTTTCTTCTCAACTGCTGACACCCGTTGGGCAGTTTCCATGCTTACTCGTTTGATGTTTCCCCATGCCCAGGCAGTGAGAACTTGGGTGCACCTCAAGCCTGGCTCAGCTGGCAGAGATGAGAGAGCAGTATGGATTGCAAAGGGCATCCTCACTTCAGAGATGTGAGAAGGTAGAAAAAGTTTCATCTTTGAAAAGATGAAATGTGGTGATAAAAATGTGCACTGTTTTAGTGCAACAGAAAGTGTGCAGGGAGGACCTATGTGTTTGAAATACTCTTTTGAATTCTCTAGCAAGTGAGAACTTGCCATATAATTCCCCCGTTATTCAAAGTCTCCTCTACAGACCAGCACCTGGAAACTTGTTAGAAAAGCATAATCTCAGTCTCTACCTCAGATGACTAAATTAGAATCTGCATTTTAACAACAAGATCTTCCATTGATGGGTATGCACATAAAAGTTTCAGAAACACCGGCCTTCTCATTACATCAAATGCATTATTTGACTGGTCTGCTTCGAATGGGGTTTCCCTGTATATATAGGGACACCCTCCCCAGCTTTGCTCCTTTCCTCTTCTGCTAGTTTCATGTGAGAACCTTACTGGAACGTCCTCTTGTGTTGGTTACAAAGGCTGAGGTGTTATTACATTTATCCTGTTCACCTGTTTCATCACACTCTGGGGGTAAAAAGGAGGCATTGCTTTAGCAAAAATACACCCACAGTTATCTCTCCTTTTCTAGAAGGCACAAGGCCAGCAGGAGGGTCGGATTCTTCAATGACCACCTGCTTGGACAGCTGCCGTTTTTCTTACCTGCGTTCACAGACCTCTTCCTCACGTGCATCCCAGTGATACTGGCGGCTCGTAAACTGGCCTGTCCTGCTTTGGCTTTTATACGTCAATGGTTGAGTAAGCTTTTTAAAATTGAGGGTGGGAAAGTGTGGCTCAGAAGGGGAACCCAGTGAAGCCTAGCGGCATCATTCCAGAACCCACGTGTGTCGCCACCTCATTTAGCACCTTCTGTTTGAGGACTCACTCTCCGCCTTGAAAGTGGGCCATGGCCTCTGTTTTTGCTCCTCTCCGGATCCCAAGACCAGTCTTCAGCTATGTTAATAGAACCAGAAGACTCAAAACTTATATTTTGCAAATATAAAGTGTCAGCTAGTGGCCCAGTTAAAAAGAAAAAGAAAAAGAAAAAAGCCTCACCTCAGGAGCTCCTGCAGGCTAAACAGGGTCATTCTGGGTGAGAATCAGGCCTGAGAAGGTGAGAAAGGGGTGGTGTTTGGGGAGCAGGGAGCACCACTCCAGCTTCTGAGTTTCCCTCTGGGTTTAGTTCCCCGTTGGGGTCTACAAAGCTGATCCAAACATGCTGGTTTTGTTGAACTATCTCTAGCATCATCAGCATTCATGTTCCTAGAAAATAATTCTCTCGTTTTGAGAGACAAGGAGTCACCTTTAGAATCACTGTTCCTCTGACAGTTACCGCACGGAATCTTCATTCCTTATTCTTTCCTTCATTCTCTTCATTTGTCCTCAAGTTAACTACTTCTTGTGTGCACAGCACTGGGACAGCTGGGAACGAGACAAACTTGGCCCAGCCCCAAAGGAACTAAGTCCTACAGAAGACAGATAACTAAGGAAGCAGTCATGAGAAACTACAGGCAAGTTTGATCAACTAAGGGCTTCTGAGAGGTCACAGGAGTGCCCTAGATACTTATCAATGGAAGAATAATTGTCAAAACCGTTGGGACAGAATTGGGATTTCTTAGAAGTTATATGATGTATGTTTTCTTCCATCTTGTTAAGAATTTGTGTTTAAGAATTTGCATTTCTGGTTAAGCAGCCTTCCCTCAAACCCTGTCTCCCCTCTCCCCCCCCCACCCCCCAGCAGGCCAGGGAATAGGCTCCTTCTCGCTAACCCACCCCCAGATGGCAAGGAAGGCTTCCCTGGGGAAATGCGCTCTGGCCGAGAACTGGGTGACGAGGACTTGCTGCTGAAGTTTTGCCAGGGGAGAAGGAGGAATGGCCCAGGGGAATGCTCAGAGGGGCCAGGAAGGGAACAGTGCATGCAGCTGTTCTCAAAACTGGAGTTAACAGGGCCTGAGAGACTTTAAATGCGCTGACAGGTGTATTGGTTTCCCAGGGCTGCTGTCACAGACCAGTGAAAACTGGGTGGCTTAAACCTGCAGAAACGTATCCTCGCACAGGTCCGGAGGCCAGAATCCCGTCTTACTCATTCTCCTAGCTCCGCTCATTGATCCTTCCAGCTCTCGCGTCCTTTGACTTGCAGCTGCATAACTTCAGTCGCTGCCTCCATCGTCATGGCTCCGTCTTTCCTCAGTTTCCCCATGCCTTCACATGGTGTTCTCTTCCATGTGTGTCTGTCCCTGTGTCACTTATAAGGACACCAGCCATATTGGAGTAAGGGCCCACCATGCTCCAGTATGACTTCATCTTTATCTCCATCTTAATTATATCTGCAAGGACCCGATTTCAAAATAAGGTACTAGGGTATAGAATTTCAGCATCGTCTTTTGGGGGACACAATTCAACCCGCAACACGTTTGTGCTCAGACCTACTAAACCACTACTGCTGAGGAGTCAAGGATGAACTCGGTACTAAGTGCTTTAAGAGGTGGAATAAAGTGCTGTAAGTTCAAAAACACTGACCCAACGTTCCGTAGTAGTGGATTCTCAGGCCAGTCCTTGAAACTCTCTGTGCTATAGTTTTATCACCAGTAAAAATGGAAGTAGTAGCTGCAGTCTTGCAGATCATGAGTCACTCATGAGCAAATGTGGAAACAACTACGTGGCCCACAGTCTCATAATCTGTAAGCCCTCTGAATATTATTAGCTACTTATCATGATTTCCAGAGATACCATCCGTATCTTTCCTTGGACCTCGTATGAGGAGGATCATATCAGATGGCCTCGAGGAGGGTAAACTGCTCTGAGGTGGAGAGAAGGCTAAAGTCACCAGGAAGAGGAGTACCACATGACCTTTCCTGGTGTCCCTTGCTGTCAAAAGAGAAACAGGAAGGAGATGCTGGGCAGAGATGGCCTATTCTACAATAGTCTCTCAGCTTTGCCCAGCTGACTCCAAGGATGGTAGCTGCCAGATAGTCTGGGAATAATCAATGGGATTTTATGCTTCCAAACAAAGCTTGAGGCAGTGTGAAACCACCAGGTACTGTCAAGGCTCCGCTATCTCCCTCTATAGCCAAGCTTTGGAGAAACAGCATATTTCCTTACTGGAGGTTGGGAAGAATGAGGTACCAGTGGCTCGGTCTTAAACAGCTTTACCAGAAACTCATTTCTGAAAAGTGAGGCGATGAAAACTATTCCACATTTTTAAGAGGCAAAGGAGGTAGATAGAGGATGAGGGATGGATGAGTAGTGGTGGGATGATATACTATTATGGGGAAGTTATGGCCTGAGGGGCCTTTTCATTTACCAGTGTGGTCATTGGAGATTGACAGCAGTCCCCATGGTGCTACAAACTGCTTACTTCCCTTGTCTAGGAAGGGATGGGAGCAGAAGTGCTTTCTGCTTTCCTTAAGCAAAATGATTGTACACACAAAGTACCTCCAAGCTGATGATTTTAACAAGGGTGGCTCTGTGAACCCAAAAGGCAGAAGCACAGGCAGTGGGAGGGGTGGAACTGGAGGTGTGGGTGGCGAAGAAGCCTTGGAATGCTGAGAGTGCTGCAGCTTGATGGATGCTTAGAGACGAGACACGCTAGGTTGTTGAGGCTTCGAGTTTCCTGGACATCCTTGACCTCCGAACCTTCTAAGGCTCCAGATACCTAGCTGTGAGGTCCCCTGTTCCCACCAGGTATGTTCCACACCAGTGAGAAAGTCTCCCCACCCAGCTCGTTCCCCTGTCAGCCAGACCAGCTGTGCCCCTCTGGTCCTCAACTTCCCTACCTGTCGGGGAAATAATTCAGACAAGCCAATCATATTCTCCCACCGCAACCAGGGGGCACTTACCCTCTTGTTACTACAAAGCCTGCCTTTCACAGCCCCTGCTGGTTCCCTCTCTCCTGAGTGCAGCCTTGGTGTGGCCCTGCATGGTGTGTAGGGTCCTTGTCCCCTGGGCTGTGAGTATATGTGACTGATAAAATGATGTTGAACAAAACACCCATACCTTTCTGTCTCAGAAGTAGAAACTGAGTTCAGACAGAGAGAAGTAACTTGGCAGAGGTTGCCCAACAGCTTAATAGTAGGGACTATGGAAATATAAAAAATAACAGCTAATACGCTTATTCAGGGCTAAGCACTGTTTTAAGCATCTGCCATACATGTATGACTTGATTTACTTCTCACAAGAACCCTTATAGTATCCAACCTCATTATTATTAACATTATATGTGTAAGGCAATTTGGCACAGAGAAGTTAGGTAACCTTCCTAAAGTCACACAGCAGGTAAATGACTGCAATTCAAACCCAGTGTCCATGGATTACTTAACTAAATTGTTGGTGCTGTGCTATATTCCTTATGTAGATTATTATTTTAAAAGCCCTGTTATACTTATTATACAAATTTTAGTTTAGAGAGTTTCATTAACTTGTTCAAGGTTACAGACTAACAAATGGTATCATTTGGATTTGAACTGGGACATCAGTGCCCACCCTCTTAACCACACTGTTCAGAAATCCAAGGCCTCTGACACCTACCGAGTGGTCTAACATGCCATGGAGTTGGGTGGTTGCATGGAGTGAATGGAAAGAAAATATCAGAGATGCCATTGTTAGAACACAAATAGGGCTCCAAAGGAAACAGAGTTTTTGTTTCTCTTTTCCTTTCCTCCCTTTCACACGCTTTGTTTCAAGGTGAAGGGCTCTATCCACATCTGTGATTATGTTTTATAACAACATTTTATAGAATAATTGCTATTGTACTAAGGCCATTACTAAATATCTTATGGTAGCTATTATCCCTGTTTTATAGATATGGAAATGTCTACTATATATCTATTTAACTCTAACTTTTTATCTTATGTGGTCAAATAATTTTCACCAACACTTTGGGCTCCCAAACTTAGCTGTTAAGAAAGACTCTGGTTTGAATTGGAACTCTGCTGCTTACTGGCAAGTATAGTCTTGAAAATGTATTTGACTCCTCTAAGATTCAGTTTCTTATGATAGATGGAGGCAATTAATAGTAGTAACCACCTGGTAGGGTGGTTGAGAAAATTGATAAGATGCTGCATGGTAAGCATTTAAGTGATGCCTAGAATGCAGGAAGTACTTGGGAAGTGATAGTCCATCCCTGGTCCTTCAGAGGCAGGTGGGACCTTAAGAGTCATGTATTTTGACTTCCTCATTTTCTAGATCTGAGTGGGGAGGAGACTAGTTCAAGACACCACAGCAACTAGTAATGCCTGAATCAAGACTATATAGTTGATCTCAAGCATGGTAGAGATCATGATGTTAGTGTAATATTTTTCTCCTTTTTAATATGGCTTATGGTATAGCATAAACACAGTGTTCCCTTAACTTGCAGGTCTTTGGATGGATAAAGAACATTGACTATTAATTACTAATTAAACTCTGTGACTTACATAGGAAAGCGAACTGATTTTCTGGGCCTTGCTATCTTGCCTGCATCTTGTTCCTTCAAACTTCCAGAAACATATGCTATGCTTTCCCTCTTTCATTTTCCTTATCACACAGTGATTTAGTAGCTGAGAAAAGACCGCAGCAGTGTCACAGGTCTGAATGGTTTTGTAGTTTTCCTTAGGCTTGGCTCTTGCAAAGTTGCTGGGGACAAAAGCCAAGAGAAGTGAGCCTGGTGTAGTGACAACCTTGACCTTGTATACTCAGCAGCTGGCCAGTGCCTTGAGGGTAGAAGGAACACACTCTTTAATGGCTGAAAACATGATGCATTCCTAGCTCAATGAATTGTAAGTGTTGGTTAGAACACGTTCTACTAGATTCCCATGTTTTCCTTCCTACAAGTCTTAATTGCTTTCTCTACTTAAAAATAATACATGCTTGTGGAAGTAAAATATTACAGAAAATATATCTGTACTTGTTTAAGTCATTTTCATTGGCTGACCTTTCAATGTCATGGAAGTTCTTTCCTACTTTCACTTGTTTGTCTGTTTCTCCACAGCATCCAAAATAGATCTGGGCTCATGGTAGTAGCTCAGTACATGGATAGAGGGAAAACTTCCAAGTGAGAGACTTTGAATCAAATGTGAACATTGTAGACTGTAGAGTGGGGCAGAAACTCTCTTCTGACGGTCACTAATTCTGTGATTGAGGCTCTTTGAGCCTCTTTTGCCCCATTTGTGAAATGGGAGTAGTAATATCTACAGAACTGATGTAGAAGTAAATGAGATGGGCAGGTTGTCTGAAGCCCTTAGCACAATGCTGGACACATAGCAGAATCTTGTTCAGAACAGCTGGTGAAAGACATTCTTGCCCATCATCCACTAGATTTATTCTTTTGCTGTCCCCCTGAACCTCTAACCATGACCAGTAAGATTTAATGAGTTCCTAGCTCATCTTTTGTAAAACAGGGATGGCAATATTTAACACCCCACAAATCTTGTAGGAATGACTTTGATAAAATAAAAGAACATTCAGGAGAGAAAAGCTAATTTGGAGATAATTTAGAGTTGTAGCCCAACTCATAATTGCTTGCAGGTGACATTCATTCTGTATCAACTATAAAATCACAGAATTCCTTTCTCAGCCATTAATCCATATTTTGACTATCCCCCAGCTCTCCACTGGGTAGAAATTAATTTAATTTAATCAAAGTTAAATAATTGGGAAAGACATCAAAGGGGTCCCTAGAACTGATTTTCATTGGCAACAATTTTGGGTTTAGTTTGAATTTAGAAGACACTGTGCCAGAAGAGATTCTTAGATTGGATAGCATTGACAATGATTGTATTGAATGAATGAATGAATGAATGAATGAATGAATGAATGAATGAATGAATGGAGTTTCTTAGATCTTGGCCTAATTGCCCATTGAAGTCTCCTCTAAATCTGAGAATCAAAGAATCCGTACATCTGAGTTTCTCTGCTTTCAAAAAATTAGTTTAAATGACTGGAAAAATACAAAATTCAAGAGATGAAATAAAGAACATGTGATTTCCTTTTCTTTATCGAAAAGGCAGTGGCACTGTTTTCTCCCTTGTACCTGACCCAGCCACAGAAAGGAGAAGAAGTAGGTTCGCTGCAGGGCAAATTGGCCACACTTTTCTCTACTAATGCACATTAATGCCCCACGGGGAACTCTGATTTTCCCAGCGGTGTACATTTGCACAGTCGGGCTCATATTTTGCTCTCAAGTGCAGTGGTGCTCGTAAAGTACGAAAGCCGAACTTGACATGCCACTCAGCGGAACCAAATTCCTGGGTTCTTGACAGTTACCTGGAGGGCCCTCAACCTGTTACCAGAGACACACAGAGGAACCTTGTGTGCACAGCTTATGACAGCATATTTGATTCTTGAGATAGGGCTCTTGAATTTGTCGTCTTCAGAGATTCCTAGAGCCAGCCCTGACCATGAGTTTTACTCTTTTTCTTGAGCTAGTTAGGCTTGTAAAAAGTTTCTAATTTTCTAACTAGGGTTAGAAAACTTGCAATCAAAGCTCTGCTTGATAAAAGTGGCATCTACCAGAATGTGTTGGGCGCTGGCTGAGGCTCTGAGAACTCTATGGAAAGCAACCATCGGTGCACGTCCTCATGGTACAGCTGGTTTGGAGGGGCAGACACATTTGTTAGGAAAGCACATTAATGAATGCATATTTCCAAACAGATCTACTCTGAAAATTAGCACCCAGTTAAAAGATAATTTGTAATAGCTTGGAACAGAACAGTGGTAAAGGCCTCCCTCAGAAAGTAACACGTGAGCTTCAATGTGGACAATGATTGGAAATTAAGTAGGTGAGCAGAAAAGGCAAAAAATTCCAAAGAGAGGAAACAGCACAGGTGGGAGAAAACGCGGCGTAGATGCCATGTGGTAGGAGGAAGGAGCCACAACCAGGGATGAAACAGAGGTCTGTGTAGCAGGCTGTGAGGTCAAAGAGGGCAGTGGGTGGGGTGATGGCTGGAGAGACAGGTAGGGCCTATCACACGAGACCTTGAAGGCCATCTTAGGACTTTTGTCTTTATTGTAAGAATGAAAAGCTGTGTAGTTCATACTCTCATATTGTAAATTCAAGGCTCATCGAGGTCAGATATATTTGTGTGAACCTGAGTATCCCTCATATGGCAAAGTTGGGTCCAGAACTCATGCGTCTGACACCCAGGTGACCGACCGAAGACCTTTTGATAGTTCATAGTGTTGAGAACATTCCAGCAGAATGAAGACCTTAAATGGACGTCACAGGTCACAAAATTGCCTTGCATGTTCATTCCCAGCATCACACACTACACCTGCCAAAATTTTATATACGAACTTGATATAATGACACCATTGACAAACGCTATGATGTCTAAAAACACATATCTACCAACAAGTGATACCCTTACATCTTCACACCTATTAGGATGGTTATTATTTTCAAAACAGCAACAGAAAATAAGTTGGTGAAGATTTAGAGAAATTAGAACTCCTGGGCATTGCTGGTGGGAATGTAAAATGTTACAACTGCTGGGAAAAGAGTTTGGGGCTTCCTCGAAAAATTAAATGTGGAATACCATATAATCCAGTAATTCTACTTTCAGGCATGTACCCAAAAAAATTAAAAGCAGGGATACAAACATATCTGTACACTGATATTCATAGTAGCATTATTCACAATAGCTACAAAGTGGGGACACCCCAAAGTCCATTAGCAGATCATGGATAAACAGAATGTGGTATATACATACAATGGAATATTATTCAACCAGGTAAAGGAAGGAGATTCTGATACATGCTACAACATGAATGAACCTTGAAAACATTATGCTAATTGGAATAAGCCAGATTTTTTAAAAGGACAAATTTTGTATAATTTCACCTATATCAGATACCTAAACATACCTCATAAGTACCTTTTCAGTTTCAATTATTTAGATAGTTATGCATATTTCCAAATTAAGTCTTTTCCTAGAGTAGTTTATATTGGGGTTCCTCAGTCATGGTTTGCTATCCTTGAGGGTCAGACTCCTGGAGAGAAATAGACCCATGGAAGCAGCAAAATGCACACATTTTATTTCTGGGCTGAGTGTCTGCCCTCTGAGATGACCAGAAGTCTGGACAGTCCTTGGAGTGCTACAAATAAATGGTTATATTTCCATGCACTGTCTTTCTTAGGGAACATCTTATTTGTTCAGCTGTCTCAGGTAGGACATGGGTAGTCCTAGTGGACCCACATACTCTCCTGGTGCCCTTGGGGCCTGGGCTCCTGGAAGCAAACACAATCCTCCAACTGTAATTGGATAAGGATAGAATGGAGGACGATTATCACCTCCCTTGTTCTAGTCACCATATTTCTCTTAATATAACCTTACCTGCAGCCTTTATGAAAGCCACTCTTAATTCTGTTATTTCTCACTTAAAACTTAAACTCAAGCTTCTCATTCCCCTGCTAAAACTCCTGCTGTGTCATTCCATTGTTCTTAGGAAAAAATAAATAAATAATTCCTAATGTGGTCTCTAGAAAGAGTTTGGGGTAATGGAAAAGACGGTGCATGCTTTTTAAATGTTTTAACCACCTCCTTTACCCTTCCTACCCAACTTTATGTACTTGACTTATTTCAGCCTTAATTACTCTCCCTAAAATCCTGCACATTAAGTGGTTGGAAACGTACATTTTGAGTGAAAATAAAAATACACCTAACAAAGCACTTTTAGAGTAATTTGTTTTTCCCTTTGGAGGGCATTCCAACCTCTGTAATTTAATTCTGTCTTGAGATTTATATATCTGGGGAAAAAACAGGATGTTTTAATCAAGTACATTATATTCCTTTCTCCCCACCCCACTTTCCCTTAATAATAGTTAAACCTATAATGTCTCTGGGGACATCCATCTGATAATAAACATCTATGGTAATAAAAGGATTATATAACCTCCCAGCGGAAGCCATATCATTTTAAAATTCTGAATTCAAGTACTCATTTGTTTTTGGGGAGTCTATAGCTCAGACCTCTGCTAGATTCAGCAGTGAGATGGAGCTTCCAAAAGTATTCTTGTTCCCAAGTAATAACTTTTGCTCTTAGATAACGATGTCACAGGCTTGTTTATCATTTAACAAGTACTTTGATGTACATTATTCCTCTGATTCCTTCAACAATTCCTTTGAGGCTGTTAGGAATCAGCACTTTGTTTTACGGTTGATGAATCTCAGTCCTGGAGAGTTGAAGTGGTTTGCTCCAGGATTCACTACTGGTAGAAATAAGGGGCGGGGGGGGGGGAGGCGGACATACCCTGTTTTCCCGAAAATAAGACCTACCTGGACCATCAGCTCTAATGTGTCTTTTGGAGCAAAAATTGATATAAGACCCGGTCTTGTATTATATTATGTTAAATAAGACCCAGTCTTATTTTACTATAAGTAAATAGTAAGTAATAAGTAAATAGTCTTATAGTAAAATAAGACCGGGTCTTATATTAATTTTTGCTCCAAAAGATGCATTAGAGCTGATAGTCTGGCTAGGTCTTATTTTCGGGGAAACATGGTAGGCTTTTCTGACTGCTGGTCCATTGTGATTTGGGGAAGTAATATGTAATGCTTTGTTTTTTACTGACTGAAAAAGTAACATGTTCATTGTAGAAAATAAAGAGAAAACAGGAAAGTATAAAAAATGAAGATTAGAAATGCTTTCATTCCCACTATCCGGTGACCACTGTTAACATCTTAGAGTGTTTCCTTCCGGGTACTTGTGTGTGTGTGTGTGTGTGTGTGTGTGTACGCATGCGCAGTTATATGTATGTGAATTCTCGCAAAATTGGGATCATATTGCATTGCAGTGGAATGAGCACAGGTGTGCAGCAATGATAATAAAGGTATTTCTGAGTGTGTAACGTAATCCGGGTCTCATTTTCCTCTCCTTCTGTTCAGAATGAAGGAACTTACTAGGGCCAGAGGAAGGGTCAGCTCCAATTCAGCCCCCTTTTATTTGCCTACAATTTCAGAGGACGTATTCCTGGGAGCAGAGGGAGAGAAAAATCTATCTGGACCGTGGAGATGTAACAAAAGTCAGACAGGTAGACCTGCCTTAGGACTAGGAAATGTCACAGGAGATAGTTTCACACAGCCTTCCAGATGTCACAGGGTTTCCTAGCTGCCTGAGGAGTGACCACGGAGGGCGACACTGAGCAATGGCGGGGAGAGACAGGAAGGCAGTGCTGTTTAGAGACTTAAGCCATGGGCTGTGGTGACAGGCAGCAGAGCAGAACTTCAGACCCTAGTCTAAGTAGTCAAGTGACATTAGAGAAGCCTCTGATCCTGTTACCTCCTTTGTAAAATGGGGATAAATATATAATTGACGCAAACCCTTTTTTATAGTGCCTGGCATGTAGAAAGCATTTAACAAATGGCACATTGAAACACAGGGGGTCATCATACCGCTTCGTGGTAGGTCATTTTGTTGCATTTTGTGGGAGACCCTCCACTGCCTCGGTTTGTTGCTGCCACGCCTGGATTCTGGCAGTGCCTGTTCTTGTTGTGAGTCTCTGCTGCCTTGGAGAAAGGATCTGCCCCCACCACTCCCACATCCACTGGTCAGATCTGCTGACTCAATGCACAGCCCCTTAATGAAGGGCCTGCGGTGTGTTAGCTGCTGTGCCAGCCATTCTGGGTTTAAAAGGACAAATAGAATCCATCTCTTCTCCCAGCAGTGCAAGCAAAGAAATAAACCCCCAAACTATGCTCCATGTGCCCAAATGGGAGTTATAACGTACGGTGCATATGTGTGATGCAGGCTCACAGGTCACATGAGGACTGAACATCCTTTCCTGTCAGAAACATCCTTTCCTGTCGCTTCAGAAATATTCAGTAAGAAGCAGAAGCAGGCATGTCACATGTCAGAAGCTGACTAAAAGCCTGAGCACATCATTTATTTTCTCCTCAGAAAAAAAAAAAGAAAGTTTTATCTTGAGGGCTTGGGTGATTGTTGCTGCCTCCTCTGGGGAGGCCTGGGTCTTTGGAGGACTGGGGCATAGACTGCAGGACAGCAAGACAGACTCGCCACCCACCTGCCATCCTGACTGCTACTGCTCTGCCTTCCTTGCTTCCTTCCTTCCTTCCTCCCTCCCACCCTTGAACTCCTATGTAAACCCGATTCTGGTTCTTCCACAGTGAGGATGGTACACATTCTGCCCTCAGGAAGCTGCCGATCTGCCATTAGACAGAGAGATGTAGGTACAAAGTGACAGTCTTTCCTTGGTGAGAATAAGTACAATGTCCCATGAGGGAACACAGAAGGGCCACCTTCACGAAACCTGGTATTTCCTGTAGGACAGGACATCTGAGTTGAGAGCTAAGCAGTGAGTGGGGCTTAACCACCATGGAGACGGGAAGGAGGTTATTCCATACAGGGAAACAGCCTGTGCACAGGCCTGGAGCTGAGGGACAATGACAAGCCACCAGTATGGGGAGACAGCATGGTAGGTTTTGAGTGCACACTTGTGGGTAAGGGGTGCTAAGTTGTTTCAGTGCTGGGATTTCAGTGGTTGCAATACACGTTCTGCCCTGGCTGTGCCTCACTCCAAGAGTGTGTGTGCGTCCACTTGTTGCCTGAACGTTCTAATAGAAAATGAGTAATATCAACAATAGAGTGAGAAGGGGCCCACAGAAAGGTTTGGGCGTAAATCTTTCACGATGGTAATCACCAAGGACTCCATTCTTCCGCCAGTGCAGGAACTTCCCTTTCTCTGCAGCTATTGAAAAAGAAAAGGCCATGCCGTCATTTCTCTGTGATGGTCCAAAGGAGATTGATTTCTTCTGTTGGGTAGGATTATCTCCAGATTCGAGGGGCAAATCAGCCGGAGAATGATGTCTCGAAGGATGGCTCCAGCTTTTGATAAAGTGGACCGAGAAGTCAGAACAACTGGAAATAAATCCAGGTTCCGCCGATATCTGGTCGTGTAGCTTTAAGCAAGTTCCTGAGCCTGTCCTGTAGATCAGGAATAAATCCCCCCTACAGTGCAGGTGTGTTGTGAAGTTTAAGGACGATGAGGCACCTAGGTGCCTAGAACAGTGCCTGGTGTGTCAGAAGCCCCACGTAAGAGATGGTTCTAGCGGAGGTGATTACTCACCTCTGTTGGTTGAAAACGCATCTCTGGGGGAAGAAGAAATTGGCACTAGATTTTAGGCCTTTGTGAGGTGGGGTATTGGAGTGTCTCAGCTCTCTGAGCAGGGGAGGTAAGGAAAAATATCTCCTCCTTTTGCATGTATTTATCCGTCCTCCAAATGTGAAGTGCTTCCTTAAAAGGCCACAGTAAGAATGCATATCTTGGTCTTTGAAAATCTTTCTGTCAAAATCCCTTCCTCTCCATGGGGCCCCTCTCCTTCTTAAGTGCAGCGTTTCCCTACTAAAATCTGTCTGCGTCACTGTGTGG
Source organism: Rhinolophus sinicus (assembly GCF_036562045.2). NCBI lineage: Eukaryota > Metazoa > Chordata > Mammalia > Chiroptera > Rhinolophidae > Rhinolophus > Rhinolophus sinicus. The sequence continues at coordinate 91,165,119 of NC_133759.1, read as the reverse complement.
CCCAGCAGTTCTCGAGGTACGGTTCCTAGTATCACCAGGGCACTGTTTTGTGTTTTTGTTTTGCTTTCACTGTGTTGATATTTGACTGACAGTATAAAAACAACAGTGGAAAAAGTTTGTGGTGCTTTAGCACACAATTCAAGGCAATGAGACCAAACCATACAAGGGGTCATATTCCTCATTGGTGCATACTAGCAATGTGTGTGTATGTGTGTGTGTATATATATATATATATATATATATATATATATAGATATAGATATAGATATATATATATATATATATATATATATATCTATATATATATATATATCAGTTTCACTTAGTAATGTCCTTCAGGAAGTAGTAAAAGTTATTAGTATTATTAAATCTACACCTTTGACTACACATATTTTTAGTATTCTGTGTGATGGGATGAAGAGTATATGTAAAGTGTTTCCGTTGCATATTTACATATGATGGCTGTCTCGGGACTCATGCTGCTGTTTGAACTACAAGCCAGACTAGTAGCATTTTCGTGGAACTCCATTTAAGTGAAGAACGAAAAATAAAAAAGAAGAATGACAGACACCAAAGTTTTCGTAACAACAGTTATACGGTTTGCGTTTTTTGAAAAATGAACAAAGTGAGCTTGTCACTTCGAGGAAAACAACTTGATAGTATGTGTTCTCAGTGATAAAACAAAATTTTATGAACTTGAAGCAAAATTTAGAATTTTAGAAAACCGGTTCTGCCCCTACAGTGAGATTAGCAATTTCCCGGAATTCAGACTGTTCTGATGCGATGGGAGGTGATATTAACAAATGTGATTTTTTTGATATTTTATAATAAAATGTGTCAACATTTGGAAGATTTGTATCTGTCTGATAAACAATATTTTCCTGACATAATGTCGCAAAATCATGCATGAGTAAAAGATCCATTCAAAGTACAAGATAACCAATCAATAGATTTTAATGTTATAAAGTATAAAACTTCATTAATATGATTTCATATTTCACATTGCAATAACTCTTAAAAATTTACCATTTGTTGCTTTTTAGTGTAGTATCAAAGAAGAATAGCCGTGATTACTTTGGAAAGGCCATTAAAACACTCTTCCCTTTTGCCACTGCATATGTTTGTGAGATGAGATTTTATGCATGCATCTCAACCAAAGTAACATATAGTGACAAATATAAGAATTCAGCTGTTTTTATTAAGCCACACATTAAAGAGATAAGCAAAAATGTAAACTAGTGCCATATTCACTGATTGTTTTTTGAAATTAAAAGAAATTTATATTAACATACACTAGACTGAGTGTAATTTTAAATAAATGTATGAATATTTTTTTTTCTGTTTTAATTTTTAATGTGGACATATTAATAGACCTAATCCATATAAACAAAAATTTTCTGGAATCCACAATAATTTTCAAGAGTATGAAGTGATCCTGAATCCAAAAAGCTTGAAAATCACTATTACAGCCAAGACTTTGGTCCTGTAAAGAGGATTCAGAAGAGTTCTTTTTGTTAAACATGTACCAGAAAGAAAGTAATAGGCAGAAGGGATGGGGAGGTGGAGGAGTGAGAACTCCTGGTAAGTTCATTTGGTCTTTTTCTCTTTCTATTTTTTTCAACTGCTAAATTCCCTTCCAAATTTGATAAGCTGGAATTTGGAGTAATTTTTCGCTTTTATGTATGATTCTGTGGGAGAAACAAAAATATTGACAAACTGCAGAGAAAGAGAGAGAGAGTGTGTGTGTGTGTGTGTGTGTGTGTGTGTGTGTGTGTACACGTGTATGGGGGTGGGGTTAGGTTGGAGGATTATTATCTTGGGCAAATAACATCACTTCCCTGTGAATATTTTTTTTAAAGAGGTTTAATGTGGATGGTTTATAATTGTCTCCCCCCAGCTTCTGAAAAATCCCTTAGATCGATGAGACTATTACTCTAAGAAGGAACTCTTAAGTGAGATGTCCCTCTAATACCTTTGGGAAAACTGGAAAATAAAAAATTAACATCGAGATTCAAGCTTAGAACAGTCCAGTAAATGTGTATGACCTTGGACTCAATGAAGCTCGGAGTTTACCCAATAATTTAAGAACTTGATGAGTTTTCACCTTGAAAAAGACCCATCTATAAGCAGACTCCTTTCTGATTGAGCCAGTTGCTGCTCTGGTCTTTTAAGGACGCTGAAGTTGAATGATGGCTTTCCGTGCACCCATTCTTACCTATGTTTTGTATTCTAGACACTTTTTCACGTTCCACCTCTAGTCTTATGTCCATACAATCCAGGGTTGTGAAGAGAGAGCACTGTCGCTCTCATGTTACCCTCGGGAAGACTGAGGGATAGAGAGGTTAAGTGAGTTGAACATGTCAGTGTGGCCTGACGGCTGGCTGAGTTCTTTGATCCCTGACTTTGCAGAGCTCATGTTTGCACTGGGGAAATGAACATTGCACATGTGATCCCATTTGACAATATGGTAGGAAAAAAATGGAGCATGAAGAAGGACAAACTGCTTTCTACTTGCAGAACTGTCGCTCAATTGGTGCGTGTCACTTAACATCATTGAAAGTGTGGGTTTGTTCTTTTTTCCTGTCATCACATATGATAATAGTATCTTACAGGTTGAAATGTGAGAATTAAAGGAATGAATAAAAGAAACAAAAACAGGGCATGCATGGCAACTAATAATTGGTCAATCCATGGTCCTTTTTATCATCATTAGTCAGAGTCAGAGGCAGGAAAGATCACTGTGTGTTGGTATCTTCTAGGTTCATGTCTGTCTCTAAAGTTTGCGTGGATGTTTGGTCTGTGAAGACCAGAAGCAATGTTTTAGGGAGGCAAGGGTTTGTGGGAATAAGACCAGGATGAGCAAAGGTGAAGTAAAACAATGTGCATGAAACGTGGAATGAGGGTAGCAAGGATATGTACGCACTTGAGACTGGCAGTTATATTGGTATTATATGGCTATTCTTCCACACGTCTCTGTTCCAGGATTTCTTCCTTTTTCTCTGTACTCTCTCTACATTAATTCACCTGAACTCGTGGCTTGAACCACCCATGTGCTGGCTTCCAAAGGTACACCTCCTAGCATGCCTCTCCCTGGAACTCCACATCTGCACGTATGACCAGTTGCCTTCTTGACAACCATCTCTGCTTGAATTCAGTCCACGAAAAGGAGGACTCTTGCTTTCTCCTTGCAAACCTGCTTCTCTATAATTCAGTAAAGGGCACCACAAATCACCCAATTGCTCAATTCAAATGCATACAACTCCATCTTGATTCTTCTTCCCCCTCCATCTTACGTCTACTCAATCGTCAAGTTCTTTCATCATAACCTACAAAATATACCCAGCCACTACTTACATCTCTTCTTCTCTGGGGTGATTATCTGGTTCAGTCTCTCTCGTCTTTCACAAGGAACATGTAATAGTCTTCTAAACCGCCCTGTCTCATTGTACACCCCGCCCCAGTCTACTCTCCCCTCATCAGTCAGAGCCTGCGTTTGAAACATAAACAACACCATGCCATTGCCATACTTAAAACACAATGATTTTCTAATGACTTTAGACCAAAACTCAAGTTCCTTCCATACCCTGTGTATTACCGATCCCTCCCCTCCTCTCCCAATACCGTAGAACACATGCCTTCTCGCTTCCTGGCCTCCCACCTCACTGCCTTCTTTCTGAACTTGGAAAATCGCCAAGCTTAATCCTGCCTCTGGGCCTTTGTGTTTGCTGCCCTCTTTGTTGGAAATGCTCTTCTCACAAACCTTTCCATGGATGGCTCCCAATGGGTGAAGTCACATCGTAAATGTCATTCTTCAGGGAGGGCTTTTCTCACCTCATAATCTAGAGTATCTCATTCCCTCTTCTGGTCATTTTCTAGGCTCTTACTCTACTCTATTTCTTCTGGTATAGTAGATTATCACTTCTTTCTTTGTGTATCATATCGTAAGAAGTTCTGGAAGCTCTGTTTGACTCACCTGTGTGGGTCCCTCTTTCTCTCTTACCTTGTGTGGACCTCATTGTTGGCATTCTTTGGTTCCATCATTTTTTTCCCCCAGAATATCCTAGCCCTGGATTAGTGCTTCCATCTACTTCCCCTTGTACATGTCCAGGAGGGTAGGCTTTGTTGTGTAAAAATCACAGAGCTGTGAATACTGGTACTTTTGCTGCTAGAACTCCTCATGTACTTTTCCTCTTTATCTTAGTTGTACGAGGTCAGACAATTAAGTTCACAAACTTGTTGCAATGATGTTGCTAACCTTTTTTGATATCAAAGGGATTATTCATTCTGAATTTGTACCAACCGGACAGTTAGCCAAGTTTACTGTTTGGAAGTGCTGAAAAGGCTGCATGAAAAAGTTAGATGACCTGAACTTTTCTCCAACAATTCATGGCTCTTGCATCATGACAGTGAACCAGCTCACACACCTCTGTCTGTGAGGGAGTTTTTAGCCAATAAGCAAATAACTGTATTGGAACACCCTCCCTGCTCACCTGATCTGACCCCCAATGACTTCTTTATTTACCTGAAGATAAAGGAAATATTGAAAGGAAGACATTTGGATGATATTCAGGACAGCCAGGGTAATACAACGACAGGTCTGATGGCCATTTCAGAAAGAGTTCCAAAATTGCTTTGAAAGGTGGCATCGCCACATAGCTTCCCAAGGTGAATGCTTCACAGGTGACCATAGTGATATTCAGCAATGAGGTATGGAGCACTCTTTCTAGGATGAGTTCACAAACTTAATTGTCTGACCTTGTATGTGTTTGTTTGTTTGTTTAAGGAAACTTGATTCACTAATCCCCCTCTTTCTAACAGGTAATATTTATTAAGTCCTTACGCTCTAGAGGACACTTTACATGTGTTATCTCATTTAATCCCCTCGCCCACCCTGAGACCTGGTTCTGTGACGCCTCATTTTACAGCTGTGCCCAAAGCCACAGAGCTAGTTGAGTAGCAACAGAGCTAGGATTCAAACCTGCATCTGTCCAACTCGAAAGCCTATTTTGATATCAGATTTAACATACTTATAAAGTAAACTAATTCTACAAGTAAATCCCAAACTATTATCCCTTTAAATGAATGTTTCCATCTCTACTACCTAATTAAATAATCGTGTCAGTAGATGCAGCACAAAAGACCGTTTTCATAGGCAGGGGAAAAGTACCTATCTCTTCCACAGCCTCCTATTTCTTTCCTTGGTATGTCTGGTGCTAAATGGTCTTTAAATAGCGATTGAACCACCCATGGAGAGACCTCAGTTTACACATTTTCTTGGTGCACATGAGTGTTGTTCCTCTTTCCCTGGTTTGGGAGGGTTTGGCTTAGTTTATGGCTAAAATAACGGATGGATACAATTTGTAAGCACGACACAAGTGACTGAATTTGAAAAGGAAAATGTGTTTATATACATATTTTCCTTTCATTCTGTTTCTGTGGAGATTAAAACGTATCTGGCACCTGAAGCTACAATTGCAGCAGAGAGAAATCTTTTAAAATACGTAGAATCGGAATGTTATAGCTGGAAGGGACACTGTCTGGGAGTTGATGGCAGAGGGCACAGATCTCATTCCCTCTATGGCCACGGAACAAGAAAGTGCTTGTGTGATGGGCTGTGAATCCTAGTGGATTCAGTAAGAGGCGGGGTCTTCCTTTCTAAGCCTAATTTCTGTTCATTTGTAAAATGTGGGCAGTAATACTGCTTGGCCCACAGGGCAGTTACGTGCCTCACACATACATTGTTTATCACTGTGCTTTACCCAAACGTGCTCAGGAAATGCCAGCTGTCCTCCCTGCCTCTTTTTGCTTCTTTCTTTCTTCCTCGTTAGCATTAAGCCTTCAATGACAGATTTATTTTTTTTTTTAAGCCTTCTGGGTTTGTCTGATGTTTGTCCTTCTCCATGCTAGAGAGTTATCATTTTTATTTGGGAAATACATGATTATTTTGTGTTTTCTAGGGTCCAATAGATATCACTTTCCCCTTCATTTTTTTTTTTTTTTCTTAACTTAGTGTTAGTAGGTGTGCCTGATGCTTCCAAAGGCCAAAACCCAAAACGTCAGAGTTTGGAGGAAGGAAGGTTTATTGATAAGAAGGTGCCAGCCAAGAAGATGGGAGACCTATGGGGCCTCAAATCCGTCTTGCTCGCTGGACTGAGCTAAGGGTTTTTAAAGGGTTAAGGGGAACAGGTATGCAGAAATGCTGGTGGGGCAAGTTTTAACCGGAGGACCTTGGAACCTGGCCGTTTATGGTAAAGGGGCATCAACACCAGATCTTCCTGGACAACGGACCCTTGCCTTCTGAAAGGGTTCTGGTGTTTGAGTTCTGGTTATGTCCTAGTTCTTTGGTTCTGTGTGTGGAGTGAGGGGGTGGAGACTCGGATTCTGGGTGCAGGTGGAGGTCGAAGTTCTCTCCTCTGCGCATGCTTCGGCTGCATGATGCCATTTTGTTCTGTTCTCTCTGAAAAACCACTCAGTATCGTGTTAAACAGGATAGGACCATTTTGAGCTGGTTCTGTGGTTACGTGAGTTCTGATAGCTTCATGAATCCAGCTCCTGCTTCTCTCCCATCATGTCTGTAAGAACCACAGAGTGTTGACTAGAGGTCAGTCACTGCACTTGATGTTTATATACATATTATGACTTTATTCACCTCACTCAGAAAAAAGCTACAGTCAGCATTATCTCCACTCTTGCATTGAATAAATTAACTGAGAAAGGTCAAATGCCTTATTCCAAGTTCCATGGCTTATAAGAGGCAGAGTCAGGACTTGAAATCTGGGCCATTTTCACCCAAGCACAAATATCTTACCCACTGTGCTATAATGCCAACAGCGACCAATAATACTTAACCTTCAGTCATTTATAACTGTCATGGAGTTGGTCACTTGTTTATGACACAGATTTCAAACGTTTCCATGATTAAGGATTAAGTTTAAGAGCCAATGGAGGAGATTCAAACCCATCCTCGCTACTGTGTCATCACTTTCCCTCAGCCGTGTCAATTAGGAAAGCCTATAATTTCCAGGGTTTTCATTCCTCATCAGCCCCATGGACCCTTTGTTCCAGGAGTCTTCCTCTTGTGTAGAGATGTTGTTGGACAGCAACTACACTCCTTGATGTCAACCTTAAATGGGAGACATACCCTCCGAGCTGTAGCCGTCACAAGTTCCTGTAATTAATTCCGATTAATTCTCTTATCTATGAAGGAAGGTCATGCTTTTTCAGTACCCGTACCTCTAGTTCTCCTACTGTATGAGTTTAATCATCCCTTTGGACAGCTCTAGTTACAAAAACACTATTGTATTTCTTAGTAATCTGTTACATCCGTGCCATCCATGAATTGATTTCACAGCACTTACATTTTATTATCTTTACATCTTCCTTCCAGCATATTGTCTACCTACGAATGCATTATCTTTGGCAATTGAGATTTTACCCATCATTCTGATGTCATTTCAAAAGTCACAAAGCTCAGGCACAAAGACTTCCTTGATTCTTTCATTTGATTCTATATCTCTACTTCTCCCCTGTCAAAAACAGACAAAATAACTGCAAGTGATTGTACCTGTCCCGGAACTTTCACAGCACTTTAGCTGAGACAATTAGCACTGCATACCTTGTACAATAAACGTCTCTGTGCCTGTCTCCACTCTCTAGAGTCTGAGCTTTAGCAAGTTAGAGATTATTGTGTAATTAGGATGCTTTGAGTTTGCAAGAAACAGAATACCCAATTAAAATGGACTCACACAGTAAAATATTGTCTTATTTAACCGAATTCCTGAGTTAACAGAGAGTTCCAGAATTGCTTAATTCAGCTACTCAACAATTCCGGGCCTGAAGATTTTTTTTCTGTGAATCTCTTGGTTTCCCTCTCAGGGACTCGAGAGGGCTGCTGCATATGCCAGCAGCATCTGCCCAGAAGTCAACATTGCAGGAGGGAAGGAGTAGAACAGGTCTATTGCCTCTATATACCTGTTTTGTTGTTGTTGTTGTTGTTGTTTTTCTTTTCTTTTTTTTTTTTTTGCTTGTTTGTTTTGTTTTAATCTAGGAAGAAAATATTTTCCAAAAGTTCTTCATTAGAATTCTATGTCTCATTAATGAGAACTGGTTCACATGTCTGCCCCAAACCAACGACTGGCAAAAGGGGGTGGGATTATCAACATTGGTTTAGATCATTCAAAGTTTAGGTTAGTCAAAATGTATCCCCTGGGACTAAGGGAGGGGCCTGTCTTTGCTGAGCAGATTGTCATCTGCCTGCCTGCTGAATAAAATTGGAATTCTGTTAGCGATCAAGGAGGAAATGGCTCTATTAAATAGAGTCAAGAATATTTGAATATATTGAATCTATATTCAGTAGATGAAATAATATTTGCCACAGTTTTGGCCTAGCTATCTCTGCATTTCTCACAACGGGTGCTGAGGTCTCAATGAATGCTTATTGGACAGAATTAATTCATTGATTTGATTTATTCAGCAAATATTTAGTAAATATCCATGGTATGATAGGCACTGTTCTAAGGGTTAGATAGACAGTGGCAAGTAAAATCAGATGGAATCCTGCCATTGGTATAAAAATAGTAGCTAAGCTTACTGTGGTGAGAAGTAGAGCTAAAGATTTTATGTTTATTCTTTTCCTTCGTCCTCAACCTTATAGGATAGGTTCTACTCAAATCACGGTTATTTCCAATGAGAAAATTGTTTCCCAACAAAGTTAGGATGCTTGACAAAAGTGATAAAGGTAGGAGTCACACCCACTTTTGTTTGAATCCTTTTAAATAATGTGTGTGTGTGTGTGTGTGTGTGTGTGCCCGCGCGTATGTAATAGAATTACCTTCCTCGTTTTAGTAATGAGTTCTATTTCTTTATTCTGATTTGAAGGGCATCTTTTATTGTTCTCTCAGCCTTTCTTCAGGTCCTCAAAGGCCTTTTTTATCTTCTGTTCAGCGTGGTGGGGCAAGTCTGTTTACCTGCATGATGGTTTAAATGATGGTTCTCTTATCCTGTGACTTTACTCCCTGAAGAGCAAGCTGTGACTTTTGAGGAACCCGTTAACAGACTGGGACAGTATACCATCGCAGTGATTGGAATGCCCTCTACTTTTGAACTACCTTATGTTTACTACAGCAAACAGTGCCAGAAAAGAAATCACACAGTTCAGGAACACGCAAGATGGAGACAACAGGCATATTTTGTTTTCCCTGTATCGTATCTTAAAACATTAAGTTACCCATGCTTAACAATGGAGATTTTTCACCCCAAATGCGGATTTCCACCTCCTATTGAAAAACAGGGAGATTAGCAGGACTGGGGGTGCAGGCTGGCAGGAGGTGTGTGCCTCAGGGCAACAGCTGGCAGGAACTGAGTAGCTGCTGCCTGTCTTGGCTGGGACGTGGCCTCCAGTTTGCCACGATAACACTTTTACAGCTGATGGCTTTACTCATTTTAGGTGTCAGCTGTATTAGTCAGCATCTGCTACAGCAAACAACTCCACAATTTTAGTGGCAACATCAACTATGTAGTGCAACTGCAAACACTGATTTCTTGTTCACATGGTGGGAGCCTGGTGGCTCAGCTAGAGCTCTGCCAAGCAGGCTGGCTTCATGGATATGCAGCCTGTACTGTCCCAGAGGGTCTTCGGCTAAGAAGGGACCCACATATGATTTAATGTTCTCTTGTCACTGTCTTACATTTTTAAAATTTTGAACAAGGGGCCCCAGATTTTTATTTCACAACAGATTGCATAAATTAGGTAGCCAGTTCTGCCTCCAGGTGCTATGTGTCTTCTCTTTTAGGACTCAGGCTGAAGGAGCAGCCACTGTCAGATCAATCTGTCCCTCGGGGCCGAGGACAAAAGGTTGTGGAACTAGGCTAACGCAACAGGATGCCTCTTCAAGCCTCCACCAGGAACGGACACATGGCCACTTCCTATGAGTTAGGCAAGTCACGTGGCCAAGCCCAAAGTCATAGCTGTGAGCAAGTGTGGTTTATCCCAAGAAAGCACCAACCATAGCAGTCTAATCCTACCCTGAAGTTTGTCACTCTTGTGACAGTGACAAAATGCCATTCCTATATATCTGATATCCTACCTAGAGCCAATGCTCAAGACTTGGTTAGACGGAGTGGCCAACGGGAATGTGCTGGGATCTGTAAGACAATATCAAATGGCAAGTAATGAGTTTGCCAACAGTCGATAGTTTAGTTTTTGAAAGGTATGAAACCAAACATGCTGCTGGCTATAATTTTTCTCACAGATTTTCCCTTGTTCAAATTGAAGACCAATTTGAGTCTTATTCAAAATGTGCCTTGAGTCATTTTACTGTGTTTAAGTATTAATGTGTCTTCATCATGGGTGTAGGTTTTTTCCATTTGTTTTTTCTCAAGCAAAGATGATAAAATTAAATAAATCAATAGACTTTAGCATTAACAATAAGATTTTTTTTTTTTTTTGGTAGGATATTACTGCTCCCTGGTTAGCTGAGTATTTAATTCTCCCAAGACTTAGAGAAGCTTCAGTCATGACACATAACCCATCTGCAATGTCCGAACCTAATTTCAGGCTTCATTATTATGATTGAATGAGGATTTGGGCTTTATGAATCTTTATGAGAAGAACATATAGAGACTTCGAAAATTCTGTGCCTGTTATAGAGGAATTCTTTTTGACAATTCCCAGAATTCCCTTTGTTATGGACACATCAATAGTTCACACAAAGGATACATATTTGAATCTGAATTGAGGTTGCAGAGCTCAGTCCCTCAGCTCAGACGTGGTGATTGTGGTTCAGGCCATGTATCTGAGTGTCACGACTCTGATCACAGAGAAGAATGGGGAGTGAGGGGGCTGGAGCTAGGAGGAAGGTGTCATAATAGCAGTAGGGCTGTTGGATCAAAAACCTAGACAACAATTTGTACTGTATGATAATTGCAATGTCAATATTCCGTTCCTGAAATCTTGCCTGCAGGCAATCTTTGTCCTCAAATCTTAAAGAAGTAATTATGAAAGCCAGACAGCCTTTGTTGGTATCATAACACCAAGTTTTCAAAGGATCCGTTTGTCTACCCTCTCATGTACTCATTACAATTACCAGGTGCCCTAGGCAGTACCAATGTTACCATTATTTCTATTTTACATACAAGGAAATGAAAACCTGAGGGTCATCCAGCAGACAAGGGACAAAAAAGAAAAGAGAGATTTCCTGAATTTTGGCCATTGCTTTGGTTCTGTGGGGGTCTGAGATATCCTTGGTAAACACTAGAGAATTTTCTCCATGACTGATCTATGTACAGACAGCACAGCTTAATGTGCAGGTTTCAGATTTAGAGAGACCTAGGATTGACTCCTACCTCTGCCACTTACTAGCTGGGAGACCGTGGGTAAGTCACCCAAATTACCTCAGCTTCCTCCATCACCTGGGATAATAATACATGGCTTGAGTAGTTATTATTGGGATTACATGAAATATAGCATGGAAAATACTTAGCATGATCCCTAGAACATACTATTTATGGAGATCTAGCCTTCCTATGCAATTTTGAACAGGTTAGGAAATAAAAGAAAAACTGGGGACCAAAATATCACCTTATTTACTGATAGCAGGTTGGAGAATGTGGCTTCAGGTCTGATCGCTAACTGGGCTTGTTCTTCAGTGAGCTCAGAATTGGTCCGTAGGCAGGACAGGTGCCCCCCTTTCCCACAGAAGTCTCCTGTACCCAGGATGGCTGGAGGAACCGAGGCTTTGTGCTGCCCAAGAAGGGAAAGAAAGAGCTAGATGGACTCTTCTTAGTTACTCGAGCCAAGTTTGTCAATCAGAAAAATCTCTCCACTACCCCAGCGACAAAGTGAAGAAAGTGACAAAGACAGACCAGGGGTAACACTAGTTGAGCTCATAAGAAATGAATTTCAAGAGTGGAGAAATGGTCACCACTAACATAATTTCTCAGTAAATATTAGCTGTTATTGTTATTGGCGTTCAAGTAGGAGATGCGGATGTATACTGAAACCTCCAGAACTAAAATGACTCCAAAGGTACGGAGCCCCAAATCTTCCCGTGGGTTAGCACTATTCCACGATGAGGCTGCCTTTTAGATGGGGTTAAACATAATCTTGCTATCAGGAAGGTATCCCATGAACAAGCTATTTGGTGTCCATGACATACTTCTATCAAACTACAGATTGCTTTAGAAGCAAAAGCTATGCCTTAGGTATCTTTACATTACCCACAGTGCCTTGTAGAGTTGTCACCAATAATTATACTGATTGCTCATCTAGCTGTGGATTTTATAGCTTGCAAAGCACTTTTGTGTTGATGATCTCATTTGGTCTTTTCACCGGTCCTGACATGGAGGAAAGAAGGAAAGGAAGAGGTTATTCAGCTCATTTCATGTCTGAGGTTGTTGAAGCCCAGAGCAGCTATGTGATTTGTCCAGCTAATGAAGCAGAATGCCAACATTTGATTCTGGAGCTGGGATGTAGGTCACTGACTCTTAATGCAGTGTTCCTCCCATTAATTTTCAGTTTTTATTTTATCTGAGTGGAACTGATTTTCCTGGAACCGGTTGATGTCATATATATCATCATAGGAATCCCAGCAGTGTTCATAAGACAAGTTAAATGTTTTAGACAGGGAGGCTATGCAGGCTTGCTTCTCTTAGCATATCTGCTGATACTTCTGCCATTTATTGTGGGACATGGGTCGTCATGACAGTGGGAAGAAGGGGGCTAAGCTGGAAGAGAATTATAAAAATGTCTGGTGAGATAGTACCAAATGTGGAGGAGAATATGATTGTTGTAAAAGGAGACACCCCAGAGTCGGTGACGTTTCTCATGGGGCTGGATTCCTGACTTGCCTCCCAAGAGCCAGAAGCCATTAAGAGAGAGGTGACTTGGCAGGAAGACTAAATTAAGTCCATTTTTGCCTTGAGCATCATTAATTAGAACCACATCCCTGTGTCGCCAACCCAAATCATACCCCAATGCAAAATGGGAAAAGAAAATACGACAAACACAATAACGCTCCCCCAACATGTCCACATTCTAATCCATGGAGCATAAAATTATGTTACCTTCTATGGCAAAAGGGACTTTGAAGACGTGATGAAGTTAAGGCTCTTGAAATGGGGAGATGATCTACATGGGCCCAGTGTAATCACAAGTTGTATAAGTGAACGGAGGCAGGAGAGTCACAGAAGAAGATGTTATAATCGAAGTAGAGGGTCGAGTGGTACAATTGCTGACTGGGGGCCATGAGCCAAAGAATGTAACCAACCTGCCTCTAGAAGCTGGAAAAGTCAAGGAAACAAATTCTTCCCTAAAGTCAACAGAAGGAACACAGAAGGAATGCAGCACTGCCACCACCTTGATTTTTAGCTTTAAGACACACACTTTAGACTTCTGACTTCTAGAACTATACGATACTAAATGTGTGTTGTTTCATGCCATTGAGTATCCTGTGCTTTTTTGACAGCAGCAATAGGAAACTAATATAAACAGAGTGAGCTTTAAATTTTGGTTCCTGTGTTTAGTTGCCTCTTACTTTGGGCAAGTTATTTCTAAGTCCCAATTAACTAATGGGATGATAATAGTACTTTCTTCACTGGATTGTTTAGAGGATTAAATGAGATAATAGATGGAAGACACTTGCTCACTGTGTGTAACATATTAAGAGCCAAATTAATAGTTGTTGAAAATGCCAGTAAATATCATCTTTTGGTTTTTCTTTACAAGTTTTCATCAGCTTCAAAATCACAGAAATTAATTTTTAAATCTAAAAATTGCACCATATCTATATATACCACAGTGTGCTTCAGAAAAAAAAAAATTATGCTTAGCATGTTGAATTTCTTTTATACACAAGAAGGTAATTAATTGACTCCGATTCACCTTGGGAATGGGAAGTGGGTTTTGGATAGTATTACAGATTACTTAAGAGAATGCAGAGAGAGGCTCGGAAATACGGTCAACACCAACCATAAGCTTGTAACAAGATGGTTCAACTTTGCCAACAGAGACTAGATTTTGAGGAAACCCTTAAACTACCAATTTATAGAAACATGATACAGAAGAAAAGTCAGAAGACCTTTACTTGAAATACTGTCCCCTTCACCCACTCAACTAATGACCTGTTCCTATTCCCGCTTCAGGCCTCAGCTCCGTATCCTTCCCTCTGGAAGGTGTTTCCTGCCCTCGCAAACCCTCCTGCCTCTCTGTCAGGGCTACATGACCTGCTGGTCCCTTCTCAAGATGCCCTGGGATTAGTCCCAGTACGACTTTGTAACTGCCCGTTGTGTCTCTCTTTCTGTCTGTCTTTACCTTCCATGGAAGAATGGGCTGTGCCTTTCCTGGTCACTGTTGTCCTCGTCTCTCAGCACAGACGTCAGTAACTATACGTTTGAGGAAAGGAAGGATGGCAGGCTCTGGTTGGAGTTCTGTCTTGGATGTTATAATACAAGCCTTACGCCTTTGTCAGTCTTCTAAGCCTCAATTTCCTAATCTGTAAGCTAGAATGCCTTTTTTACTAACCTCCCCGGGATGTTGTGAGGTCCAAAGAAGGTAAAGCAGAGTCGATTTAGACTAATACAAGAGGCAGCAAAAGATAGTGGATAAATACCAAAAGGACACATAGAATTTTTGATTCTACGTTTCATAAATTTTCTTTCACGAGCAACCGAGTAACAGGAAAAGACTATCAGGAGCTTATTTGGAGGTTGTAGGAATTGAAATAATGAAACACAAGGTAGCACTACATTAAAGTTGCAATACATGAAGTTAAAAAGTGAAAATGAGGAAGAACTTTCTAAATGTTTAAACTATTTAAGAGTGAATTGGTATTTCATGAAAGCAAATAAGCATCAAGTTTAGGAATGCCGTGCAACAGGAACCTGGGCAAACACTCAAAGGGAATATTTATCTTTAGTTCATTTCAATCCATAAATATGTATTGAATGTGTACCGTGTGCCAGACACTAGTGCTATGATGACAGATAAATCACAACAAGCTCCCAGCCTAGCAGAGTAGACTGGCAAGTGAGCAGGCAATTGCAGTCTAGTGCAATAAGCATTTGCAATGAGTGCATGCAAAGGGTACCAAGAGAGCATGTTCTCAGGGACATCGGAGGGACATCATCCCCTTCCACATGACGGAAAACTAGGCAAGAGAAGAGTGGAAAACACAGAGCGATAGATGGTACTGAGGATGAGAGTAGCAGGTGCAAAGGTCTGGAGTTCCAGGAAAGCATGCAACAATGGGAAAAGCCAGGTTGTGAGTGCTGGGAACATGTTATTAGATGGGGAGCATGTCAAGGGTCAGAAATGAAGATTGGGGGTATCGTGCTAAGAAGTTTGGCAGTGGGGATCCATAGAAAGGACTATAAGTGGATCCAAACGCAGGCTGGTTTTAGATGATAAATCCACCAGGGGCGTGGAGAACATGTCTTAGTGGGGAAAGACCCCGAGCAGGAAGGCAGTAAGGGAGACTGAAGTGAGCTAAGGGCAGTAGGATAGAGAGAAGTGACAGTTTTGAGAGGTCTCTAACATTATTAAGGTATCTGATAACTTCACCCCAGATCTCTCACCTAGAGATTCAATAAGTCCATAAAAGTTGGCTGCACAAAATACCCAAATGAAGAGTCCACCCCACACTGATACAGAGAGACCATAACCACGGAGGCATTTGGAGACTACAGTAGCCACACCCGGGGTTTCCAGTTGAGAGCGTTTTCCCTGCTGACTCCCAGACTCCAGGAGCCTCCGTGGTAGGCTCCCCTCTTGGGGAATTTTTGATGGATGTCAATCCCCTGTTGTTTACTTTCCATTTTTCTCCCTTTAATGTAGCATACATAGGTTTTTATGGGCCCCTATTTCATTCGCGTACCTCTTTTGTTGCCATGGAAATCAGCTTCAATTTTCTCCCGTTCTGGCAATTGTGTTTTTATAGTCCTCTGCTTTCAAAAAGATAAGCTGCCTCATATTTATTTCACATGCATGTCAGAAGTTGACCTCGCTTGAGACACAGCCAACCTTTACTCCAAGACTACACCGCAGTTATTTATTGTAGCTGATGTCATTTTGATTTCTGCCTGTGAGATCAGTTTCCAATAAAATTTCTTTTGGCTTTTACATACCTCTGCTATCCAGGGGCTAGCGCTCGGCAAGACTGTAAGATTAAATTCTAGGTGGGCTCAGAGGCTAAAGACGCTGAGATGGGGCTGCAAACTCTCTATTAAAAATGAGGGAAACAAGTATGGATCAAAGAAGGAAGCTGAAAGCAGGGAGTCTAGTGCCAGCTGAGCTGCTAACTGGCTTTCTGACCCCGGTCACATCACTTCATCCAAATTTGTATTTCCTCATCTCTAAAACCAGGAAGATGGACTAGATTAGCAAACATCTTTAAGCGAGGCGGTATATGAAAAAGACAGAGTACAACAGCTTGGTTAAGGAGGGGAGGACAGAATTATTTTGATTTGAGAGGTTTCTTGTCATTTTTATCTTTTGAATTCAAGAGTGTTTCTGATTGCTATGAAAGTCTACAATTATAAGCGTTGTTTTTCTTGTCTAATGTGTGGTTACCATACTAACAGTGTCAAATAAGTAGTGATTGGCTTACTTCTCCTGGCATTCTCCAATTTGGTGTCTCTTGAGTTATCTATGTCTGTGTGTGGTCACTGCATCGACCAATTCTACCTGTATCTTTTTAATTTGGACTATTGGGCATAGAAAAGTATCAGCTTGGTCAGTTTTCACTGTCTGGGCATTTATTTAGAGACTTCAATCAATAAAATATGGAATTTCTAAAATAAGGAAATCTAAAATTCTATAAGGTGTGGATACAAAAAAAGTAATTTGTTCAGTAAATACTTATTCAATGTAAGAGGCATTAACCACATGAAACACTGATGATAAAGCTGCAAATGGTGAGGGAGTCCGTCCACAAGGAAGCGGCAGCCTAGTAGGCATGTCATGTGGGCGACCAACGTGTTACGATATGATGAGTGCCTCTCTTACAGGGAAGAGCACCGGGCTCCTCATCTGGACATGGCGGGGCTGGCGGTGGTGACTGCAATGGCAGCACAAAGCTTCTCCAAAGAAATGAATCCTGAACGGATTCCATGTTACCTAGTGAATAGGGTGGAATGATATCGCAGGCCAATGCAGGAAGGGAGTGTGTAAGGGAGTCGGGGGAGAAGAGGGTGCATGGGGAGGTGAGGGCCAAATCTTGAAAGGTCTTCTAGATGGCTTTGTATATGGGCAATCAAGCTTGTTGGTGCTTGTTGTTGAGTCCATGGGGACATGTATTGGTCAGAGTTCTAATGTGGCCATTGACAGAAACCAGCTCCAGTTGGCTTAAGCTAAATAGTTGTTTATCTTCATATAAACAAAAAAGGTATCTTAGAGAACCTTAGAGTAGGGATGCAACTGGCTCTCAAAAAGAAAAGAAAAGTAGGAAGACGTTGGGAGCTGGAGTATTTTTTCTCTGTGCCTCTCATGGCTTCCAGGCTTCTATCTGCCTGCCTGTGTCATCCTTCTTTCCCAGCGATTGGCTTGCTTTGCTACTCGAGGCCCAGAGTTGACCTGCACAAATCCCAAACACACAACTTATGATTCCAGCGATGTGAGACTCTAATGTGGAATGTCTCAGGTGCATACAAGTTCACAGAATCACAGGGAGAAAATCAGATCAGCCTAAGTCACATCAAACATCTCTGGTCAGATAAGCGATAGCCAAAATTTTGTCCCAAGGTAAAAGCGTGATTTTAGAGAAACCACTCTGTGTCTCTTTGTGGGTTAGAGAAAGGGGTATGAGGAGATACAACAGTTAATAGAGAATGGAGATTATCATTCTGACACTGAAAGGGGCTTAGCAGCCTTTGAAGAATAAAACAGTGTAATCATTTTAAATTTCGGAATGTACCACGTGTTCATGTTAACAAGTGCAAACAATGGAGGGTGTAAACATGTAATGAAAAGCCTCATGACACTCCTCCCTTCTTATTTTTATTCAGTTACATAGTAATTCCTTTGTTCATTCCATAAATATTTAAAAGGTACATAAGACATGCAAAGCAGCATGCTGGGTACAGCAAACAATTGGGATAAGACTCATACAGTCCCTACCTTTACAAAGCTCATAGTCTGAAAGTATTTTTAAAATATTTTTCTGTGCATCTTTCCAGAAATATTGTATGTGTTTATAAGCAACGTATATGGCTATAATTTAATTTACAGATCACGTCATATGCATTATATATAATGTCCTGAAATAGGCTTTTTAACATTTTAAATACATATTTTGTGCATATTTTTTTTAACATGTGTAGAGCTCCTCCCCGCCTTTAAATACTTCATAGGATTGTGGCAGCCCTGCTGATTTTTTATAATACACTCAAATGCCTAGGGAATTACAGCTTTTTTAGTTTCTGTAACTCACCTACTTTTCCAGTAAATCTTTCTCCTACTGTACTTGGTACATGGGATGGTGCAGTTGGGTGAAAGGAAATAAAATTTAAACACTTGCCAAGTCACTGACAAGAAGTCCCTTTTTTTATTTAAAATGGTTTCTCTTAGTTTAAAAAAAGTCTCTGATGAATTCCATCTCATCTGGATGGATGCTTGGTTTTTTGGGTTTCTCCCTGTTGCTCCTCAGGGAGGCTTTGGTGTATCAGAAATAGATCAAGACTTCGTGGTGACAGGAGGGGTCCTTATGCAGTTTTCCAGATTCTTGTGGAGCTCCATTGTGAGGAGGTTAGTCTGGTTCCTGGGTACCACATGCTGGCATTCAAGGAGGTGCATCCAGTTGGGCCAGGACCCAGTCTGACATTCTTGCTGTCTTGGACCGTCTTCACTCCAGCGGGTGCAATTGATCTTAAATCTGGCCACCTGCTCCATCCAGCCCCTGCGTCAGACTGCCTGTCCACTCCCACCCACCGAGCCTCTGTGTCAGGGTCTATTCAACTCTTACAAAGACCCCACGTAAAGGATCGATTGGCTCTCAGCTCAGTGACGCTCTATATTCCTACAAGTTGCGTTGTCCTTTTCCACCCTGCAGTTATGTTCTAGAAAGTTCTCATGAGCTCTGACTTAGCAATGGAACGCCTAGGGGAAATACAAGGTTAAGTTCCTGCCAGCCTCTGGTCACATTTTAATGAACTGATCAATATGTAACCTTGCTTTATGTATGTTTCTGTCCAAAGACATCTTGTTTCATATCTACTGTTAATTCATTAACATTGAATTCACGTCCAATAGCACTGTAATTCATGCCTGAATGCAGCTTACCTTAGGTACTTACTTTCTCCTTTAGACACATCACAGCCCTCTTCTGCTTAAGAGTAGCAGAGGGCACTTCAGCACTGTGCTGGCGGTGGGGGAGGGGCAGCTATTTTAAACAAAGATGTCACAAACTAAAACACAAAAATGCGAAGTGAGACATGGAAAATGAGATGTTAGATAGACTGCACAAATGACATTTGTTTGCAGTATGAGAGCTGAAACAAGGTGGCAGCATGTCATCTTCTGTGATGTCCATTGGGAATTCTTTTGTGATGTCAATTGGGAATATGGGCGTTGGGTGGTTCAAATTTTTGCCGCTCCGTGCATTTCCAAAATGACCTGTGCAAAGGCAATGCGAGTATTGAGCTGAGCATTTGGGAGATATAGAGGAAGACCAGGAGAGCTAAATAGCCACTAAAGCCAGTCCTCCAGAATCATTCATTTTTTACTTTCTGTGGCCCAGCCTATTGCTGTGGCTCCACCCAACGTGGAAGTCGCCTTCTGGAATTCCAAAGAGAGAGCTGATCACAAGCCACCTCTGCTTTCAAGTTTTCCTGCAACTTTTCTCATATCACTTTCTAGAGGAGGGATATAGTGAGATAGTTAGTATTTAGTCAGTTATGTATGGATGAATTTATAGGTTATTTATAGGTTATTTTCAGGTTTAAACGACTGAAAACAATTTTTCATTAGACATTCCTTTATATATTTAGCATCTTTGCGGGAGGAGTGCCATAGGCAAATTACTAGCACTGCACTGTAACCCCTGGATTAAAGAATATATGCATTTAAAATTTTGGTAAATATTGGGAAATTGCCCTCTGAAGTAGTATGCCAATTTATTTTATATTGAGATAAAAATACAGAGAGTAAAAATGTACTAATATTCCCTATGGGTGGTATTAATACACACACACACACACACACACACACACACAGGAGTAGAGTATACCGTTTATCTCACAATTTTGTCAATAGCGAGTATATAAAATTTAAAAATAGTTCACCAATTAGATAGGTGAAAAATGTTAGGTCATTTTTTAATTTGCTTTTCTTCAAGTACAATTGAGGCTGGGCATCTTTTCATGTTATTTGGCTCTCTTTAAACTGCCTTTGCCCATTTCCCTATCAGCCCAGTTATTTCATTGATTTCTAAGGGTCTTTTTAACGTTAAAATATTCCTTTTTTTCTCATATGTAGTTTAAGAAGTGAGCCATATGGACACATGGGGAAAATGTCAACAACATGAGATAATTATAATCGAGTGGTAGAGATAAGAACCATGTGGACATTCAAGAGAAGCTTCAGCGGAGGATATGAAAATATAATATTTGTGCCATTCTTTGTGGCCTGAATTTGTATGCCCTGTCCTCTCCCTAGATTGGCAGCCCTATTGCTATATTATTATAACACTGTATGACTACGTCATTCATGTACATCCCAAGAAGGTCCTGCCATCTTGTATGGAGGAGTGGTCCAGAGGTCAGACTCCAAAGCAGAGCCAATCCCACACCACCCCACCACTGCTGGCTTCCCTGGACACAGCTCAGACTATTGGGAATGTGTTTACATCCTCACCATAGCACCACAGATCAGGATGATTGTTTTTATTATTGTTACCACCATTCAAAACCCTCAGTGAACTGAATAGAATCGGACTGAACTGGAATAGGCTGCGTTGGTAGAGGAGAAGGTTATATTATGGACGGAGGATGGGCCAGATTGTCTGGAGTTGGGAAATGGCTAATATATATGGAAATATGAGTTGATTTGAACAGCAGCAGCTGAAAGGAATAAACTTAAAATAAATCTGGAAAGTGGTACGTTGTGGTCAGATTGTGGACCTTTCCTTATCAGCCTACATATTTGGGATTCCAAAGAGGAACTGTCAAGGCTGTGACAGGGCACTGGGAGTCATTCCCTTGAGAAGCAGCAGACTGTGGTGTCTTAGATCCAGCCACTGGAGTAGTGCGGTCCTGGGGATGCAATTTATAGACTCTGTTATTTTGGACGACTTATTTAATCTCTGAAAGTTGGTTTCCTCATCTGTAAAATGGAGAAAATATCAATACTATCATCATAAGATTATTGTGAGAATTATAGGAGATACTGCATAAAAGGTGCCTAGTCTATTTCTTAGAGGATAGCAAGCTGTCTGCAATCATTTGTGCTTATTGATAGTGATAATTATTATCAGTAGACCTTTTTTTGAGAAGGAAAACTGTACTTCTATATTAAGAATCTGTATTTCAACATATTATTCTCTTACCACAAGGCATTTAATTTTTTTTAACATTTCTAAAGTTGTACCACCTGCTAACATAGCCCGAAGGCTCACATATAATAAATTAACAGCTCTTAAAATATTAAAAAGTCCAAACAACAGCCCCTTCCCCAAAGTATAACAATGAGAAACATCTTATACATAACAATGAAGAATAAAAATAGCCTTGCTGGCCTATCTGATGTAGGTTGACTTTTGCATTTCTCGCTCAAGTTTAGAAAAGTAGTTAATTTAATCAACTGTGGCCACAGATGTACAAAGACAGAAATAGTCTTTCTCCAAAATACTATGTTTTTCCTTCAACAAGAGGTGAGCCACTTCCTATAGTGGTGACTCAAATGTGACAATGAAACTATATATATATATATTTGGCATATCTCTGCCTCCTGAGAATTTATGGTGTGATTATGTGGATCAGATACTGTCGTTTGGTTTAAAGAACTCAGAATTTGAAATTTGATTAAAAAAAAAAGTTTAATCCAGAATCAATCCCTTATTAAATGGGACCTGGCATACCCTACACCTTCTGAGCGCTTTCTCATATCTGTAAAATAGAAATAAAAAAAAAATTCATAGAACAAGAGTGATAACTAAATAAGGATGTAGCATACTTTGCAGGCCCTGTGGAAATACAGTATTTTTATAGTGTTGTAGGAAGGGTGGAAGGAATGCTGCATGAGGTCAGAATTCTTGCAACTCTAGCATCGTACTTTCTTCCCCGGGGCCTTAGTAAAACAAGATTGGACCGAATCAATGAGTCTTACATTTTGGCATGCGTCAGATTCACTTGGCGAGCTGGTTAAAGCACAGATTTCTAGGTTCTACTCATAGAGTGTCTGACTCAGTAATCTAGGAATTTGCATTTCTAACACGTCCTAATCAGTTCCCAGGCGATGCTGATGCTATGGGTTCAGGGACCTTTCTTTGAGAATCACTGAACTAGATCACTTGTTCCCAACTTTTCAAATAAGAAGTGATTTCTTTCTTTTAGAACTTCAAGGCCCCAATCCTGTTTTTCTCATCATGATAGTTGTACTTTTAAGTAAATCTATAATGATGAAAAAAAAATCACTATGAATTTAGTGAATGTGAAATGAGTTTCTAGTTTATGAATGTCAACACAGTCCTCGTGTGTTAAAAACAGTTGCTATGTCGATGCATTTTATTGGTCAGCCTCGTCCGGATTGTTGCATGGTTTGAATGTCAAACAACACATGGAAGAGAATTAACAATAAATTGCAAATCTTGCAAAAACTACAGGATTGTGTAAAATCTATTCACGTGATTCCAGAATACTTTGTGAATTTATTGACAAAAAAGGCCCTGACAGAGTGAGACCAGTCAACTGAGGAATGTCAGATTCCCAAAGATGATTCAACAATAATGACGTCAAGAAAGGATGAAATGGGTATTGAAGGTAAAACAGAGGTCTTTGGATAAATTGATAAGGCTCACAAATATTTTTTTGCAAAAACAAACCTACTTAACTATAATGTTGCAAGCATGAAATAAAAAATGTTTTCATGCTATCATATGCTCTTTTCCAGAAAAAATTACACTGTTATCATCCCCAACCTTTGAGTCTATGTCTTCACCAATTAGATAGGTGAAAAATGTTAACAGCAGCAACTGAACATTAGTCATCATTGTAAACACTAGTGCATAGCTAAAAAATCTAAATCTTGTTAAGTAAGTAAAATGGTATTTTTAAGATAAAGTCCCAATTAAATGTATTTTTTGCTTATGGTTCACTATGAAACTTGAGTCTCCATTTTAAATGCAGCCACTTTAAGTACCTTTGCTCTGATAGTAATGTCTTATAAATAATAAAGCTATTCAATGCATGAAGGATAAATTTTAAAAGAATTCAGAAGAGATGAAGAGAGAACTCACTATCAGTTCAGTAGTCAAGGAAAAATACAGGGGGCGCCAAAAACAATGTATAATATGACTTGTATTCATCTTTTGTTATCGGTATATATTGAGTATTACAATTTTAATGTAGTTTTTTTCCTTTCTTAAACTGTGTATACATTTTTTTGGCACGCTCTGTATATGTTGGCAAATGTGCACTGGGCCTAGAAGGCTGAGCTTCAAGAGAAAAGGATGAGGCATGCTAAGGGTGCTTCATAAGGGATGCTGACCTTGGAAGTGGACTGCTACAAGAATTGGATGTGATGCCAACCCCACTGGATGGTGGGAGCAAATTCAGACAACTGAAAACTCTTCATCTACAGCTTAGTGAATTATAAGTTTAAGTGGCCGTGTTTCCCAAAATGATGGATCTTCAAAGAATGATCAGATTGACTGAATTGTCCAGTCTACTTAGACAAGCAGGTAACTGAGTCAAAACCCGTTTTTCTTCTTAGCAATGTGATAGAATTATTGAGTGTCCATGACTTGGTCAGAACCAAAGTTCTCAGCCAGTGACTTTACTATCTGATTAGAATATTGAGAGGAGAGACCTCTGGGGATCTTCCTCAGAAATGCTCTTGGTACCCTTTTCCCATAACCCTGTTTATCACAAATGTGGCACTGACTGTCTTGGTGGCAGAGTCACTCTTCAGCAGGAGTTCTCTGTCAGAGAGGGCATGTGTTATTCCTTCTACCATGCAAGCGTATCTAGTAATACTTGCCCAGGTCAGACTAACGCTTCTATGGTATCCCCAAAGCTTGCCTGGGGCAGTTTTCATGGTGACACCAATGCAAGCTTCCACTGATTCAACAAAGATCTTACCTTTTATTTTATCTGTTGGCATGACAGGTGACAAAAACAAAATGATTGCTCATAAAAATTGAATACATTTCTATAGGTCTATTTATTTAATCAAACAATTGTCTGCATTTTGAGTGCTTATTATTTTTGAACACCTGAAAGTTTTAAGGAATGTGTACTGACTTAATACGTGTAAGAACTCCTGAGAAAGCTAGGAAAAATGCTAAAGGAACTTTCGATGAGGATCACGTAGATTGAGACCAAAACGGATGATCACGACTATGAATATGGACAAGGGGTTTGGAGGAATAAGGAGAATGATGCAAAATGAGGCCCCAAAACCACACCCTAGGACTAATCAAATAAAAAATACTAGGTGCAAAATGTCAAGCAGCCTTAATCAAAGTGGAAAAGCATAGGCTAGAAATGTGAGTTACCGTGAGAGTGCTGTAATTGGTGATGTCAGGAAAAGAGTCCCACACACATCAAATATACACAATAATATTTTATGGATGAATAAATTCTGCCGGAATAGGGATGTTTTGCCTGATGCAGCTACTTACTACTGAGTCCAGGTTCAAATACTCAAAGACTTATTTGGTTCAGGCATTTAACCTAGCTGAGGGCTATAGCCCTGGAGGGATCTGAAGTGAAACGGAGTGGACATGACCCTTTTACACTAGGCAGACACTACAGAGCTCCACGGATTCTCATGTGGGGTCATTAACCCAGTTGACTGGGTCATTTAGCTTTTAGGAGAGGTAAGGATACTTATTTGAAAGTATTCCTTTTAAAATTCAGATACTAATCAGAGAAAAGAGCAAAAAGCCAACGCTGTGTAGATCATACAAAATACTGTTTTTATAGACAATAATACTAAGACTCAGAGAAGGGAAGGGACTTGCCCAAGGGGACTGGGGCTGTCAGACTGGGCGGAGCCAGGATTAGAATGCAGGGTCCTAAAGTTCACTATTGCCTCTTGTGAAAGAGACAGTCTATGTTCTGTTCTTTCCATGGCCCTATCAAAAAGGTGGAGAAGTGTTTAGGTCTCAGATAACGCTATTTAGATAGAACAATACAGGTTCAGGAATAGTTGGTAACAGGCTGGTAGCTAACATTATATGCACACGACTTTAAGCCTAAAAAAGTTGGTTCAATTTCTTTTTAAAAAGCATCTTTAAAGAAAATGTTGTTTAAAGGTACAAACTTGTAATAAGTAGGTAAATAAGTCCTGGAGAGCTAACGTGCAGTATAGTAATTATAGACCGTACTATTGCATTATAAACATCAACTTGCTAAGAGACTAGATCTTAATTATTCCCATCACAAAAACATGACTGTGATGTAATTGAGATGCGATCTAATGCTACAATGACAATCACCTAGTGTTATACGAATGTACAAAATCAACATGTTGTACACCTTACATTTATACAATGTAATACGTCAAATATAATTCAATTAAAAAACGGGTACCACTGCTACTGCATGAACTTTACAACAAACAGAATACCCCAGAGGTTGCTTGTCAAAGCAAAGAGCCTCATTTTCTAGACTCTCAGAGGACATGGGAAGGGTCAGGGGAAAATGCTTGGTAATTCATAAGAAGGAGGGAGGGAGAACTGTCTTCTTAGGTACTAGCTGAGTTCCGGAGTGCATCTCAGTGAAAGACACCAGCAGCCAGCAAGAAAACCTTACAGCCTTGATGATCCTGAGCCCCAGATACTGTCTGAGAGATGACACTGCTCATGCTACTTGTTGTCAGCTGGTTGTAATGCCAGAGATTTCTGGAGACTGGCACAGCCTGCTGGGAAGGGACCAATGCCAGGGAACATTGCTAATTATTCAGAGTGCCTTGTTCTCTCTTACTCCTTACGTCTGTCCCAACTACCAGCTCCTGAA
This sequence comes from Rhinolophus sinicus, assembly GCF_036562045.2. NCBI lineage: Eukaryota > Metazoa > Chordata > Mammalia > Chiroptera > Rhinolophidae > Rhinolophus > Rhinolophus sinicus. The sequence goes on along the minus strand of NC_133759.1, from coordinate 91,138,953 downwards.
CTAACACTATAGAAGTTCTCTCTTTTCCAGTAGTGAAGACATGACTTGGGTAAACAAAATGATGTAGAGAATGTATACTCAGAGAGAGAAGGTCCAAGATAAGAACTAATCCTTGGGAAATCTGTGTTCTGGTCTTGGGTCTGTCACTGCCAGGATGTGTGATCTTGGCCATGTCACTTCCTCTTTCTGGGCCTGAATTGCTTCAAAGAAACGGGACCATTGGAAGAGGTCATTTAAAATTCTTTCTAATTTTAAATAAAGAAAAATGTTTCTTTGCCGATATGATCATGGGGTGCCTCATGTCAGTTGCCCCAGGCGGGTAAGAAAGTTCTGTTTGAATCAAAGAACCAGTCATCCATCCGTGGTGGCATTTCAGGCATCAGTAAGGAAGTGCTCGGCCATCTTGGGAAAGGTCTTGCCTCTGGGTTTTGTCTGTTTCTATCCTCCCTACCACTGGCACCAGCGCCGCAAATCACTGACTTTCTGGGAACCTCAGAGGCCATGTTAGCTGTGGTCAAATGGGAGGCTGAACACCTTTCTCTGTTCTGACCCTGCCAAGTGGCCTTTGCATCCCTCCATAAATGAACACTCAGGACCTTTTGGACGTAGGCCCCTCTGTCACTGTTCCCAACTGAGGGAGGGATGACAGACCAAGATGGCCGCTTCACAGACCCAAGGCCAAATTCCTCCTCTACTGGGTGGTCCAGTCTAAGGGAAGATTGAACAGGAATCAAGTTCTTCAGACACGAATGTGAATCCTGAAAGAGTTCTTTTCCTAAAACAGAAAGTTGGAGGAGTTTTGTTTTGTTTCCTTTCTTTCTGTCCCATGTAAGCCAAAAAGCACGATTACCATGTTTTGCCTTGAAGGGGTGGAGCTGAATTTTTTCCCTGCGGGCATGTATTGCTACTTTTCTAATTACTCTCATTGCTGCCGTGATCTTAGTTATTATTTTCTATAGGTGTAATATTATCTTTGTGCCATGCCCTGTGCTAATTGATTCCAATTCATTTTCTTCCTTATTCTTTCACTAATATAAGCAACACACACTCTGAAATGATGTGTCTTGTCCCCACTCTGTCCTCAGGGCCTAGACAATAGTCTATCCTCATTAACTTTGTTCAACAAAATGAATGAATCACCGACAGGGCTTTTATACGTGTTGTTCTCTCTGACATTCTTCATGCCAGTCTTTGCTTTGCTGCTCCTGTCCTTCTTAAGATCTAAGCTTAAATGTCGCTTCCTTTGAAAGTCACCCCTGATTCCCCAATCTATTGTAGGTTCTCACTTTATCGCCTCTAGGCTTTCTAGTATAGGACATATTCTAAGTAGTCACCCTGTATTTACACTTATTTAATGCGTTTCTTTCCTTAGACCTTAAGCTCTGCTAGGGAAAGGACAGAGCTTTTATTGTTTGTCATTGTATTTCCAGTAATTACCACCGGGTCTGTTACAGAGAAGGTGCTCCATACATGTTGGTTAAAAGGATGAATCCATTGCGTAGGTCACATTAGCCCTGTTTTATTAATGATGAATTTGAGACCAAACTAAATGACTTAAGGTCACATAAAAAATCTGAGAGCTCACTTAAAAACTCATAGTATTGACCTAGCTATAACCTTACCCTATCAGTTATGGATAGGTGTCTACATATTTCATCTCTTAGCCTCACCACAACCCTACCAGGTAGATGTTATTATTCCTGTTTACGTAAGTGCAGACTTTGAGGCACACGGAGGCCCAGTGACTTGCCAAGTTCACGAAGCTGGTGAGTGATGGAACCTGGAGTACATTTGACCTCAGAGCCTGGGCTCTCTCAGGTATGCCATGCGGCCTGGCACGTTGCCCGGGTGTGAGCTTGTGCACACACATGTGTAGTATGCACACGCGTGTGCTTGTGTGTATTTAAACACCAAAGTTTAAATATCTAGCCTGGAAACTTGCCAACCCTCAGCTCAGCAAGTGTCTCGCCTCTCCATAAACCTAATCAGGGGAGTGGAATATCACAGATGAGTCTCTCTGCCAATATGTTTCAGTCCCAAACTGCTTCTGCTAGGCCATATGGCTTTTTAAGAGTCACTTGCAAATATTAGGTGAGACTTGAGAACAATAATTAAAAGTCATACATCACAGGTTAATTAATCCCTAGCCTCATATAGCACCTGGCCACCAAAGCATCCAACTCCCATGAATGACCTGCAAATCACAGGCCAAGTAAACAGACATTAAACAGGCTTCCTCGGCTGTGTACCGTGTTACCCCGAAAATAAGACCTCACCGGAAAATACGCCCTAGCATGACTTTTCAGGATGACATCCCCTGAACATAAGCCCTAATGTGTGTTTTGGAGCAAAAATTAATATAAGACCTGGTCTTATTTTCAGGGAAACACGGTAGTAATCTGACAACCTACAACATATGCAGAGCAGTTTAGTGTCTCAAAAACACTTTTAAATTCATAATCTGGTTGTTATTTTTCAGAGTCGTGTGAGCTTGGCCAAGCAGGTATTAACATCTTTTGTTTGGTTTGCTTTCATTTGGTGACATTTAATGACCCCTTAAGAAATGCCGTACTCTTTGCTGAGTACTTTATCTTTCCTATGCCATTCAGCCCTCACAGAAGCTCTGTAAGTAGGGAATACTACTGTTCTTGTTTTATAGGTCAGAAGCTGAGGTTTAGAGAAGTTCAGTGCTTTGCACCGCGTCATCTGGTTGACTGTGGTCAAAGCCAGAGCCACTGTCACATGACTCCCGTCAGCATTGTCATTTTCTTCTATCAGTGAGTGCTATCTGTTAGCCCTCATGAGTGCTTTGCACAAATTGTTCTAGTTCTCGTGAGGCTACTATGAAATATGTAATAGCATTGTCCCCATTCCACAGGTGAAGGAACTATATAGCTCAGAAAGATGAATCCAAGGTCATCCAGCTGGTGAGTGACAGAGGCAGGACTTAAACTTGGATAGCAAGGTCTTCAGAGCCCAAACTCTAAACTACCGATTCCACTGCATCCCTGGGCGAACTCTGACTTTGGACCCTTGGTCTCCTTTTCATAGTGATAAATTGTCACTCTGTCTCTAACGTGTGCAGGATTTGAGAATATTTGTTTCCTTCCTGAAGTTTCCTAATATGCATGGTAGGACCACATGGGAGGACTTTGCCCTCCCCATGTGATCGACTAGGAAACAGAGGCACACATTTAGGAAGTTTCCAGAGGGTATAACATTGTGTCTGACCATGGGGCTTCCCGTGATGACTGGCTGGGAATGATCATTAGCAAAAACACACAGACCTTCCCATGTGTCTTCCCGGGGCTGAGCAGACTTTTGGATGAATGAGAGCAGTTGGTCCAGCAGAAGTAGTGCCATATGGTGATTAATGAGTACCAGGTGTCAGAGTGGTCGGAGACCTGAGCTTTGGCTGAGGCTTTGCGGATGGCAAGGAAAGAAGGCACCCTTTGTGCACACATATGTGTGTGCATACTTAAGGTTGTTATGGGCTGGCAGGTGGGCACTTCAGATTTGAGTATAGTGGTAGCATCTTGGTAGAAAAGTACATCAAACTGGGAGTTCTGAAACACCTGGTTTTAGCCCTAGCTTTCACTTTATCTATTTTAGGACTTTAATTTCCTTGTCTGTAAAGTGAGGGAGGAAGAGCTTCTTAGCTATTTTATGTGAGAAAGCCCTCTGAGATGTCTGATTCATTCATTCACATTCAACCTGTATTAAGTAAGTACCAACCAGCTGCCTTCAGCTACACTCTAGGTTTTGGAGATAAACCAAGGTAGATGTCTGTGGACTTCTGTGTTATAGTAGGCTTTTCAGTAAGCCCACCCCAAATCTTCTTGCGTGTCTCCCCAGTATTTGTTTTACTTAAATGTGCTTTGTAACCGCCAAAGCATGGTTTGGAAAGCTTTCTCTGCAAAGCGTCATATCGCACATATTTTAGGTGTTGTGGGCTAGACAACCATGGTCTCCATCTCTGCCCTTATGGTGCAAAAGCAGGCGTAGACAGCACGTAAATGAATGAGAGTGATTTTAAATTCCTCTGACCATTGTCATGAGTGCTGTATGAATGTGCAATGCTCATGTATTCATTTGGTGGCCTTTGCTAACTACTTACTGCTCACTCTCGACATCAGCTGAAGACCCGCCTCTACCCAGAAGTCCCTGTTACCTCCATCGCCTTCTGACACAGCACTTTCCCAAATGCTCCAGATCAGATAGCCTGTACCACGCACCTGGGAACCTAGTTTGATCATTCATAGTCAAGTCCAGCATTTCTTGAGTTCACTCTGCTTAGAATGCTCTTTCTTCAGATCTTTGCACAGCAGGCTTCTTCAGGACAGTGAGGCCTCAGCTTGGATATCCCAGGCCCCACACAGGCAATAAGTCTTTAAACTACAACCCTTTTCATTGCCTTCATAAATCGTATCGCTGGGACAATATTAAGCTTACCCGTTTGCCTGGCTCAGAGTGGGACCTCACGTGATGTTAGGGTTGTCACCTTCTTCACAAATCATCTGATCCTTCTAGAATGTAAGCTGCATGACAGCTTGAACTGTGTCTGTCTTGTTCCCAGCGTTAACGATTCCTTGCACAGTGCACACATTAAATATTTGCTGAGGGAGGGGATGCATTGAGGGCCTGCTTAGTGCTAGCCCGCACACTAAAGCATTTTACATAGATTTCCATATGGAGTCCTGAGAACACTGCTCTGGGGGAGGTCGCACCACTAGCAGAGCAGGAAACTAAAGATCAGGCAGGAGACGGACCCCCCAAGTCACACTGCTGAGCCAGAGTCAAACCCAGGTCTATCTGGACCCTAAGCCTAGATTCTTCACTCTTTTATTATCTTGCCACTGCTTTGTGTGGTCCTTTCTTGGTTGAAAACACCTGTTTTCTCATTTGCTTCTGAGTGTGTTTGATTTACCCTAATGGAGGATAAGATTCCCAAGGGGAGGGAGGCATTTCTCATTTCTTCTTATTGCTCACATGCTGTCTAGTGTTCTGCTTCACACAGGGTGGAAGATGAATATTATTATTTAGCATGTTCCTTGACTGGCACTGAAGGAATTCTTTCCTGTGTGTTTTAGTGCCACGTGGGATTTCAATCTTTCTCCAAATGGAGTTGCTTATAGTTCTATTGTAATACCATTCCCCCTATCCTCGGGGATTGAATGCACTTTGAATACTCTCAATACAAAGACTTGGCCTCTCTAAATAGGAGTAATTACAGGTGGTACCTCAAGGGCTTCAAGGGAGTGGGGTCTCCCCCTTCTTTGACCCAGGGCTGCAGCCAGCTGGGGACAGGCTGGGGCAGGGAGGCGAAACAGCTTGTACTCTGCAATACTCGGGTGATGGCAGATGTATTTTTATGTCCGTGGTGCTTCTAATGGTTGAAAAAATGGACATTTGGTGCTTCTCCCTGAAGATCACGTCCACGGAGCTCGCAGAATGCAGGCTGTAAGCCAGCAGAACTGTGCACACGTTCTCATGGTGCTCTGTTGAATTTGGGGTGAGGAAGAGGGACGGCGCTAACCTAGGTGCAAGGCCTTGAAGGTTCTTCCTCCATCTGCCATTAGGACCCATCCCAGACAAGTGAGGTGATGACAATTCACCTTTTTGATTATGCACCTCTGAACCTACGATGAGGGTGGATCTCTTCAGAGGTTTGTCCAACAAACCTCTCAAATTGCTGCTCCATCTTTTGCTCAGACCCCATTCAAGTGAATGTTGTTCTTTCTTTTTAATTGTGCCCCTAAAAACAACCAATGCTTATATATCAGAGTAATTCACTCATGGGTCTTAGCCTCAGGAACAACTTTCTAATTGTTTGATCACTGCATAAACTATATAAATGTCAAACCACTATGCTGTATACCTGAAACTAATATAAAATAATATCAAATGTCCATTGTAACTGAAAAAAATAAAAAGTAAAAGTATAACCTGGGCACCATGATACCCTCAAGCACCTGTGAAAAGATGGACTCAGTAGCTTGCAGTTTATAGATATGTATTCCAAAGTTGCCGTTCCATTAGTAGAATCCCACTAGTAGTTAATATGGCCACCAGCACTCTTTAGTCAGTTAGTAAACCAAGACTTGGAGGGATATCTGTGGTAGCCAGCCTCTAAAATGGTCCCACGACCCTCATTTACGGTATTTGTACCTTGGCATAGTTCCATCACACATTGAATCAAGGCTGTGTCCAAAATAATAACAATGGACAAAGTGGAACAGTGTGATTTCTGAATCTAGTGATAAAAGGCATGGAGCCTCTACCTTGACCTATTGAATCCCTTGCTCTAGAGGAAGCCAGCTGACACGTTGTGAGGATATTCAAGTAGCCCTGTGAGAAGGTCCACATGGAGAGGACCTGAGGTTTTCCAAACAGCCAACAGCAATGTGACAGCCATGTGAGGGAACCACTTTGGAAGCAGATCTCCAGTCCTATGTCCTTCAGCTGACCACAGCCTTGGCTGACATCGGACTGTAGCGCATGAGACATCCAAGCTAGAACTGTCCAGTGAAACCAACATTCTTGACCCACAAAATCTATAAGAGAAAATAGGTGATTCTGATGGTCAAAGTACTAAGTTTTGGGAGGGATTTGTCCCAAAGCAGTAGATTGCTGATATAACATCGCTGATGAGTAAGTGCTCAGCAACACTTCTCCAGTCCAGCCTTGTATTCTTATCCTTACTCATTAGATTGGCGTTATTCCAACATTCCTTCTTTTCTTTAAACGCACCAAGTTGCATTTTAAATTCAGGGCCTTTGCCCTTAACTTTCCCCTTTGCCTGGAATATCCATTACCCAGATTTTCATGTGGCTGTCTTTCTTCAAATATCTCTTCCTCGGAGAAACTTTTCTGATTCTAATGTCCCCAAACCACCCCGCCTCAGTCAGTCTCAATCACATTGTACCATTTAATTATCCTGAGAGTACAAAATGCCATCCGAAACTGTATGTTTACTTGGTCTTCCTGCTTTGTGAGAACATGGGCCTTTTTTCTTTGTTCATCACTGGACTTCTCTGCCTATAGCAGTGCTATCAGATAGAAGATGTACTATTAATCTTTGTCAAATGAATAATGAATGAATACATGTAGGGTGGTAAACTGTAGCCAAATGTTGGGTTTCATCTTACTAGTCTCAAATGTAAGATCCTGCAGGGTTTTCCTTCTGCCGTCAAGGTAAAATGTCAGCTCCTGAGCATGGCCTAAGAGACCTTTGTTATCCAAACTGAGTGTCGTTTTTAGCTTCAACGCTTGCCACTTACCTTTGCCTCTATTGATGCTTCAGACTTATTGGCATTTTGAGTATATTTGAGCTTTCTCAGATAATGTCCCTTCTTTTTACCAGCTAACTCACACTCGTCCTTTGGGTCTTTTTTTTTAAAATAAAACTTCCTAGAGATTCCTTTTTCTGACAACACCCACCTGAGTCCCACTAAGAAGCACTTTCCTAGGTACCTGCAGAGCACTTGTCACCCCCATTGTAATGGTTAGGACACTGTCAGTTACCTGCTTGTTTTCTATACCGGACTGTAAGCTCCGTGAGAGCAGGGAACCTGCAGTCTTAGTCACCATAACAGATGGCTTGAGAAAAAGTAACCTCTCAGTAAACCTTAGGCTTAAAAATGCAAAAGCTTGAAGAAAGTATAAAAGATGAAAAACTATGTAAGAAAGATGTCTGCGTTTCCACCATCATGGAGTTAGTTCTACAGTTGCATTGGTACAGTGCCTAGGACTCAGATCCTTGGCCCCAGCTAGCTAAGTAAGCCCCTCAAGCAGCAGAAATCCTTTTCAGTGGAATCACACAGTACACAGACGAAACATTGGAGCCCCCTCCCCCCCCCCCCCAGCTCTGGTGTGATTTGTTACCTCTTTCTGCTCCTTGCCTTGGGGAAATAGGCAGTGTTTACCTATTGCCAAGGCAAAGCTGAGCAGATGGTAAATGTCCTGTGTTCTGCCAACAAGAGTTAGGAGGAATAACTAGAATTCATTTGCTTGAGACAGACTCTAGCCAGGAATTTAACTGAGAGTTGGCAAAAGTAAGCTGTTAGCTTATGATTGATTTCTTAGTTCCAAGGAAAGAATGGTGTCTGTCTAGTGGTCCTTGCAATTATCCCAGATTATAAGATCCTTAATTAGATCCTTAATTAGAATTCTGCTAGCATCTCCCTATCCCACAATACCCACCTTCTCTCTCTCTGAGCCATCATTTGATTTCTTTCCTGTCTCTTTACCTTGTCTTCTCTACTATGGATATTTCAAATGATCTTGCAAAGCCTTCTTTAATCAAGCGTCACATAGACATAGAATCACAGAAGAATCTTTATGGGTCATTTTTGCTCTGTGATTTCCAAAGGTCAACTGGTTCATTGATTAGTGTGAGGCTTCCCTTTTGAGAACCACCTAGGGAACTATGAGAAATACAAATACACAGGTCTCACCCTTGGCGATTCTGACTCAGTAGTTCTTGAACTAGAATATCACCTGTGTTTTTAAAACATCTTTGGGTGATTCCAGCCCGACTAGATTCAGGAACCATGGAATAGAGTCTATTCCATGATTTGATCTTGAATCCAGCCCCCAAGCATCCTGATAGTGCTCAAATGGCTCCTGTTCAAACACCAAAATATTTCACAGAGTGCGTTTGCACACTGACCCGAGCTGATTTAGTCACTTATGAGTATTGGATTCTTTTCATTAATGTCAGTGGACTCCATGAGTAAGAAGTAGGCAAAGTCTTGTAGGTTTCTTCCTCCATGACATTCCAGCTGAGCTAGATGCTATAGAAAAGCAATTCACAGACTGATACCTGCCACAAATAGAAGCAAGTGGACAAGTCCTGACAATATGAAAAGGTCATAAGACAAGACCACGTGAGTCTTGGGAACCTTTAACTTTCTGATTTGAGTCAATTGCCAAGTATTGCACGTCAGGATCTGAGCTAACACACTTCTGAATCCTCATCCTAGGCCCCATTCTGAAGGGTGTCTCTAGCTTGCCAGATTCTGACATCTTTTCATACAAGGTGTATCTAATATCTTATGCTGATTAACCAAACCTTTGGTACTGACTAGGGCTAAAGGCAGCTAAACCCTGTGTGAGTGTCTTGGTTAAGATACTGGAAATATTAACTCGCTATTCTCAGTTTATATCCTAGAACTAATTCACACATGCATACATAAATCACATAATCTATGCCAAAATACGTTATGTACAAGACAAGAAATGGAGACTGGGGGGAAATTATGTATTAGGTCTTTGGTAATAAAAAGATGTTAGGGAACATAATAATAACGCACCAAACATTTATACTTAAAACATCAAAAGTGAGAAAAATCAAAGCAATTGCTTTTACATAACATTGCCAAAATTTGCCATTCTCCTAGAGTTAGAGAAATTCAGCTTTTCGGTATGTCCTTTTAGTAGTAAGTTCAAGAATGTATTTAACTCTCTGACCCTCACTTTTCTCACCTGGAAGTAAAAAAAGAATGAACTAAATCATTCAGGTTGTTCATTTAGGTTTAATATTGTATAGATTGGGGAGATTTTCTCATTCTTTATAAACTCTTGTGCATAAACACACACAAATTGCTTTATTAACATAAATTATAAATTTCCAAATTAGTTGATATCATTTGCCTAAAGCGACAGAGTAGCTAAATTGGATATATGAAATATAATCTGTTGAATAAAATGAACTTGATTAAATTCAGAACAATTATGGTAATTTGAAGTCATTCTCATTTAGTTAAGATAATCAAAAACAAATATGTTAAATAAAAAAATTATTTTAAGCTTGTTTCAATTGTTTCCTAACTCAAAAGATGAGGTATATGTATGTTTTTGTGTTTGCTGTCTTTTCTACAGCAGAACCCAGTGTTTTCTAGTCCAAAATTAAAGTGTGTTGCCCATCCTGGGATTCTGGCCTATACTAATTGTATATAGTTTTATTTATATTTGTGAACTGGACGACAGTGTGAGTCCTATGTGGGGAAATAGTAATTAATTGGTGGTAAAGAATATGGGTTTGAGGTTGAGTAAAAAAACCCCACTCTTCCTCCTGTGTATTTCTCCTTTACTCTCACATTATCACCATGCTCAAAACATTTCTGACACCAGGTGTGTAGGTTCCTTTTTTCTCACATCAAGCAATTCTCTGTGACACCAGCTAGTTAGAACAGACATGACAGGGTAAGGGCTCAGTCCCAAGAGGCTGCCCCCCACTTCAAATGCCAATCACAAGTACTAGATCCCTGGTTATCCACAAATTCTATTCATCTTGGCTACAAGTCAGAAGTTCCCATGACACCACCCCTGGGATTTGGTTATTTGCTAGAAATGTGCATAGAAGTCAGGGAAATACTTAGATGTACCAGTTTGCTATAAAAGATATGTATGACAAAGGACATAGATGAACAGCCAGGTGAAGAGATATATAGGGTGACGTCTGTCTGGGAGATCCCAAGTGCAAGAGCTTCTGTCTCCTTGGATACATGGATGTGTTCAACTACCTGGAAGCTCTTTGATTCCCATACTGTTGGGATTTTATGAAGGAGACCTCCTTACATAGGTAAGATCAATTATTAAATCCATTTCCTGCCCCTCTCCCCTCTCCAGAGAATGGGGGCAGGGCTGAAAGTTCCAAGCTTCTAATTATGTCTTGGTCTTTCTGGTGACCAGCCCCTATCCTGAAGCTGTCCAAGAGTCACCTTATTAGAACAGAAAATACTCTATCACCCCAGAAATTCCAAGGGATTTAGGAGATCTGTATCAGAAACTGGGGTCAAAGACCAAACATTAGATCAAAAGATGTTCCTAGTTCTCTTATCACTTAGGAAATTACAAGGGTTTTGGAAGCTCTGTGCCAGGAACAGGGGACAGATGAGATATATACATAATACATATACAATATGTATGTATTTTTTACTGTTATTTCATAGAGGATAAAACTACAGATTTGAGTACTATGTTGTTAACTATTAATATAACCTTGAACAAGCTACTTAACACTCTGAGCTTTGATTTCCTTTTCTGACAAAAGGGAAAATCATAATAATGCCTATTGACTTGTGATAATTAAATGACTAGTATAATATACTTCCCAACTACTGGGCATGTAGCAAGTAATCAGTTCATGTGTAGGTGGGTGTTGTCTCTGTGTTGTCCTGTCCTGTCCGTGGTTGGACAACACTTGAATAGATGTGGGCCAAGAGAACTGAGACTGGCAACTCCACTAATTTTCTTTTTAACAGCTTTATTGAGCAATAATTCATGTATCATACAGTTCACACATTTAAAGTGTAAAATTCTCAGATCTGTGCAACCAAAGCCATAGTCAATTTTAGAATGTCTTTATTACACCCCCCCCCCAAAGACACCCTGTACTGCTAATCCTGCTCATTTTGGGTGATACTTATAGATCTGAGATTAATGGTGGTATCTTGGGTCGATTGCTTCCAGAGCTGTTTGGTGATATCTTTCCCTGTGAAAGGCTACTTTCCGCTGTGATCAACGGATCTGTTATGGATTAATTCTCATGCACTCACAAACATGTGACCATCTTAGAAATTGCCCATAGCTTTGATTATTTACTTATAGCCAGAATAGGTGGTCACCTGTTCTGCTGGTTGGAGAGGTTCTAGAATAAATACTACACAGAAATATCTCTTTAGCACCAGTTTGCTTGGCAACAATATTTCCATGTGAATTGACCTCGTCTGTTTAAGCTGCTAAAACAAAACGCTATAGACTGGGTGGCTTAAATAATACTTATTTCTCAGGATACCAAAGGCTGGGAATCCCACATGAAGGCACCAGCAGAGTTGATATCTGGTAAAGACCTGCTTCCTGGTTCCTGCCTTTTCTCTGTGTCCTCACATGGCAGAGGGGCAAGGGAGTGCTCTCGAGTCTTTTTTATAAGGATGCAATCCCATTCATGAGGGCGCCATACTCATGACCTAATCACTTCCCCAGGGCCACACCTCCAAATACCATCATATTTGGGAATAGGTTTCAACATATGAATTTTGGGGGACACAAATAGTGAGTATACAGCATTCTGCCCCTAGCCCCCCAGAATTCATGTCCTTCTCTAATGAATAATACTTTCATTCCATCCCGATAGCCCTAAAGGTCTTAACTCATCCAGTATCAACTTTAAAGTTTAAGTCGAAGGTCTCATGCAAATATCTGCAACAGATATAGGTGAGACTCAAGGCAAATTGTCTTGAAGAACCGTGTCTGACTTCTGTTGAGATGGAGGTACATACTCAGCATCTTATCAAATGATTGTTTGGCCATATATTCTTATTTTTTTCCATATAGATAGTCTGAAATGTTTATATATCTTTAAAGTCTTCCTTTTTGATTAACGCTTCCATTTTCAAGTTATTTCTCTCTAATTGCATTTTACCGTAAGCAGTCAGGAAAAGCCAAGTTGCACCTTCAACACATTGCTTAGAAATTTCCTCAGCGAAATATCCAATTTCAGCATTGCAAATCCTACCTTCTACTAAACACCAGAACACAAACAAAATACAGCCAAGTTTGTTGCCATTTTATAACAAGGATCACCTTTCCGCCAGTTCCCAGGAACAAGTTCCTCATTTCTGCCTGAGTCCTTACCAGAATCATCTGTAAAGTTCCAGTCACAGCAATACAGGCCTTTTCTAGCCTGCACCTCAAAACTCTTCTAGTCTCTCTGTATTACGCAGTTCCAAAGACACTTCCACATTTTCAGGTGTTTGTTATAGCAGCACCCCACTCTCTATCAATTTTTGTTTTAGTCAGCGTTCTCTAGAGAAACAGATCCAACAGGATATATATATACATACATATACATACATATACATACATATACATACATATACATACATATATGTATATGTATATGTATATGTATATGTATATGTATATGTATATGTATATGTATGTATATAATATATATGAGAGATTTATTATAAGAAGTTGGCTCATACATTTATGGAGGTTGAGAAGTCCCATGATCTGCCTCGTCCAAGCTGGAGACCCAGGAATGTGGGTGGTGTCATTCAGTCCAAGTCTGAAGGCCAGAGACCGACAGGAGCCAATGGATGTAGATTCCAGTCGGGGCTGAAGGCCTAAGGACCAGGGCTGTGGAGGGTCAGAGAACATCGATGTCTCAGCTCAGTCAGGCAGGAAGGAGTGAATCCTTCCTTTCTCTGCCTTTTGTTCGAGTCTGGCCCTCAAAAATTAGATGGGAGGCAAACAGCTTTCCTGAGTCCACCGATTCAAATACATAGTTCATCCAGAAACGCACACAGATTTTGAGTATCTCAAAATCTGAGTATCTCATAATCCAGTCAAGTGGACCCATCAAATTAACATGGATGATTTTTTTTCTCTCCTATTAGGGCACTGATATTTATTCATTGTTTTTGATGGAGGGTTTCAGGATTGCAAAGTGGCTAAAGGGCCTGTAATTTACCAAGCTAAACCATATAAGACAGAGAGTGGGTGGATCTCATTGAAATATTTCAGAGAGAAGAAACACAACTGAAGGTAGACTATGATGGGGAAAAAAACAATCATATCAAATCTAGCCTTGTTTTGGAGTGGAAAGACATATTAGGTTGGTGCAAAAGTAATTGCCGTTTTTGCAATTATTTTCAACCTTTTAAACCGCAGTCCCTTTAGCAGCAATCTAATATTTAGGTTCAAACCCAGTTTACTAGTGATGGTATCAGTAATAATCTGTGCCAGAAAACATGCTAAATTCCTTACGTGTGCGATCTCACGTAATGCTCACAACTATCTGTGAGTTGGGACGATGGTTGATCATTTACAACTGAGGAACCTGAACCGTAACGGTTGGTTAATTATTCAAGAGTGTACAGCTTGTAAGTGTCAGAGCCAAGATTTAAAATCTGATCGCTCTGATTTCAGGGCCTGTGGACTTACACTCTGTTGTTTCTTTTCTTTCCCAAGAAACTCTCCTGAGTCCTTTTTTTCTTTTCTGAGTAACTGTTTCTTAACCTATCATGAGAAGATACAATTTTTTATAGCATCTACCTTACTGGAAAAAATAAGAAATAGATGACTGTAAATATTTATACGAGTAGAAGAGATTATTCCTGGCTTAATCCTAGCCTCTTAAAGAATCTCCTTTCAAACTACGTAAAATGTCCCTTTGTTATGTAGGCCAAGGACAATTTATGAATTAGTCTGTCACAACCAGAGTTTTTCAGAACTCTTTAAGATTGTGGTACAACATGGATGTGAAATAAATATTTTCCCAGTGAGTGAACTCAGTGGTTACGATATTACTTCATGCTCATAAAGGCAGCTTTGATGTCCATGGAGTTAGTCAGGACTTTCTGCTTGAAAAAAAAGCAAAATCCCAACTCAAATTGGCTTACAAGAAATGGAAATGTATTGACTCATATACAAGAAAAGTCCCATAGTGAGTAGCTTCACGTAGAAGTGGATTAGGTTTGCTATTATTGTTAATATATCTTTGTCCTCTCTGCTTTTCTTTTCTCCATGTTGGCTTCATAACCAGGCAAGATTTCTTTGCATGGCTTTCCCAACAGATTCAAAAGGGACCCAAAATGATTGTTGATTTGATGGAGCTTGGGTCTATTCCTGAACCAATCAATGAAACGGGATTCAATACCCTGATTGGCCAGGTCTTTTGTTCCGGCCATTCCTGTAGCTAATGGGTGTGGTCCATCTCGCTTGAAGCACCTAGACTGGCAGTGAGCAGAGGATGGTTTTCTAAAGGAGAATTCGAGAATTATTCCCAATTGAAGGGGACTGGGTGCTGCACAGATCAGGGTAAAGCACGGACTTGCTCGACTTTGAGTCATCTCTTCTCTGGGATAAAGAGCTTTAGTTCTTCGAATGTTCTTCAGATGGCAAGATTTCAGAGTCCTCTAATTAACCTGGTCATTCTCTTCTGAATAACTTCTAGAGGATCTGTGTTTCCTCTGAAGGATGATAACCAAGATGTTGAGTGATGTGTAGAGCAAGTGAGAAATTCCGTGTTTCCCCAAAAATAAGACCTAGCCAGACAGTCAGCTCTAATGCGTCTTTTGGAGCAAAAATTAATATAAGACTCGGTCTTATTTTACTATAACATAAGACTGGGTCTTATATAACATGATATAATATAATCCTGAGAGTTAGGTAGTAGTATCATCCCCACTTTCCGTGAGAAGAAACTGAGGCTAGACAAATTAAATAACTTGCTGAAAGTCACTGAGATACTAAGTATAACAGTGAGAAATAGAACCCAGGCAGCTTGTGTTTTCAAGCATTGCAGCAGTAGACTTGGGGGAAAATATGCAATTAGAAGGTAAAGTCAAGGAAATCTGTAACTTACAACAAAAAGACAGAGCTGGAAAAATGAGAGGATAAAATTAAAGAATCATTCCAGGATGGCCACCATCCCATGAATGAAGGGGAAGAAATGTCAAAGAAATAATACAGAAAAGAAGATTCCTAGACTTAAGATAATTGCTAGATTGAAAGTTCTGATCAAATCAACTACTTCATTATCATGAATTTCCAAAACAATAAGATAAAAAGGTCCTATAAGTATATGGAGAGGTGAAAGGAGGAGGGAATTCAGAACAGAAATCAAAATAACACTAGACATTACATAAAATTATAACAACATTTAAAGGAATAAGAGGCACAAACTTCCAGTTGTGAAATAAAAAAGCCACGGAGATGTAGTGTACAGCTCAGGGAATATAGTCAATAATATTGCAATAACTTTGCGCAGTAACAGATGGTTACAAGACTTAATGTGGTAATCACATTGTAATGTATATAAATGTCAAATTACTGTGTTGTATATCTGAAACTAATATCATATTGTATGCCAACTATACTTTAATAAGAAATTGAAAAATATGGGCACTGGACTTATTAGGGAGACCACTTCATAGACTGTATAGATGCGTGATCACTGCACTATACACCAGAAGCTGAAGCTGAATAATATCGAATGTCAACTATAATTAAATATATACCCCGGGTGCTAAAAAAATGTATACAAGTGGACACTTTGAAGTGTCTGGACGTTGATGGTAACCACTTTGAGCACCCCTTATAATTGCAGAAGTCAAACGTGACTTGTATTCATCTTTTGTTATCGGTATATATTGAGTATTACAATTGTAATAGTTTTCTTCTTTCTTACAATGTGTACACATTTGTTTGGTCCCCTGTCTATAGAGAGTCACAGGATGTGGAGTACAGCATAGGGAATATAGTCAATAGAATTGTAATAGCTATATATGATGTCAGATGCGTAGTTGATTGGGGGTGGTTATCACTTTGTGAGGGGTATAAATGTCTAACTAGTACATTGTTTTGTACACCTGAACCTAATAAAAAGAAGAAATTGAAAAAATAAAATATGCTTTGAAAAACATGTGCATATTGATGAGAGAAAAGAATTATGCAAAATTGTTATTGGTAAAGTGAAAAAATTAAAATTAAAAAAGATTTGAAGGCGAAATAGTTTCAATCTAGATTTCTATACTAAACTAACTTATCAATCAATTGTGAAGGTATAGATGCAAAATTTCCCAAGGAATTTACCTATAGCATTATTTCTCAGGAAGCTATGGAGGGTGTATTCTGCAAAATGTGCAGCGAATCAAAAGATTGAAGACATGGGATCCAGGAAACAGGAAATCTGACATAGAAGAGAGAGAAAATAATTTTCCTGAAAGATAGCATACTAAATGTTCTAGGACAAAAACTGTTTAGCAGTCCTAGAGCACACAATTTTTATAGAAGCAGGTCTTCTACAGAATGATGAAACAAATGATTACCCAGTGTACTTGACTATATTGAAAGTATATTACACAAAGTCAAATTATTTAAAAGAGTTAATAATAATAGGTGCAAAGAAAGATAGCAAAAAAAAAATGGCAATTACTAATTTCAGGAAATACAAACATATACAAGAAAATGTAATCGTAGTTCCTAATTTCTCAATAGGAAACAATATATACTTATTCACATTAAACTACATTGTAGATGTGGTTGACATTACAATCAGTTGGCTTTAAGTAGAGGAGATTATACATGATCATCTGAGTGGACCTCATCCAATCAGTTGAAAGGTCTTAAGAACATAACAGGTTTACCTGAGGAAGAATAAACTCTACCGGGTGGACTGCAGATTTACCTCCTGTCCCAGTTTCCAGCCAACAGGCCTTTCCTACAGATTTTGGCTTTGCCAGCCCACACAATTACATAAACCAAGTCCTTGAAATAAGTCTTGTTGTGTGTATGTATATGCTGCTGACTTTGAAGATGGAGATAGAGGCCACCCATGAGCCACAAAATGCAGCCTGTAGTAGCAAGAAAACTCAAGGAAATGTATTATTTTCCCTCTGGGCCTCCAGAAGAAATGTAGCCCTTAATTTTTGTCCATTAAGACCCATTTTGGACTTCTGACCTCTAGAACCATAAGAAAAAATATCCGTGTTGTTTTAAGCCACGAAGTTTATGGTAGTCTGTTGTAGCTGCAATAGGAATCTAATACACTGTCTATCATCTTATACAAACCTTACCACCATCCATGTTGTCATCTCTGCTTTGCACATGAGGGACCTGAAACTTCGAGGTGCCATGTGACTTAGCACAGATCAGAGATAACTTCCAGGATGGGTACTGAGTTCTTGAAACGTACAAGTCCAGCGTTCACGCTGGCACACATTGTCATAGTGTCTTTGGAAGCTGACTGCATGACTCTTCAAGGACATTTCTAGTTTCTGTGAGCTCATAACAAAACAAACAAGAGGAGGAATTAAGGAAAGCAAAACTCTTGGGTTCCTAGTTGATGCTGGCTTTGTTGGTGATAAATTGTCTGCCCGAAAACCCTGTTAAGTAGCATTGGGTGATTAATTGGATAGTCCATCCCTGTGAATCAGCATGGAGGTCTCTCCAAGATGTGGTAGGCTGTAAACACCAGCAACTGCTCAATGCCACTTTGATGAAATACTGAGATTCTTTTTCATATAAAGTTTTTTTATGGTCCTTTCTAACTCTTAACAGACCACTGATCATGGAAAAGACATTTGAAATTCCTCGGCCAGTGAGTTCCGTTAACCTCTTCTCCCATTCTACCCACTACAGAGTTTCTTTTGAAGGCAATAGCTATTATATTTTTCACTTTTGAAAGTGTGATGTAATTTACACTTTTTTCATGAAAATCACCTAAATTATAATAGAATTTCTCTCTTTATAGTTTGTATAATTATGATTAGTGGTGGATAACACAATTTCAGGAATTATAATGAGTGAGACAAAGCATGACACATAATTTTAAAATGTAGTGTTGTGTTGTAACTTTTAAATTGATCCTACATTTGCATCAATGTATTTTGAAATGCAAAGGAATTCTGCCTATAGAGTTCTATTGTATGTAAAATGTATCTGAATATATTGGGAGGGGTAAAACTATTACAGAGCTTCCCTTTCTTTGTCTATTAGACATTCTTAATTCTGGTAAAACTTTTTATTATAAAAAATTTCAAATATACCTATAAAAACGCATCTCATATAATATACTAACCTGCCATGTGAAAATCACCCAGCTTCAACAGTTACTAATTTACAGTCAATCTACTTCATTTATCCCAATTTATTTACCCCTGCCCCACTAGATTGTTTTGAAGCAAATTACTTGAGTTTCAAAATGTTGTTTGGACATGGGTTTGGGGAGTAGATTTAACATTTGGGGTGGGGAATGAAATATTTTCTAGTCATCAAAGAGCACCATTTCTATCAAAGGAAGATTTTGATGATTTCTTTTTCACCTTTTAATTTCTGAGAATTATATGCTTCTGTATTTCTGCAAAGCATTTCTGAAGGATGCTATCTTACTAATTAGCCCATCACGTTGAGCCCTCGCTGTATGTCAAGAAGAGCACTACGCTTTGGTGATATAATAGTGACTAAGAAGAAATTCTAGTACTTAAATAAGTCATCATCTAGTAGGGTGCACAAGTATATATATTATTGTGTGATGAGAATAATAATGGAGTTATGTGAGACTGTGGAAAGAGAATATCTAATCTAGTCTTAGAAGGTCAAGAAAGATGTTATAGAAGACAGATGTCTAAATAGAGACTAGACAGATAAAAAAAGATTAAGAAAGAAGGAGGGTAGGGGTGGGGAATAGTTAATGATCTACTGGGAAGGAAAAGCTACGTGGGGGTCTGTGTGTAGGGGACCCTGTGTCTTGCACCCATGGCTTCAGGGCAGAATATGAAAGGGAAAGCGATAATAAGAGGTGAGGCCAGAGAGGTGAGCAGGGAATTTGGATTTTACCTAAAGCTTAGAGAGAGTCTTTAAAACATTTTCTTCCGAGTGCTGACAGAATGTGACTGAGAAAGTGTTGTCCTAGTCTAATAGTGAAGAAAATTTCTTTGAGTGATTTAATCACTAATTAAAGACATCAGACAATTAGTCATACCCACGCCTGGGCCACTGGCCTTCTGACTTCTGGCCCAAGGCATTGCCTCTTCCTGTGCTGTTTGTTTTGTGTTTTTTAATTACATTTTTAATCAATAAGGGCTGCCAGTAATTCCCTCAGTTGCAATCATCTTGTCTCTTTCATTAACCCCTAGTATAATAGAACATAATGCTGAGAAGACTCCTGGGTCCAATTTCCTCAGTAGAAATCATTGCATAACTATTCCAACCATTGATAATCTGCTGGTTAGTCTGCAGGGCTCTTTCCCCCCGTGCCATTCTGTCTGTCATCTTAAATCCTGAAATTGGAACACCGAATGACTAACGCCCAAGGACTTGGGTGCAGTGTTACTGGGGAAAGAAGGTTAGGTGTGACCTGGGGGAATGAAAGACTCATGGACATCGGGAGGCAATCCAGCCCCATGAGTGTGGGGACTTCAGAGGTCTTTTCTGCAGGAATACTAGGTCTCAGCAAATGAGAAGAGGGGAGTACTGACTGTTTTTCCTGGTACTGATGTAGAGCAGGGGTTGGTAAATTGTGTCCCATGGATAAAATTCAACTCACTGCCTGCCTTTGTAAATAAAGTTTTAGGGGAACACAGCCAACCTCATTCATTTACATATCGCCTATGGCTGCTTTTAAGCTATAGTGGAAGAGTTGAGTAGTTGTAACAGAGAGAGTATGGCCTACAAAGCTTATTTACTGTCTGGCCTCTCATAGAAAAAGTGTGCCTGCCTATGCTCTAGAGGGAGAGTCATGGGGTATCATGGAGTAGATTGTGCCCTGGAATCTGAAGAGGACTCATAAGGATGGGGTCTGTGGGGGTTCACGTAGGTGGGTCTAGAGCAGGGGTGTCCAGACTTTTTTCAACAGTTTTCACCAAGGGCCATATGCGGTAAAATACACAAACAGCCGGGCCACTCACTCGAGGTGAAGTACATATTGCCTCACCTGGTTTATTTAAGTAAACTAAATATATTTTTGGGATTTGCTGCGGGCCAATAAAAAATGGATCGTGGGCCGCTGTTGGCCCACTGGCCGCAGTTTGGACACCCCTGGTCTAGAGCCTTAGCTACCACAGAGCTGAAGGGTTCCTTGGGCCCTCTAAGACTTTGCTTCAGATGAGATGTTTGAGGGAGTTGTTTTCCATTTAATCAAATCCCAAAGGGGCTTTCTCTTGAGACTACCTAATACAAGCTTAGTGGTGGTGCAAGAGTACTTCTTACTGTCTGGGGACTGGTGAATTTTTGCTCCTGTGTAACATTTGCTTTGTGGCAATGAACGGAGCTTGCTCTTCCAGCTGTGAGGCATCTGGCTTCGATCCCTTCTCTCCTCTTGGCTACAATATTCTTGATGTTCCTGCTGTGTGTTCTGAACTGGATTGGCATGTATTTTTCCCTCTGCAGTGCCCTGGCAGGATGGCTTTTCCAGACCCACGCCAGCCCAGTCCATCTTCGTGCTGGCTCAGCGGGCTTGCTCTCTGGATGCCTTCCTACCCTTGGGGAAACAGTGGAGTTTGAGTTTTGACTCCCAGAGCCATACCCTAACTGGATTTCATTCATTCACCTCTTATAGTGCCTGTTCTCAGCATCACCCTTATATATAGAGAGAGGCCTGTGTGAAATGCTACTTGAGTCACTAAAAGATTTTCCCTGGTCCAAAATATTTGATCTAACGACTCTGCTGTGATGCTTGAACCAGCGCAATCGGGAGTAAGAAACCGAGAGCACTCGTTAAAAGGGTGATGCTCCCTATGCAGACTTACTCACCCAGACACTTAAGCTCTATATGAATGACTTGATCAATGATGTTGTAAAGATTTTGTAGGGTATCCAATGGACACTTGTCTCATTAGGGAGACCACTTCATGGATGGTGTAGGTGCCTGATCACTGCACTGTACACCTGAAGCTGAAGCTGAATAATAATGAATGCCAACTGTAATTATATATAATATATATATATATATATATATATATATATATATATATATATATAGTTATATAAATATATAAATTTTATATATTTATAAATATATATATAAATACATATATAGTCACAAGAAATGGAGTACAGCATTAGGAATAGAGATAGTGGAAATGTGATGGCTGTGTGTGATGTCAGAGGGATAGTGGATGGGGGAGGGGGTTATCACTTTGTGAGGGATATAAATGATGAATGTCTAACTATTACATTGTTTTGTACACCTGAAACTAATAAAAAAAAGTAAAATTAAAAATAAATAAATATATATGAATGATTTGAATGGCGTAACCAAAGGAAAAATCAGAATCTCCAAGTAAATGGGACAAGTCAATTTTGAAAGGGAGAGGAATCCGGGGGAATCCTGGGAACAGACAGGCCCAACTGACACATTCAGAAGTAAAACATAGATACTGCCTATGAAGGCGAGAAGTTGTAAATTGGAGGAAAGCGTATGAAAGGTATTCTAACATAGAAATGATGGCTTAGTAGAGTTGGAAGAGGCCAACTTGTTGACAGATGAGACCACTAAGGGACAGAGAGGCTCTAAGACTTCCTTCGGTACTGCAGAAAGTAATTAACAGAGTTTTGGACTGGAATCTATGTTTACTGACACCTAAGTTTGTGCTCTTTCTGCATCCCAGCCTTTCCCAAAGTGTTCTCTGGAAATTACTACTTCTGCAAATATTAACAGAATCTTACATGGATAAAAAGGCATGGTGGTTAAATACATGTAAGAAATATGGTCAGAGAGTGGCCTGTTGGGGCCAGGTAGTCACCTAGATGTCTTGGGATGTGGGTGCTAACCATTTAGCCAATAGCTCTTTATTGAGAACCTATTGTAAGCTGTGGTGCTAATAGCTGGAGGTATAATCAGGAACAAGAGAGAGGTGGTCCTTGTTCTCATGATTTGACAGCCTACACCCCCACTGGGAGGTAGATATTGATCCAAAAAATAATGCAAATGCATACATATTTACAAATGGAGTAGAGCTGTACAGAGAGGCAATTCTGTTGTCTAGGAGCATATGTCAAAGAGTCCCAGTGGTGCAGTGGTTCTAAGGTGACTCCTGGGGTGCAAGGGTTCTTGAGTTGGTGACTTGAAGGATAAGTATAAACTGGTGAAGAGCAGTCCGAGCGGAGGGACAGCACGTGCATGTAGCAGAGAGAGCACAGTACAGTAGAACAGAATATTCTGGTGAGAGTGCCAAGTTCCACCGGAAGGCGGACAAGGGGTCAGGTGGGCCGGGACCCCAGTCCTCTGCGTCTGGACACAAAAGGCCTTGTATATATTTTCCCCACTGTGTCTTACAACTATTATTATTCTCTATGCTGTGAAAAAGGTTGGGAAGCATTGCATCGTGGGAACTAACAGGTGGAATTTGGTGAGTTAGGACCGTGGGGACAGATAAAACTAGATGATCATGGAGGAGCCTTCAGGTTTGGGTCTTAACCCTAAAAGCAGTTGTTCTGCCACTAACTCCCTGTGTAACCTTGCCTGACTTCTATACACGTTTTAGACCTCAGTTTCTTTTTCCCCAAATTGAACTAGATAATCTGCTTTTCACTCTCGTCTCTTCTAATTTCATACTTCTGGGTTATTCTGTTTTGTTTTTTGATCAAACAAGAACATTTGACTCTGAAAAAACTGTTCCTTCGGACTACCCGCCAACCCAGGCTGGTCCTAAAGGGCTGCTAATTTCCTGCCTTGGCCCAAGACCATCAGTGTGTCAACCTGGGGCTGGGTGGTCCTGTCTGCTAATCGTGAGTTGTGATTTCTCACAACCTGTGATTGCCGTTCCCCTCATCAACTCCCTGCCATGGACTCAGCAGCCTGAGTTCCCCACACCTTTCCATTTTAAATATTGCAATCTCCCACCCTATTCCCCCCCCCCCTTCACAGAGTTATTTTTGCTATTGGTAGAAGGGGCAAAACTCTTTTCTGTGGGTGTGTCTGTCTATTCATGTGTCAACAGAATCTTAATTATTGGGTTACAATATCTTATAAGACTATTCCTCCCTTTTTGCCCTTCACTTTTTTTTTTTTTTTTTTTTTTTTTTACGGGTTTCCTGGTAATTCTCACTCGTCAGACCACATCTTTCTGCCAGGAAATTCTATGCTTTTATCTAGTGTGTTTTACTGGCAAGTGCTATGTTCATTCACATATTATATTATTGCAGAGAAATTTACTGCAGACCTTTCTCTGCTGATCTTTACGTTGAGTACAAGAAAAGAAAGCAGAGGAGAGTCCTGCCGTCACTGAGCTTAGATTGGAGCCCTGGTAGTTTTTAAAATGTGGGATAAATATGGACTACAAACATTGTGAGTGCTAACTGTACGTCTGTATTTCTGGAAATTCCATGGGTGATTCTCAGGAGGTATCAGGTTTAAGAACCAACAGATTCTGAGTAAAACCCACAAACCAGGTCCTCTTTTTACCCGGCCGGAGAATGGTTGGTCATTTTCCCCTCAGTTCCCATCATGTCATAAACCAAATACTGTTAACATTGAAAGGGGCCTCCGAGGTCCTAATCCAGTCAACTTACTTAACTATGGAGAAACTTAGGCCTAGACGTGATGTGATCTGCTTAAAACTGAGACAGTGGCTTCTTTAGCCAGGAACGCAACATGTGTCAGTTCATTATTCTTTTCGCCATTAAACCATGCAGAGACCTCATTGAACACGCCAGCAGCTCATGAATGAAAGGTGTGAAATTAATCTAATTTATATGTAAACATTTTTAAAGCATTCATTAAGCTTGGGTTGTTTTCACTCAGTATTTTCAACACTGCACCTAATTTTATTCATTATCTATTTGTTCATACATTTATTCATCTACTGATTCAACACATTCGTTGAGAATTCTGTGTTCTGCTCGATGGATTGAAATAATCAAACGTTGAAACTGTATTCAAATGAATTTTCACTTAGCTGTATATGTGAAGTAAATGCACATGGAATATTAATACACAAGCTATAATTTGCATAGAGCATAAGATAAATAATTCAAGGAATGTTACAAGGCACTTTTGCTACATGAGTGAAACATAAAGTGAGGTCAGTGTGGATTAGGAGTCATCAGAGAACGTGCTGTGGGGCGGTTGATTATTTTGTTTGGCTAGATAATGAGAGGATGGTGAAGGACATTAGATACTGTAGTAGGAGATATTATAGATACATAGAAACCTAGCAATTGTGAGACGCAACAAGAGACTTTTCTCTCATCTGTCCTTTAAAAGAATGTTTCTTTCTCTTTCTAACTATGTATATCTGCTTTGCAACAACTTTTGTCTTTCCAAACAACGAAAATTATGTGATAGAAAATTATCGATAAATATAAATGCATAAGTAGAAACACCTCCCTAAAAAACGAATCTCATTGAGGCATGCAGTGTCTGATAAAAAGTGAATTTTCCAGATTACTGAAGCTTAGCTTCTGAAAGTCAAAACTGTTTGCTTTTTTTTTTTTTTTAATTTTATCCATGTTAGATACAATACATTTTAGACTCCTCTAACTTTTTACACAGAATTTATCACACAACATTTGAACTCCTCCTAGGGGCTACAGTTGTCATAGGAAACATGTGTTGTTATACTCTGCACAATTCAACAGCTGTTTGTTCTTAAACTAAATTTCCCTCAATGACAATATAGATTAATTTCTTCTGCCTTTTTAATTTCCCTGTCTCCTCCCTCACTGTGTCTTGTTATATATACCTATGTTTGGGGTATCTATTTCTAACAATCAAATTTATCTTCTAAACTGTTACTTCTGTGCCCCTGTTACCTGTAAAAATAAATAGGAAATAGATAGGGGAAGGTTTGCAGAGTAGGGGAAAAGGGAAGGACTAGGAGTCGTGAGACCTGGGTTCTAACAACAGTTTTGCTGACACACGGACTGTATAACCTTGGGGAAGTTGTTTTCTTTGTCTCATCCTGGGTTTCTCAGGTGAAAAAGGAGCTTGGATATGAGGATGTATGGTTTTCAAACTCTTCAGAGACATTTGATAGCGACCCAGGGAGGTCAATGAAGGGGCTCATGACCATTCCCATTTTCTCCCACCAGATTTGAACTAGCCTTTCCTAGCTTATCTTTGGTATCTTGAATATTTTCATAGAAAGTGTTCCATAACTGGTTTCTTTTAAAATGTGAATGTCACTGAATTAGAATGGTAATGGCTGTGACTTATTTATATATTGAATACCTCTATGTTTCCCAATCTGTCCTAGGCGTGTGTACACACACACACGCCTATATATGCTCTGAATTTCACAAATTCTTATAGGATGGTGAAGTACTTTTATCTTCACTTTACATTTGAGAAAACTGATCCTCAGGGAGTTTAAGAAATTTTCCTAAGACCATACAGCCAACAAATGATAAAAAAGTATAATTCTAGCTCCGTGCTGGAAGACTCCAGAGCTGGGGCGAGTTACACATTGTCTCCTAGTATGACCCCTTTGACTTCCACACGGCTCCTGACATGTTATAATTGTTTCTACACTAAAGGTAAGCCAGGCCTCAGAGGGAAGTGCTGTCCTAGGAGTTTCCTCTGCTAACTTGAGTGATGCTTGCCCATACTTCTCTTTGGCCTTTTCTACTCTTTTCCTCTGGTTCATGACCATGTTCTGAACTTATAATGCCACCCACAGACCATCTAAAATTAGCAGCACCTTTACGGTTTAAAACATGTATAGATGCATGCATGGCTACATGGTAGACCATGGACCGACAGAGGAGGCATACAGGCTTCAGGAAGGAAAAATTCCAAATATATACAATATGAATACTACTTTTGGAGAAAAACATACGTCATTTTTCATTTTGGAAACTAGATCTTCCCTGCAGTTGGTACATTTCCACACCACAGTGAACTTTGATCTCTTTTCTCTTTTGTAACTTCCCTTTGCCAGTATCACAGGAGAAAGCTGCCTCCTTTGGCAGGAAGGAAGAAATGAAATAATAAAGTGAAACCAGAGAATGGCAAACACACAAGTGTGCGTGCGAGCACACCCGTACACGCCTTTGTCTCCAAATAGCAGTAATTACTAGTTCCCTGCACCTCTTACTCTTTTTTACCCTGAGCTGTCAAACTTCTCACCTACCTTTTGAAAAACCAACAATGGCTAATGTTCTTGCCTTTTCAATGGAAAAGCTCCAATTTAAGAGTGCAACCAAGAAGCATTCAGATACTCTGCCCCCATTCACCTGGCTTTCAGGCTAAAGCTTCACTTGCTTTTTTTTTCTTGTCATCAGATAGTGTGAGGGCATGACTTCATCTTCCACGCTTTAATAGAGCGCCTTACTGCTTTTTCTTGATTTTCTGAGCTCTGGTTTCCACAATCAAGCCTGATAGTGGTCTCCTTGCCTAAGTTTCTTGACTTCTCAGAGGACAAGTGTACCCTTGGGTGAGCCTCTCCTCACTCTCCCGCTTTATGTCACAAGGAGTCAGGAGTCAGGACCTTGAATCTCTGAACCTCTCTTACAGTTAGTTCTCCAAAGCTCTTTGCCTCCGTAAAGCACAGCATTTTTTTTTTCTTTTTTTTTTTTAGAAATGGAGGCTGAAAGCATATTAACACTAAATACTTTATCCTTCCCGAGTCTCTTAGGCAGAGTTAACAAACCTAGGAAGTACTGTGGTGTCATATCACAGGATTTAGAGTCATATCAACTTATTTCAAACCCAGGATTAGTCTTTACTACCTGTTATATGTTCTTATTCTTTTTTAAATTGAAGTAATATTGGTTATTAACATTATGTAAGTTTTAGATGTACGACATTATAATTCAATATCTGTGGGTACTGTCACGCTCACCACCAGAAGTCTCGTTTCCATCCATCACCGCACAATTGATCTCCTTTACGCATTTTGCCCTCCCTCCACCCGCCTTAGACTAGAACTGCCATATGACCCAGCTATTCCAGTTCTTATTCTTTTGTTAAGTTACAACTTAACTGAGATATAATCATAGACCAAAAGTTCACCTTTTTGTTTATCTTTTTCATAAGTTCACCTTTTTAAAGTGTACAATTCCATAGTTTTAAAATACTCAGCAATGTCCATCCATCACCACAATCTATTTTTGGACTATTTTCATCACCTCAAAAAAGCAACCCCTATTCACTAATGGCCACTCCTTGTTCTGTCTCCTCTACCCCCACTCCTGGTAACAACAGATCTATGACTTGTCTATTCTGGACATTTCATATAAATGGAATCATAAAATATATTCGTGCCTTTCGTGTCTAGATTCTTTCACTCATATTTTCAAGGTCCATCTATTTTGTAGCATATATTAATGTATCATTCTTCATACAACAGAATAATATTTGATTGTATGGATACCAGATTTTGTTTATTCATCAGCTGGCAAACATTTGGGTTCTTTCCACTTTGGGGCTGTTCTGTATAATGCTGATATAAATATACATGTACAAGTTTTTGTGTGCATATATTTTCAATCCTCTTGGATATGTACCTAGGATGGAATTGCTGGGTCATATGGTAACTATGTTTAATTTTCTTGAGGCATGAAAAGTTATTTTCTGAAGTGGCTGCTGCGCTTCACATTCCCACCAGCAATGTATGAAGGTTCCAATTTCTCCAAATACTCCCCAGCACTTCGTATTTTCTGTTGTTTTGTCATAGCCTTCCAAGTGGGTATGAAATGTCGTCATGTGGTGGTTTTGATTTGCATTTCCCCCAGTGACTTATGACACTGAGTATCTTTTATGTGCTTTCTAGACATTGCATATCTTCCTTGGGCAAATGCTTATTCAAAATTTTGCCTATTTTTAAATTGGGTTGTTTGTCTTTTTGTTGTTAGAGTGTAAGAGGTCTTTATACATTCCCGAGAAAATTCCTTGTTAGATATGTGATTTGCATATGTTTTCTCCATTCTGTGTGTCTTTTCACTTTATTGATGATATCCTTTAAAGCAAAAGAGCTTTTTTTTAAAGATTTTTGTGAAACCCAATTTATATTTCTTTTTTTTACTTGTGTTATTGGTGTTATACCTAAGAAACTGTTGCCTAATCCATGCCATGAAAATCCACGCTATATTTTCTTGTTTTATAGTTTAAGCACTTAATTTTCAGGTCTCTGATTTATTTTGTGTTAGTTTTTGTCTATAGGATGAGCATGGAGCCCAACTTCATTTTTATTTTATTTTTATTCATTTATTTTTTGCACGTGTTATCCAGTTGTGCCAGTATTGTTGGTTGAAAAGATTATTCTTCTACCATTGAATTGTCTTGGCAATCTTGTCAAAAATCAATTGACTATAATGTGAGGGTTTTTTTTTTTAACTCTCAATTCTATTGCATCGATCTATATGTCAGTTCTTATGCTAGTACCATACTGTCTTGATTACTTTTCTAGTACATTTTGACAGGTTGTTTTGGCTAGTCAGGGTCCCCTGAATTTCCATATGTGTTTTATAGTCAGCTTGTCAATTTATGCAAAATAAAAACAGAGTTTTAAATTTCATTCAATGATGTTTCATAGTTTCACTGTAAAAGTTTTATGCTTCTTTTGTTAATGTTATTCCTGGATACCATTTTTATGTGAATGCCATTGTAAATAGAATTGATTTCTTAGTTGCATTTTCATATCATTCATTGTTATTGTATCAAGACACAATTGATTTTTAATATCCACATTATATCCTAATACCTTGCTGACCATGTGGATTAGCACTAATGTATTTTGCTGATTTCTTAGAATTTTCTATATACAATATGATGCTATCTATAAATAAAGATAGATACAGTTGTACTTCTGGTTTCTAATCTAGATGTTATTTCTTTTTTTCCCCAAATTCTCCTTCTAGAACCTCCATTATAATGTGAATTGAACTGACAAGAGTGATAATTCCTGTCTTGTTCCTGATCTTAGTGGGTGAGTTTTTAATCTTTCATCATAAATACGATTTTGGCTCTAGGATTTTTGTAGATGCCTGTGCTTGTTTCTGGAGGCTACTGTTAACTGCAAACTTGGTGGCTTTGAACAACGGAAGTATATTCTCACACAGATTTGTAGGCTAAAAATTCAAAGTCTGGTGGAGCTGCACTCCCTCAAGGGGCTCTAATGGAAAATCTATCTGTTGCTTTTTCCAGCTTCTGGTGATTGCCCAGGCCTTCCTGGGCTTGTGACTACATCACTTCAGTCTCTGCTTTCATCTTCACAGCACCTTCTCTGCTATGGGTCTGTACCTTCTAAGGATACGTGTTATTGCATTAGGACCTACCGGAATAATCCAGGATACACTCCTTCTCTCCAGATCCTTACCTTAATTGCATATTGTGCAATATAAGGTAATAGTCACTCTTTTGTCATATAAGGTAAAACGTACAGGTTCTGGTGGTAAGCATGTGAAGATATCTTTTGCTACCATCCAACCCACTACAATACGCTTTATCATGTTGAGGAAGTTCCCTTCTATTTCTAGATTACTGAGGTTTTTGTTTTGCTTTGTTTTGTCTTATCATGAAAGGAAGTTGGAGTCTGTTAAATCTGTTTTTGTGTCAGTTGAGATGAACATGTGATTTTTCTGTCTCATTCTATTAATATGTTGTAATACACTGATTAACTCCGGAGTGTTAAAACAGCCTGGCATTCCTAAAATAAATCCCACTTAGTTAAACTATAACATCATTTCTATATGTGGTTGGACTCGAGGATTTGTGCATCTATATTCAGAAGGGATATTGGTCTATTTTTTGCCCTATCTTTGGTTTTGGTCTCAGAGTCATATTGTCTCAAAGAATGAGTTGGAAATGTTCCGGCCTCTTCTAATTTTTCGAAGTCTATACATGATTTGCATTAACTCCTCTGTAAACATTGGTAGAAGTCATCCATGAAGCCTGGACTTTTCTTTGTGGGCAGGTTTTTGTTTACTAATTCAACCTCTTTATTTGTTTAGTCACTTTATTGGTCTTTATTAGTTTATTACTTTGTTGGTCTATCATAATCTCTATTTCTTGATTCAATTTTAGTAGTTTGTTTCTTTCTAGGAAATTGCCCTTTTCATTTAAGTTATCTAATTTGCTGGCATACAATATTTATAGTAGTCCATTATAACGTTGTGGTTTTTTTTTTAACTTTTGAAAAGTTGGTAGAGATATCATCCTGTTTAATTTCTGATTTAGTAAATTGGGTCTTCTTTCCCTCTCTCTCTCCCCACCCCTTTGAACAATGTAACAAAAGTTTGGTCAATTTTGTTGATTTTTTTCAAAAAGATACTTTTAGATTTCATTATTTTCTCTATTGTTTTTCTATTTCATTTATTTTCTCCTCAGCTTATGTAATTTCTTTGTTTCTACTTGCTTTAGATTTTGTTTTGTTTTCTTTTTACATAAGTTGAAGGGTTAGATTATTAATTTGAGATCTTCTTTTTTATTATAGGCATTTACAACTATGGCTTTCCTTCTAAGCACTTGTTTTAACTGCATTGCATAAATCTTAGTAAATTATGTTTTCATTTTCATTCACCTCAAAATGCTTTCTGATTTCTTTTGTGATTTCTTCATTGACACTTTGGTCATTTAAAAGTTTGCTGTTTAATTTTCATGTATATGTGAGTTTACCGAATTTCCTTCCATTATTAATTTGTAGATTTAATTCGTTGAAATCAATGAATATATGTACAATATAACTTCATTCTTTTTATATTTATTGAAATTTACTTTATAGTCTAATATATGATAAACCTGTGGAATATTCCATGTGCTCTTTAGAAGAATGTGTATTTTGCTTTTGTTGGGGGGCCTGTTCTATACATGTCTGCTAGTTGGTTTAAAAGGTTAGGTTAAAATGTCAGTCTAGGAGGATGATATTACAATTATAGCATTTTAAAATATCTACTTTTGTCTCTAAAAACAATTTTGTCTTAAAGTCTGTTACTTCTGACATTAGTTTGGTTACTCCTGCTCTCTTTTAATCCCTGCTTGCACGTTATATGTATTTTTAAATCTTTTTCCTTTTAACTTATGTGTGTCTCTGAATTTGAAGTGTCTCTTGGGAAACCGAGTTGGGTGATGTTTTTCTTTAAATCTGTTTTGACAATCTCTGCATTTCAATTGGAGTGTTTAGTCAATTTACATTTCATGTAATTATTGTAATTTGTTTGCCAGTTTGCTGTTTGTTTTCTAGATATCTTGTATTTTTTCCCCACCATTCTTCCATTGCAGCTTTCTATTGTATTAGATATTTTGTAATACACCATTTTAATTTTCATATTGTTTTTACCATACATTAATATATTTTAGTTATTTTCTTAGTGGCTGCACTAGAATAATTAACATCTTACCTTCAACTTTGTTTAAATTAGTACCAATTTAATTTTAATTGTACTCAAAAACTTTGCTTCATTTCCTCCTCCATCCTTTGTATAAGTGCAAGAACAGATTTATAATTGTTGCTTTATACAGTTGTCTTATAAATCAGAGAGAAAAAAGTTATTAACAAAAATACATTTATACAGTTTTTAAAATATTTACTTACATGTTTACCTTTACCAGTGCAAATTATTTCTCCATGAGTATTCAAATTACTGTCTGGTGTCCTTACATTTTACTCTGAAGGACTTTTTAGTATGTGCTGTAAGGCAGGTTTACTAGTGATAAATTTTCTTCGATTTTGTCTTTCCTGGGAATGTTATAGTTTCTCCATTATGAAAAGATAGTTGGATTATATGTAGAATTCTTGGTTGGTAGTGTTTTTATTTCAGCATTTTTCAATATGTCATTTTACTGCCTTCTGACATGTATGGGTTTTGAGGAGCAATCAGCTGTTAATCGTATTGAGGGTTCCTTGTAGGTGAGAGTCCTGTTTCTCTTGCTGATTTCAAGATTCTCTTTGTTTTTCACTTTCAGCAATTTGACTATGATGTCCATAGGTGTAAATCTTTTTGAATGTATCCTTCTTTGAGTTCATTAAACTTCTTGAACATGTACATTAATATTTTTAAATCAAATTTGGGAAAATTTTTACTGTGATTTTTTTTTGGTTATTCTTTCTGCTTCTTTCTCTCTCACCTTTCCTTCTGGTTCTCCTATTATACCAGGCTCTGCTAATTTTTCTTTCTTTTCTTCAGACTGGGTAACTTCAATTTACCTGTCTTCTATTTCAGTGATTCTTTTTTCTACCATTTCAGATATGCTGTAAGCACCTCTAGTCAAGTTTTTATTTTAGTTATTTATCTTTTCAGTTCCACAATTTTTTTCATAACAACTTATCTCTTTGTTAATATGATCTATTTGATGAGACATTATTCTACATTTTCCTTTAATTCCTTCAATATGGTTTCTATTAGCTCTTTACATTTGTCTAAATTAGCTTATTTAAAGTCTTTGTCTAGTAAATCCAATGTCTGGTCTCCCTTAAGAACCGTATTTCAGGCCTTTATAAAGTCACCTGTGAACACATTATTGTTCAGTTTTACTCTTAAGCTTTTTAGGCATTCTCTTGTTAAACATACTGGTAAGGCCACCTCAGGCAATTACAATGTTAAACAATTGCAACTGACTATTTTTAACAAATGCCCTGTGCATAGGGCTCTTATTGAAACTGTGATTTCTAAGTGAGGTCTAATAAACACAAGCCCTGAGAATAGAGTTTTTCAATGTAATAGCTGCCAGACAGGTCAAGTAGTGACAATGTTCTGCGAATAAGTCTTTCAGGGATCTCAAAGTACATTCTAGCCCCTCCAGTGGCTTCTTTGCTGCTGATGTTTATAGCTACTATATCCGTAAGTTGATTTTCCAGGCTGTCATGCTGCTGAGAAGATGGGCATGGGTTAGAAAATGTTGAAACGCCACAAAGTATGATGTTCTTAGAAAGATTGTCATTTTCTTAAATAAACATGTCTCAGATTGTTGGAAGCCTTTAGTTAATTTCCAGAGTTCTAAAAAATACTGATTTTCTCAGTTTTTGCCAATATCCTCATTGTTTTTATGGAAGAGCAGGTTTTTCAGTGGTCCTTATTCTGCCATTCTAGAATTCACCTTCTTAGGAAAGTCTTCTGAATTTACTGAGTCTTAGTTTGTTCTTCTGTAAAATGGGGATGATAATACCTACATCATCAAAATCATTGCAAGTACTGAATGAGATAATGTGGATAAAGGACGCATGTAAACCTTGGCACATCATAAGCACATTACAAATGCTACTGCATTTCTTCTTTCCTCAGTTGAGAAATCTATGGGGAGATGACACAATTGGATTTTGATGACTTAACATCCTACTTTTGTCTAGAAACTCGTCCCCGCCTATATTAGTCATAAAATTACCCAGTGGCAAATAACAGAAACTTGATTCAAACTGGTTAGTGCAAAGTAAAGAGAAGGGAAGAATTTATTGTGTTACATACCTGAAAAGTTCATTGGTGTACTAACTTCAGGTATTACTGAGCCCACATGTTCCATATTGTACAAACATTATCTCTAAGCGACTTTCTTCTCTGATGGCTTTATTTTGTCCCACAGTGAAAATATGCTAACAAGCAGCAATGGTCCAACATTCTATCAGGTTGGGATTGCCAGTAGAAAGGGATCACCTCTTGATCATTATTTCTGGCACTTATTTGGGGACTATTCTACTTGGGTATATTTAGGACATGTGCCTATTCCAACACACATCACTACTGCAGGAAAATTATATATGTCAGTTGGCCCAGCCTGAGTTTTATCCCATTCTTGGAGCTAGGAGTGAAGTTTGGAGAAGGGATGCTTTTTCAAAGGGAAATTTGGTGCTGGGAAGAAAGATACAATGGCTGTTTGCGCAAAGCATGTCATCTCCTATAATACGCTGTTGTTTCCTTTCTCCATTCCCATTCTCTCCTTTCCAAACGAGTTAAGTCAAGGAGTTGTCAGAAGTATGTAATTCCACTAGAGAGACAGGTCCACTGTGTATTCATGGAATGTTGCACAGGAATAACACATGATACAAGGCATATTAGAAGTCCAAGTATACAGTCTTGCCATTGATGCTGTAGTTGATCAGAGATGGAAAGAGATGAATGAATACTGTAGCCATCGTGAATCTTTGTTCATGGAGAGGATGGGACTTGAGCTTGAAGGATGGCCATTTAGAAATGCACAGAGGAGTAAAAAACTTGGTGTGTGTAGTGTATGAGTCAGAATGGGGATAATTAGGTTCGTTTACTGTGTGTTAACTCTGCCAGGCGCTGTCACTGTGGTAAGCACTTTACTGCATTCTCTAATATTTTGGCAGTGTGTCCAATATTATTATTGCTTCATACTTGGATACTTTTTTTTTTTTTAAGTATCCAAGGTTGCTTAACTATTAAATGAAAAACCCCTGTCTAAACTAGGTAGTCTGAATTCAGTTTCATCTTTTAACCACTCTATACTGTGGTTCACAGAACATGCATTCACACATTCACACAAATACACACTTCTCACTGGTTCTCAACCCCACCTCATTCCAAAGATTGTTGCTTTGAGACTGAATTTGTTCTTAGCGATTGACACTTCAGCTTCACTACCCTCACTGTGCTTTTGTCCCATAATTAAGGAGCGCACAAAACGATAATTTGTAAAAGGAGAAAGTGTCTTGAAAGAGTAGCTAGTCTAAGTATTTCCAGATTTTGTTGTCCATAAAAATCCCCCCGGGAATATGTAAAAAGTGTGAATTCTTTGTTATCATTATAATTCTTTAGTTGGTATGGAATTTGTAGCACATTCAACTTTTCTCAAGCTCCTAAATTGACTCTGATATGTTCCAAGCTTTGAGAATTGATGACCTATCCCACCAGGGTCTCAAGCCGGCCTGCACTTGGGAAGCTTTTACAAACTTTGATGCTTCAACCTTATCTCTAGAATTGAAATTCAATTGGTTGGGTGTGGAACTGGTCGCTATGTTTTTGTTGTTGTTGTTACTGTTGTTGTTTTAAGCTACTTAGGTAATTTTAATGTACAGCTAGGATTGAGAACCATTCATCTAATCCATTCCCTTTGAACATATTAAAAACTGAGAATAAGCAAGGAGAAAAAAGTACCCTAAGTCATATGGCCCATTGTTGGCAGATCCAGAACGTGAAGCTGAGTTTTCCTGTCTCCTCGCTGAGGAGTCTTAATTAAAAAGTCTCATATCATGTCATTTCCCTGCAATGACCTTTCCCTCTGCCTTGTCCCCACACTCATGGAGACATGTGTGACATAATTGGTGCCTCCAGGCCTCAGCAGAGCTCAGTTCTGGAAGAGAGATAAGAGAGGGGAGTGCGAGGCCCCCAAAAGTGCACTCCAGGTCAGTGGGGCTGTCACAGTTGAGTCTCTGCAAGAGGCTGAGTCAACACTCATCTTTAACCTTATCCCCTGAAGCCTTTGAGAGTTCTAACCCCCTAGGACACAATCTAGATCCTACTACTTATGCCAGTCACTGGGCTACACTTGGGAAATTATCTCTGGGTGCCTGGAAAATGGATAAAATTTTTGTTTGATTTCATTGTTTTCTACATTTTACTTGTATGAATCTAGGCTCTCCTGAATCAGCCTGTGGCTCTGTCCAACTGCTGAAGTGGCTTGCATTCTGAACCTTGGTATTCCATACCGTGTGCTTCTCACTTACAGTCAAAGGAAGGAAAGGAGGGAGGGAGCTTCCTTTACTGTCACTTAAAATGCCCCCTTCTCCTAAGGGAAAACAAACGACAGTAGTCTTGGATAAGAGGAAGAGAATCCTATGTTACTTATTGGATAGTCAATAGAATTTACTTTTGCTTGATACTTGAGTGGGAAAGGGAACAAATGGTACCAAAGAAAGACCTTATTCTCTTCTTTGATCTTCTGGATGGTTTTGAATATTCCCTACTAAAACAACTGTCTGAGCCTTGGGGAGGGAGTAACCAAAAAGCAACATGGGGATTGCAAGTTGGCAGTAAATAACAAAGGAAATTGCAGGTTAAGAGGACAGTGATGTAATTTCTCAAACTTTGCTCAAGGACCCCCCGGGGCATGTTGTAATGCAGATTTAGGAATCTTATCTGTGTGGTCAGAGATTCTCTTTTTCTCTGGCCTGGATGTGAGACTGAGGAATCTCATTCACAAATGGTTATCACAAGTAATTTCAAAGCAAAAAAAGAATCATTTGAAGAGAAATCATGTCTAGACCACTGACCTAGCTCACCTCACCATGTTGTTCCCTCTCCCTGCTCCCAGTCATTCCAAATTCCTTGCTGATGCAAATACTAAGAAATGGAACCAAAGTGGAAGCATCTTCCCTCCAGGTCCTTTTTGTGTTACTGGATTCTGAGTCCTTTGAGCCCAGGGACCAATTTTTTTCTCAGTTTCTCCCTAAACATAACACAACACTGTACATAATAGGCTCTTAACACATTTGTTGTACCAAATTCCAACATGGGTTAGCAAGACATATTTGTTATACAAAATACCAACCAGGGAAAGCAAAGCCTCATATGACAGAAAGTATTTAAACAGTACACATTGATGAGTGGCCTTAGAAAAAGCTTTAGAGAATATCATTAGTGGTAATAGTTCCTCTATAAACAGTTGTGTTGAGGCTCCCCTGCCCCCATCACAAAACTCCATGCAAAGTAAAATTAATGCTAGTTAAACCTGACATCCAGCACCACTGTGATGGTAGCTTGGGCTAATAGCATCTGTTTGGAGTTTTCAAAACTGTCATTGTAATTGCTTATAAAATATCTGCTTGGCATGAGGTACCATACTAATTTAAATTTATACAACAGTATGGCAAGACTTCCAAAGTGGGCATTATGGCTACCTGTCAGTTATAAAAGCCCTGCCTTACTATTATATCTCACTGGGATAAATGTGAATTTTAAAAATGGCTTTCATTGGAGGTCACATGTATCTTTTTTTAATCTACCCCTCCCCCCAAATAAATCCATAACCATGCATACGACTTACTTGATGATCAGACCAGAAAATAATTATTGGTGTGATACATCTTTTCCACCTCCTTTTCCTGCTGCTTCTGGAAGCTGCAGAATCTGTGGTTCAATTAACTAAAGGTCAGAGAGCTGACAGCCTTTTCTCACTGCTCCCTCACTGTCAGTTCAGAATGAGAGAAGCAAAAGCTCCCAGGTCCTCCCCAGGGCGAGGACCACTGGAAATAGTCTCCAGTGAGCTGTGTGTGGCCACATGTCTGCATGGGCACTGAGTCCATGTGACTCACCAATCCGTCAGGCATGCAGGGGGTCACATTTCCCCATTAAGGTTCATAGAGAACCAAAGATGAGTAGATAAAATAGTCAGGATGCCAAAAGTTTCACGTTTAATCAAACAAAAGTAACAACTAACTACAGGTTAGCCTAGACACTAGGAACCCCAAGAAAATTGAAGTTGCTGGATTCAATTGCCATCTCTGTGACCTTCATGAGATCAATCTCAACGGCTCCAAACCTGGGTATTCCAAATTAATCCTCAAAGGAGTTCATTTAGTTCGTTCGTTCGTTCGTTCGTTCATTCATTCATTCATCTATTTATCTGTCTGTTTGTTTATCCATTGATCTATCAGGTAGGGCTGGATGGTCTGTAACGGGGATTGTCTTCCTTTGGTATTATTTATAATTCATTATTTAATTAAGAAGGCAAGCCTCTACAAAATGTTCTCTGTAAAGAGCCACTTAGTAACTATTTTAGGCTATGCAGCCATAAGGTCCCTGTTGTAACTATTCAAATACTTTCCCATGTAAAGCGGCTATAGACAACATATAAGCAAATGGGCATGACTGTGTACCAACAGAACTTTACAAAAATAGGTGGTGGGCCAAATGTGACTCACATGCTCTAGTTTGCTGATGCCCGAAGGAAGACCATCCTGAATTTGGTGCAAATATTCCATATTTCAGAGAATTCCTGGTTAAAGCGGTTATGAGTGGCTTAATAAACTGCAGGGTCTGAAGTGAAGACAGTTCTTTTGGCAATGCAGGGGAGTGGAAATACTCCTAACTGAGGGCAGGGCTGCCTCTTGCTCACTGTGACCAAGAATAATCACTTCATCTCTTTCTCCTCCTATATCTTAACCTAGGTTTCTTTTTCCTGGACTCAGAGACTATGGAGGACCAAATCAATGAACGGTCAAGATAAGAGATATTTAAATCTTGGTTGTGGAGTGAATGAGCAGAGTAGAGTTTTAGTGAACGCCAACAGATAATGCACGATCTCTGAGATACAAGTCAGAACCACTAAAGACTTGACTTACAGCTGATATGTACAAGATAAAATTGATGTGTCTGTTTCTCGGAAAAAGAACCTGTCCCTGTTGAAAGCACAAATCAGGAGAACGGCTTTTCAGCAAGCAAGGGTGCTAGAGAAAACTTAAGATTACAAATTGGCCCTGGAACAAAGCTCCTTTTTGTAGGTTCAATGGGAAAGTGTAATAAGCAAAGCTATTTTGTAATCATAGCACTCATTTATTTGAAAAGGACCTGGGCAATTACCAAAGCAATCCTCCCTATATTACCGAGAAGTCATTCACTGGGTGTCACTTGAGTGTCTTGATGGCAGCTGTCCAGTCAATTCATCGGTAAGATTGTGTTTTCTAGATTTCACTGCTCTGTGCTTTGTAGATGATACGAGCTGAAACTAGCCCAGATGACAAAAGCAAACACAGATTGCCCAATTTGTATATGGATCAATCAACAAAAAATTGTTGAGCATTATACTCTGTTCTCTAAATATAACTCTGAACACAGAGTTATTGGGCAAAAAGCACTTACTGAGTGTAGGGACATGTACACAGGTAATTCATAGTTGCCAAATGAAAGATACAAATACTAATTTCTGACCAAACCTACAGGAGGAAGAGTCAATTTTTTCAGATGATCGGGAAAATTCAGGAGGCCAGGTAGAAACTTTATATATAAAACTTAAGGGTTGCCTTCAAGATAGGAAGGCAGGATATGAGGTACAGAAAAGAGAAAAACATGTTGAGAGTACGCAGAGAATAGACCAATGAATGAAGGAAGCTGTCAAGTGGGAAATAATTCTGGGAAGGTAGGTTAGGTTATGTTGAGAAGGACCCTAAGTTATACCCATGAAAGGCTTGTAGTTTCTGTGTCTGCAGTGACAAAGGAGCCAAGTGAGCTGAAGAACAGAGAGGAGGAGGGGGGGGGGGAGAGAGAGAGAGAGAGAGAGACACCAAGGACCTTGCCCCTATGATCAGTGGCAGCTGGCATTCAGTTCAGGGACACTTTGTGTCCCATGAATGGGAATTCATCATGTAATTTTTCAGGAGTGGAAAAGCTGGGACTTTAGGAGAAATATTCTACATTGCAAGGATGGACAACTAATCACTTTTTAACCACTATGTAAAGCAAAACAACAACCAAACCCTAAATATTTCAGGGTGTCATCTGCTGGCTGCCCATGTAGAGTGTCCATCCTCTGGGCTCTCCAGAAAGTCCTGAGGGACACTGGACAGTTTGGAGTCAGGGAAGGATAGCATCTAGGATGGACTGAGAGGGAGAGTCTGCTGGGGTAGACCAGGTGGGGGCAGATTCTGTGGGCTTGCCCCTGGCTCCTGGAAGTGGGAAGGGGCGAGCAGAGTGCACACGGCACAGGGAGATGCCGAGCAGAGATGGGATCTTTCTCAGAGCCCAGACAACCTGCGTTCTGTTGACCCCACTGAAAGGCTCTGACTATTCTGCCCTGTGTGTGACACGTCCTCAGTGGACCTTTGTCTGAGCTGGTCTTGTTTGAATTGCTTTGCTATATTTTTATTTCCCAGTTCAACATATCCATTCTGCACCCAGGTAAACGTGAGTACATGTCCAGGTAAAGGTTGAAATCTTTAAGCTTGTCAAATAGGAAATCATTTTGCAGCCCGATTTGGACATGGGTTTTTTCCTCCTCCATTTGAAGTTAAAGAAGATCAAGGGTTTGCAACTAAATCACTTTGAAGATAAATGACTTGTAGGGAAATGTAGGACTTTTGATGAAGAATATTCTCCTTATATTCTTTTCTTGTGTCAGTGCTCTTTGAAGAAACTTTTCCTGACCATTACAGGCCAGAATCTTTTTTTTTCCCCCATTTATTTTTTCTTTTCTTTTTGTTATTCTGAGAGTTTCCAGGGTATAGTTCTTTTTTAAAATGTAGTTCTGATTAGTGTTTGTTCTGATTCAAAGACTGTATGCTGATTAAAATGATGTTATTTCCAAAAAGTACAAAGGAGAATTTAAATATCCCCACTGCTATGTATATGTTTTAAAGAGTATCTTCATATATTACTCCAAAACCTGAATTTTTCCGTTTAATTTTGAATAGTCTCACGTCAGTAAAGTAAGCATCCTTTGTGTTCATTTCTTTGTCCTTATCCAGTAACGTCCTCAAGGTAAAGTAAAATCATTGTGTTAAAAGATACAATTTTTAAGGATGTTTGACAAATTTTTCTCATAAATGTAGGCTTCCTTCCTCCTCCCTCCAACCATGTACATTAGCCATCTTTACAATATGCAACTATCTGACAGCTAGAATTTCGTCCCTTTAATTTCTAGAAAATATATTGGTTGTTTCTCTTACTTGGGGATTTAGATATTTATTGATTTTGATTGACATTTAAAGATTTTTGAAAACATTTGTCCCATCCTCCCTATTATAATAGAATATAAATACTGAACACATTAGTATTTCCACTTATAACAGGCATCTCTGTCATGGACTCTTCATTCCTTTGTAGGGCAGTGCCCTTCTTCTCTTATATCATTTTGTACCCCTCAAAATAATTTAAGAAATTATAGCAACTTTTTGAAATAAGGAATTAACATGTTTTGTTTGTCTTTTGTTTTTGTTTTGTGTTTACCTCCAAAGCAGCACGTATTTATTGATAGTCCATTCTGTGTCATTTTTAAAATTTCTGCTGGGAAATGCCTCTGTAAACTCTACTAGTGAAATATATGTGGGACAAATAAATGCAGCCAGGGTCGAGAGCTACACCGTCCAGTAAGGCAGCCATTAGTCATGTGTCTCGACTGTGCAGTGAATAATAGCTAGTCTGATCTGAGATGTGCTGTAAGTATGAAATACACATGGATCTTACAGACTCAGAAAAAATGCCTCACCAGTAATTTTTAGATTGATTGCCTCTTGAAATGATAATATTGTGGATATACTGAATTAAATGTAATATGCTAATTTATTTCACCTGTCTCTTTTGGCTTTTTTTTAATGTGGCTATTAAAAATGTAAAAGAATGTATGTGGCTGACCTTTGTAAGTCAGATCATCTTCTACTGGGCAGCGCTGCTCTAGAGGTTTTTTTACAGCATAAATATTAAGGCCATAGGAAGCCAGCCAGAGTGTCCTATCGGATGGTCTTTCGCCAGGAGTTCATCATTCTTTTTGCAACAACTACCAGTGTCATACTGGCTGATGTTCACTTTGTCTTCCATCTGAGGGAGTCTTGATGGAAGAAAACACCTCCATCCAGCACAGTTCATAGCCCCTTTGGAAAGAAGCTTACAGCGAAAAGGAAGAGACACATGGAAATAGTTGTGACTTTGAACAAGTGCTGATGTCACCGCAAACCCACAGTCACTGTATGGTCCGCCGGCTGGCAGCAGAAAGAAGGTAAATCACTGGTCTCCTCAAAAAAAACTTTGGGTATTGCCATATCCCGGAGAGAGCTGAGAACTGATAGAAGAGAGCTTGGCCTGAGCTGTGAGGAGGGGGCGTCATCTGGCTCCTCGGTCCTTCCCTCTGTGGGAGCAGAGGGAAGAGAATGGCTGTTCGCATTGGGTTTTGATTATCTTTTCTAGCAATGACATTTCTTTAGTAGAAATGTGGCCTCCTTCCCATTAAAATGAACAATTCCAGGACTTTGCAGTTGCCTTTCTCAGTCTGTAGATGAGATACATGATTTAGAGTGATGAGAGGAATGGCCCCGGGCCCTAGAACGAAGTTATTCTGTGAAGCAGAACTCAAATTCAGGCCTCCACAATTACGGTGTAAAGCTCCTTTGCACTAGTCTTCAGCCTCCATCACCATCCTGGTAAGACTGGTATGTCTTAGCTTTCTTCCCCATAAAATTTTCAGTTGTAATTTCTTCTAGAACGAGCATAATCAGTTGGCTGTTGGTCAAACCTGTTCTGTATGCGGTATTTTGAACTCAAGTTTTCTCACGTATCAAGTTATCTGCGCTTCTGTCCTCTACCCCTAACCTTTGGATTTATTTTATGATTATTGTGACTGTGTTTCTATCTTAGTGTCTCCATTGGGAGTGGCAGGGAGATAGCTTGAGTTCATGAAAATCAGAGCCAGTCCCAGCACCCACTCCCAATTTACGTAGTAGAAGGAGACAGTCAGATACTTACCCAGTTGAGTTCTCCCAATTACGCAGAGTATGCAGCTGTCTACATAGTATTCCCAGAGGACATAAAGAAAGACACTTGCCCCACATATCTTTTCTAGAAATACTGCATTTGGGGGAAAAAAAATTCTACTAAAATGAAAGGAGGAATGGAAGAGCTACTATGTCGGCCATGACACAAGTTATTTTCTGTAGATTCTTCCTTTCTCACATTTAGTGAATTTCTTCATTTTCCATCTGTTTATACATTTACAAAATATGTATTGAGTTTCTGCTATGTACACCCTTTCTGCTACTCTAGGAGAGATTCATGCATAGGATATGGCCCTGCTGTCAAGAAGCTCCTAGTAGTTATGGTTCTCGCATTAAGATAATAGATTTTTGAGGAGAGTTAGTGAATGTTGGGATATGGGACACTGACTGCAGTGGGGTATTGCGCTCTGGTGAAGGCTGTGGCCAACCATGGGGTGGATGTGGCTTGAGAGCCCTGGTGGGGATGATGAATGAAAGCCTGGGAGGCGATAAAAGAAGCGTTCTGAATGTGGGCCATACATTACAGAGGGATTCATTAGGCGGTGTCTCTGGACTTTAAAGAGGAAACCATGGTCATGGTCTGTTAAGTCTGGGGAAAGTTTGTCTTGTGTTAGATAAGAGATACTTTGACAAAGAGAATTAATTTCATTCTCTCCTAAATTTGCCTTTTTTTTTTTTTTTTGAAACATTGAAACATAAGGCTTAGAAGGCCCTGGATTAGGGAAACAAAGTCCCTTCATCTCTTAGTAAATAGCCATTTCCTGCCACAAGTCTGATTCCTTCCACAGATGCCTGGAATTTGCAAGCCTGGTGGTTCTATTTCTATAATTGTTCATAATGTTTCTTCATTTCCTACTTCTTTCTTTCCCTTCCTTTGTGAATATACTGCTGCTACTTATTAGCCCTGTTCTCACTCTCAAAGGAAGCCTGCTCCATGGCGGAGAAAAATACACTGAATGTTGAGACTTAACTGAATAATGCTCTTCTAGAAACTCTGTAATCCATTGCTTGACAAATTTTTTATAAGCACTTGGTTGGGAACAATGAAGAATGAAAACGAAAGTTAAATTAGTGTCTGTACCTTGAAGTTGCACATATTTATCAGATATACACAGCTACGTAAACAATTGCTTGGAAGTCCTAAAGACTTGGATGTAATTCTTAGTAGAGTAATGTGACTTTGAATCCATAGCTTTCTCTTTCTTGAACTGTTTTTCCATTTGTAAACTCACAGACTAAGTCCCTTTTTTAATATTGGAAAAAGTGAGCCAAGTGAGATATGTATCAGGAGTGAATAGTGTGAGTCTGGGGAGTATCGAAAGGTTAGTTTGGCTCAGAGAGTCTTCAGGTACATGAGATTGAGTGGGTGCTAACACTGGCTTAGGGAGGGCCTCAAATACCACTCGCAGCAAATAGATATAAACTCATCCATTCTACAGACATTGACAGAAATGAAAGTTGTTTTCATGGGTATATAGCCTGATAGAGAATGCGCATTGCATTTGAATTTGAATTGTGGCTCTGCTGTTTGCTAGTTCTGTGCCTTGAGTGAATGATTTGACATCTCTGGACTTTAGTTTTTCACCTGTGGAATGGGAATAATGATTCATATTCCATAGTTTTGTGAGAATTCGAAGTCAGGTGTCTGTATGATACCTCCAAAATAGTATACTCAATTGAGCAAATAATATACTCAATCCATACTAATGCCATCATTGCTTGAATTCAGTAAGATAATATATGTAAAGTTCTGATGCAATGTCTAGCAGTTTGTAAGCACTATGTAAATGTCAACTCTGTGTGCTACTACCGTGTTTCCCTGCAAATAAGACCTAGCCAGACAGTCAGCTCGAATGTGTCTTTTGGAGCAACAATTAATATAAGACCCGGTCTTATTTTACTAGAAGACCTGGTCTTATAATATAATATAATATAATATAATATAATATAATATAATATAATATAATATAATATAATACCGGGTCTTCTATTAATTTTTGCTCCAAAAG
Source organism: Rhinolophus sinicus (assembly GCF_036562045.2). Classification (NCBI taxonomy): domain Eukaryota; kingdom Metazoa; phylum Chordata; class Mammalia; order Chiroptera; family Rhinolophidae; genus Rhinolophus; species Rhinolophus sinicus. The sequence goes on along the minus strand of NC_133759.1, from coordinate 91,094,120 downwards.
ACACATTAGAGCTGATTGTCCAGCTAGGTCTTATTTTGGGGGAAGCAGGGTGTTTCTATCATAAGATGGTTACTGTGCCTCAAATCACTGGTAATCTAGTAGAGAGAAAAACCCAACAAATATTCATCAAAATTCAATGTGATTATTTTAGAGATATTACAAGGTACACAGTAGTCATAGATGAAGCGATATCAAAGTCAGCCAAGAATATCAGGAAAAACTTTACAGAGAAAGCCACATTTGGGGAAAAACATCTTAAAAGAAAAGTGGAATTCCACCAGATGAGGAAGTACTTGGAGAGTATTTTGACAGAAAGCCAAAGCAGGAAGATGTTAGAGATCAGGGAGCACTAACTGAAAACAAGAGAGAAGTGAATTGCCGAGACAGAATGAGAGAAGGGGCAGTGGAGAGAGGTGGGGGACAAATAGGCGGCACCATATCCTGCTGGACCTCGTAGGCCATGTGAAGCAATTTAAGGTGCCATCCAGATAGGACAACAGCATCGACTGTGACATGACCATGAAAAGAAGACTTTGAAAACGTCAGATGGCCCAAAGGGAGAGAGCTGCTCTTTGCATTTTTGAAAAATTCTAATTGAAGGCATGAGCCCTCTCCAAATCTAGATGGTAGACTCCTGACTGCAGTCAGAAATTAATGGTAACAACCTTCCCTCTGAGTTCTGGTGTCTCCCAAATAAAAGATGACAGTCTTTGGCTTGGATCAAGGGAGGCAGTGTGACATGGCAATAGTATGTCTGGTTGGTGGCAAACGTTACAGCTTGGAGCACTAAAGTATTGATGGCAACTGTCGGTAGGATACTTTCAAAAGGTCAGACTTGGGAGCCACAAACAATACTGCTCTCCTCATCAACATGAAGTTGATGTACATTGAAATTCTGATGAAATGAAGCAAACACGGACTTTGGAGCTATCTGCTTAATGGAGCTGCCACATCCTAGATGCTTGCTTGTCTACATGCCTACCTTCCTTCCATAAATATTTATTGATCACTTGCTGTGTAACCTGGGACAAGTTACTCACCCTCTCTGAGGCTTTTCCCTCACTTGCAAAATGGAGATTAGTCATGACCCTTTCAAATCTTATGGTGAGAATCAAATGAGACAATGTAATTTTTTAATTACATTTATTGGGGTGACATTGGTTAGTAAAATTATATAGGTTTCAAGTATATAGTTCTATAAAACATCATCTATATACTGCATTGTGTGTTCACCACCCAGAGTCAGTTCTTCCATCTCCATATATTTGATCCCCTTTTCCCTCTTCTACCATCCCTTTCCCCCTTACCCTCTGGTAACCACTAAACTGTTGTCTGCGTCTATGAGTTTTTGTTTGTTTGTTTGTCTTGTTTCTTTGTTGCTTTCAGTTTGATATCCTGCATGTGAGTGAAGTCATATGGTTCTTGAAAACACTCAGTATAGGGCCAGGCACAGGGAAGTTGCTCAACAAGCATTTTCCCCATTTCCACTCATTGTTACGTAGACATTTATTGAGTGGCTTCTGTGTTCTAGGCACTAATACGGACATTGGCCAGGAAAAGAACCAGCAGGCTCTCTTGATGTTTACATTCAGGGGGAGAAACAGAAAATAAACGAGTATACAAATAAACAAGGTAACTCCTGGTAGTGACCAATGTTATAGAGATGAAGGGCTTATTTTGTAGAGTGATAAGGTGTGTCCTCTTGGAGGAAGTGACACAGGAGTTGAAACAAAAATAAATAATGGAGCCTAATACGCAAAGATCTGGGAACATGCTTTCCAGGCAAAGGGAAGTGTGCTGAGCTTGCAATCTTGGTGTGTTAGAAAAGCAGAAGGAAGGCCAGGTTCCTGGAGCCTAATACACGAGGGGAAAGTGATGCGTGGCAAGGTTGCCTGCTGCAAACAGGCATCCTGCTAACAGAGCAAGACAGCTGTCAGAGAGGTGGTGCACGGTTAGAGGACCAGCGTCCTCTAGAACAGCCTTCTTCCTGGGCATGGTTCCCTTCCTACATTTCTGGGCCAAGTGAGCATTTCAAAGCTGCTTGGACATCTGGACTGGAGAGATAATGTTGTTGTTTTCCTTCAACCCTGCAGTTCTCAAAAGCACAAGCTCAGCTCTTCAGTCTTTCTTTAATCTCTCAGTTTGTGGCATATGTCACTTTTGGAGATAGGCATTTTACAATAGGATCAGAGAGCTTACAAGCTAATGGTAGTGACAGATAAGTGCACATAATAGAGTCACGATAGCAGAGTTCTAAAAGCTCTGTGGGAGTACAGGAGACAGACAAAATCTAGGTGAGTGGGCTGGGAAGGCCCCGTGGAGGAAGTCTCAGGTCAAATGTGGATGGTCTTCAAAGGTGGGGGTGGTGCTCTCCTTCCTTCTGTTTTGTTTTCTCACTCTTTTTCATGTTTCTTTTTGACTATACATTTTTACCAATCTAAATCTATCCTGATTCCTTCTAAGTCATTTCTTGTCTTCTTCCTTTTCTTTAAAATTGTCTTTAAGGTTCGAGAGAGGATATTTTTCAATTTGCCCCAATTCAGGATCGGGTATGCCCACGTCTTACGTTTGATCGTTCTGGTTTATATTTTCTCTTATAACCTCCCATAAGGTGCCATGATTGTATTTGCCTTAGAAAATGTCAGTTCCAACACTTGGAATCCAAGATTGGTAGCCACATTAGAACTCAGAAACTTCTAGCCTTTTCTCTAGTTGCCATCCCAAAATTACATGATCAATCTCATTAAAAGCAAAGACATGGAATGAAGGTGTTTTCTCATCTGTGAAAGCACAGTCAACATTTTCTATTTTTTCTTCTTCGCACATGTATATTTACTACATATTTAATATGTGTAAGGTTTAGCACTAAGAAATCAGAGTTGGAAAATAGTATATAATGGGGCAAAATATGGTAGCGGGGCAAAATTTGGTAGTGGGGCAGCGGGAGATAGAGCAAAGGGTATGGGATTGGAAAGAGCGGCATGGTCATTTCTGGGTTGCTTGAGAAATATTTGAGAATGGGACCTAGAAGTCTGTTTTCTGGGTAAATAGGTCATTTCCCAGGAAATAGATCTGTAAATAGGTACTAGGCCCCAAATAACCCAAGAAAAGTCTTTTCTTTATTGAGTTGTAAACTGAGTGGTCGCAATTATTTGTGCTGCAGAAAGAGGCCAGGGGTAATTGTACAGCCAGAGAGATACGAAGTTTTCAGGCAGTTGTTGCCATGATTCTGGGGCTTAACCCTCTGTATTACTGATACAGGTCTTACCTGCAGTTCATCTTCCTCCAAACTGTCTGCTAACAAAGAAAAACAATAGAAGCCTAGAATCTGAGCCACTTTGGCAGAGGCCTGTGGGTAGGTATCTTCATCCCACTTGCTAGTTCGTTTCTAGCACACTGGGCATGGAGACACACGGAGGAATTAATCTTCTGAGATGCAGAAACAGCCATGTTTTCTTGACTGGGACTTCTTATTTTGTCTGGTAATAACAGTAAAAATGTATTATACAAAATTGGAGAAATTGAGCATAAATAATAGGATACAAATGAGCTATAACTTTCGAGCTCAGGAAAAATGCACTTTATTACCTGTTGGTGTTAGGGGCACTTTGTTCCCCCATTAACTGTTTAATAATGTAAGGTGCCTAAATTTCCCATCGTGACAATGAGCTATCCTGCTTTCTAATAGCAGGAGTAAACTCAGTGTTCATCATCTTTGTTTCTCTTTCTGTTCCTATGGCATCAATGTGGTCAAGTCGTATATTCGGGAGGTTCTGCCTATTTTCTCAGAACCAGAATACCTGGGTTTGTGCCCTGGCTCACAATAGCTATGTGACCTTGGCTGTTGCTTAATGTCTTAGCACCTTGCTTTCTTCATCTATAAAGGGGAGATAATAATAGTACGATAAAGTAGCGAGGTTCTTTGTTGAGTGAGTGAATATGTAGAGACTAGAAGAATCCCTGGTACATACAAAGCGTTCAATAATGTAACCTTTTACCAGGGAGGGACATAAACTCCTACAGGGTCCAGGCAGATCACATAAATGACGCAGGTATAAAATCACGAAGCGCTGTTGGTCTATCTTTCATTTTCCCACATTATATTGAAAACAAGATCGAGAACACTTTTCAGCCTTGAAGGGAAAAAAGCCCACTGCCAGTGCAATAAATACAAGTGCCCTCGCCTTGTTGGTGAACAATAGAGAGTGATGAGACCCGTGAAGAGAGGATTTGAAAGATTGTACTCAGATCGAGGCAATTGCTGCTGAAAGAAGCTGGAAAACTAGACTAGAAAACTAAATTGCAGATTTTCTCAATATTTAACGGTTGACACCTAATGCAATTTAAAAAAAAAAAAATTCTCTGTGATTTAATCAAGATATGCCTTCAGGATGCATTGGGCCCAGAAGTTGCCAGTTTGAGACCCCTGAATTTCTACTAAGTAGTGGATTCTGAATTTTAGCCCAAGGGACCTACCTCTGGTTCCCAGGCTCCTTCTATGACACCTGACTTTGACATGACAAATTTATTGATCTCTCTAAATCTCTTGGGTTGAAAAGACCAAAAGATGTGACTCTCACCCCTCGTCCGCCCATTGCAAAGAGTGGTATGTAGAGATCGTCACAGTAAGGAAAGGTCAATCAGGGAAGAGAACACACGTTCTTGTTCCTGTCCCCCACCTACATAGTCACTGCTTTGCCTTAGTTGGGAATTCCAGCCTTTTTCTAAATTGCTGTCTACAGAGTGGTAATGGAGACCCTCCAAGTCCTCCATCTGACTTTCGAGATGTCATCTGGCCGCTCATTCTGTTTAATTGCTCCCTCCTGTGGGAACACTGGGCTGCTCCTGCTGCTCACTAAAGTGGAGACTATAACAAGTCTTAGAGTTTTTTCCTGGCTCTCACTTGCTGAGGAAGGAGATGATAAATGCTGGGTGCTTTGGGTGCTTTGTCGGCTGCTGTTTGAACCACCTGAGGCAATGATTGATTATTCAGGCCTAAGGAAAGGAGGCAAGCACTCAGAGAATAGCTTCTTAATAAAGCAGTTTATGATCAGGTAAGGTGAGGGAGCGAGGCCAACTCTAGTTGACCTCTCTGTTGGGGATGTCCTCTCACCGTGACAAAGAGCAGAATGAAAGGAGAAAGACCACAGGGGACCAGAGCACAACATTTAGAAGCAGCCAAAGGGCTGCCTGGAAGCAGTCAGGTTGATTCTTTGTTAACTACATACAGTAGCTGGTCAAATAGAATGAAAGAGGGCAATTCTGACAATGCTGTTGTTCTCCAAATTGCAGGCTCTCCTTTTTTCACATACGAACCTCCAGTTGGATTTGTAGAAATAAATCTCACATAGTCATGTCCTCATCCTGTCCTCTCTAACAGGGTTTCATTCTGTTTTTCTTCCAGTATTGCCCTGTAATACTACCCTGTGTGTACTCTTGAGTCTTCTCACTTGCTGTACAGTTTCTGTGTCGCTGCATGTTGCCTTTTCTGTCTGGAGCACCTATCTCTCATCTCAACCTGCACAAGTCCTGGGCTCACTTCAAATTCTGTCTCTACCAAGAAGCCTTTCTGGATTTACCCAATGCATTGGGATCCCCAAGTCTCTAGGAAGAAAAAGAAATCCTTTGTTTTCCTCCACACCTCATTCTTCTATCCTGTCCTATCCTCAGGAACATACATAAATCTGATTGTCCAGATTCTTTGGATATTTATTGAGCAACTTTTGCTGAAGGCAGAATCACTTTACTTTCAAAGGTATGTGTCTAGATGTGCCTGTCTCTCTACACTGTCTTATTTTTACAGCAAGAGGGATGAATGGAATTAGGTCTGCTTTCCTGGAAATGACCCAACTAGCTTTCCAGATCCCCTTCTCTTTTGTCTTGAGCCTTTCCTTGCATGCATTGAGATTGTGGAACTGAGATGGTAGGTTGTCAGGGTACAGTTTAGGTGTAGTGGGAGGTCGTTAGACCTCCATCTCAGTGCATGTGTTCCAGCCCCACTTATCAGAACTTCCTTGCACCATGGTTAGGGTTCCAGGATCACTAAACAGCAAAGGGGGATTTGCTGTATGTTTGCTGATGTCCCTGTGTCTCTCCCTCCCCTGAGAGCTCGGTGTGCCTTGTAGTTTTGCTCCATAATATCCTCTTAATACCAACAAAACTGATACCGATAAAACTCTCACAATGTTTCAAACACCACTCACCTGTGAAGGGGCAGAAAGTCAGCCTGGTGAAGAGAGTATTTGAAGTTAGACGCCCTGAATACAAACCCAGGCTCTGCCACTCTGCAGCTGTGTGATTTCCAGATGATTATCTAACTTGTTGTTGCTTCAGTTCCTTCCTCTGTGTTATGAGGGTCGTCATAGTGCTAGCCTCTTAGGATTGTCTGGGAGATTAATTAAAATAGTATCTCCAGAATGCTGAGAGCAGTGTCTGGAGCATACTAAATATTCAGCAAATGTCAGTCATCATCTTCACCATCATCATCTTCACCATCATCATCATCACCATCATCACCATCACCATCATCATCATCATCTGCACCCCTAAGCATATCACTCATAGTTCCATCACAGAAGCTTCTCAGAAGCTAGCCTTGTCATATTACATTTTTCATTACATACGTTATTCTCTCTACATTGTCAGCTCTGCCTCAAGGCCGTTTGCTTGGTCGGTCACAAAAGGGGTCTGAAGTTTATTATAAGAAGAGCAACAAAAGAACAGCCTGTTGATGAAAATGAGCGATGAACAATCTTGTCACACATTTTAGAGCTGGAATGAAACTTACAGATTATTGGGTCCAAATTACTCTCTTTATTGATGAAGAAATTAAGGCCCAGAACAGAGCAGTACGCACTCACCTCCACATAGAAGAACAAGCAGTGAGCTCAGTTGTTGGGGCACGTTGCCTGGGACCTGTTACCCTGAAGTGCATCCTGGGAGAGCACACAAACCCTTAAATCCTCCAGAGTCTCACTGGAGGATTTAAAATTTAAAGGTGGAGGTTACCTTTGCATCCAAGAGGCAGTGTATTAATCTAAATGTCTCTCTGAATGGCTGTCTTTCCCATTTAATAGGAACATCGTCTCCTGTGTTAATTATAGACCAAGTTCCTGTTTCAAAGGACACCTCATAAGGTTTTATAAATAAGCTTAGAGGCCAGCACTCTGTCTCCCTACTGAGCAGTTGCTCGTAATTTCACCTATTTATGATGAGAACTACCAGCAGGATTAACATAATGATGTATCCAATGCAAGAAGTGTAACAACAGATCATAATGACCATTTTGACAATTCTTCCCATCTACGTTCTTTTCCAATTTGCTTGTTAGCAATATGACTTGTTGCAGCATTCTCCCATCCAAAAAGCAAGTGATTTGGCCAGTTACTAAGCATTTTTTTAAGACTTTAAATTTACAACTAATCGATATCAGAAAGGAGGAACTTAAATTGTTTTTCCATTAGGCATTAAACACCAACAACTTTTTTTGTGCATGCAAATTTCATGGGCTCTTTCCAAATGCCCAATCACCAAGCACAGTGTCTTTGCAAGTTTTTGATTATGATTTGCTAATCAGGGCTTATCTCACAATCAATAATTAAAACACCACTGAAGGTCCTTTCAGAAATCAATTGACGGCAAGCTGAGAACATTTCACCAAAACTAATAAAGAACATAAAGTTCTTAAGCATAGGAGATATTAAACACGGATGAAGACTCTTATAAAAAACCAAATTTAAGTCCTAGGGAAAATCGTCCTCAGCATATTCAACAGTCTATCCAACCATCAGAAGACAAACTGTGCACTTACTATGTGTAACCATCAGGCTGGTCTTATTGTATAGGATGCAGTCCTGTGTCCCAAGGTGTTTATTATACAGTCGGAGAGATAAGACATGTCCTAACATAATGTTCCTACAAGATATAAAGTGAAAGGAGCCTCAGGAGGTTTCTACAGAGTGCATTTATATTCAAAGACAAAAGATAAATATGGAATAATCGTTAGAAACACAGGCTTTGGAGGCAAACAGATTAGGAATCAAATTCTGCCTGGATCATATACCAGTTAGGTCATAACCAGTGTTTAACTCATCAGAGTCTCAGTTCCCTCACTGGAAAATAATAACACTGGCACGATGGACGAAATTAGCCAAGGGTCTGGTGTTTTACACACTGGGAGGCTTAGGGAGGTGGTGTTTACACTGGTACTTAGAAAATTAGAAAATTTGGATGTGCCAAAATGGTGTATAAGTGGAAGAAGAAGAAAATACAGTGGATACCAATTCAGGCAACCATGGCATTGCAAGGAGAAGAAGTTAGAAATAGAGAGTTTGTCAAGGGAATATAAGACGAAAGAAATAAGTCAGGGACAGATAATGAAGACATTCTGTGTAATAAAGCAATTTCCGTATCCCTGCCTGAATGGGGCAAAAAATATGGCCTTGTCATGGCTAAGACGGGGGGCTCAGTAAGCAGTCTGCCTGGGCCTCCATTTTGGCTTACTACCCAGTCGGTGGGTGATCTCAGGAACTTAAGTTCTCTGTGCCTCTAGGTCCTCATCCATAAAATGGAGCTACTGCTAGTACAAATCCCACGGTCATTCTTCTCATAACCATGAGAAGGATGGAGAAAAATCTTCTCTGGTGCTATTGTCCTTCAATCATCTGCTTCTAGTCATAACGGGCTAGAATCTTCAGACCACATTTCTCATCTGAGGACAATAAAAAATACCGGACAAAATAACATTTTTAAATTCTCCCTGAAAGACAGTGAGGAACCACCAGGTGGAGATCCAGGAAGTGGCAGCCTCTCAGAACAGTAAGAAAGTGCTGTAAGCTCATTTTAGACGGAGGGGAGCTGCCCATCCAGAAGAAATAGCAGAGCCGAAGAAAAAGAGCTTGTGTTTGACACTTCAGAGGGCAAGGCAGTCACCACTCAGGGCCAGACCAAGGTGGGCAGTCCGATGAACACGACCTGTATGTGGGCCTAGGTGAGGGCAAACCTCACTAAACCATTCCCCCCGCTTCCTTTCACGGGCCTGGGGTGATCATTACCTGAGCAGAATGGGTCTGAGAGGGAGATAACTCACCTCTGGCAGGCAGGACACTATGTTGTGGTTCTCTAGTGAAATTTAAGTCTAGTTTTACATTATAAATGTGCCCCACCCCCAACCCCTCACACTTTGTATTTAGTTTAAAGTGGTTTGACATTATGGTTTCCAGGTTTCAGATAAAAGGAAGTGAAAATTCCCTCTGGAGGAATGTTTCTTCATTCTAGGTCCTAAGAAATCCTAAAAATAATTTTTCAAAGCCAATAACCAGCCCACAGTCCTGGATAAACAAACACCTCAAACAACAGGTCACCAAGAGTAGAAACCTGCAGAAACAATAGCTGCAGAGACTAAGGCCCATGACCTCGGGTAGTAAAATTATCAGATACAGATTATAAAACCACTCAATGTATTTAATTTTTTTTAAAAAAGGCTTTAAAGTATCTAAACAGATAAAGTATCTAAAAAGAAACTATAACGTGTTATTGAAGATTTTTTTAAATGAAATAAATAAAAGTTAAAAGTTGAAACTATACTTGAAATTAAAAACCCAGTGGATGGGATTGATAGCAGATTAGATGCAGCTGAAGAGAGAATTAATGATGGATGAGAAGAGATGATCCAGAATGCAGCAGAGAGAGACAAAATGATAGAAAATATAAAAATTGTTAAGACTTAGGCAGCACAGAGGGAGAAGTCTAGTGGAAGTTTACTTAGAGTTGGAGGGAGGGAGGGAATGAGGCAAGGATAATATCTGAAAAATTTATAGCTTGAGAAATTTCGGTAGTCCTTGAAAAACATCAAATCACTGATTCAAGAATACCAGTGGCTCTAAAACCTAAATTAAAAGAAAAGGAATTACTGACTGTGCTTTCTAAGCCTTTTGGGGAGTATAATCAATAATGTTGTAAAGATTTTGTAGGGTATTTGATGGACACTTGTCTTATTAGGGAGACCACTTCAGGGATGGTGTAGATGCCTGATCACTGTACTTTACACCTGAAGCTGAACAATAATGAATGTCAACTACAAGTTTATATATATATATATATATATATATATAGAGAGAGAGAGAGAGAGAGAGAGAGAGAGAGAGAACAGCATAAGGAAAGACTCGTTTGGAACTGTAACAGCTACATACAATGTCAGAGGGGTAGTAGATTGGGGAGGTGGGTTATCACTTTGTGAGAGGTGTAAGTGTTGAACTAATACATTGTTTGGTACACCTGAAACTAATAACAAAAAAGAAAGAAAAGGAATGCGTACTTAGACACATCACCGTAAAACCCGTAAAGAGAAAAAAATTCTTAAAAGCAGCCAGAAAACCCCTGAAACTAATATAATGTTGTAATTAGCTATGTTTTTAATAAAAGTCTTTTAAAAAATAGAAACAAACAAAAAACGGCAGCCGGAAATAAAATGACAACTTGACCCCATCTTCCATCTTCCACCAGAAGGTGTTTCCTCTTCCGCTGTCCTTTCTAACTCGTACTGCTTCTCGCTGTAAACATTTCAGTCATCCACCAGAAACAGCCCTCTCTCTGCTCCCAGTTTCTGTGAGCAGCCTAACCTGCAGTGCTCACTGAGACCGGGTCATGGCTTGCACATCTCCTGCCTCGATGACTTCTGCAGGCTCTTCCCTGTTTCAGAAATTCCCTCGCCACCCTAAACAAAGAAACAAAAACATAGCCTATGTATAAAAGAAGAACCCAGGAGCCCTGAAATTCATTAAGAGAGGCTTTGACAGCTAGCTCCTACAGGCTGGAGATGAAATTTCCAGCAGAGCAAGTGACATTTTAGGAAAACCACAGGCTTTGGGTTCAGATTCCTGACCTGCCAGCTCCTAGCTGTGCAAACATGGGCATCTTCTTTAATAACCTTTCTGTGTCCTGGTTTCTTCATCTATGAAGTGGAAATGACAATACTACCTACAAAATAGAGTTTCTAGGATTATTAAGCAGGTTCATGCAGATAAAGTATCTTGCCGTGTTTAGTGCAGTCTGCATTTGATGTTTTTCTGATGTGTGAAACGGATTCCAATCATCACCCTTAATTCTGAGGTCAGTTAGGAATCGTGCAGGACTAGTACAAAAATAAAAAAATAAAAGCAATTGAGGTAGTCAAATTGTTTTGAAAACTGCAGCCCTTCTCCTTTACATTAGATACGTTTAATATTTAAGATCAGTTCCCCAGTGATATTGATGGGTCAGGGTTTACACAGATTGAGAGGAGTAAAGAAGTTGGTGATCTAACCCACATCTGTTTGTATTAGTGTTTGACAGGCCCCCTGCATGCGTTATGCTAGTTATTTCCACCCATGTCCAGGAGGTGAGGGAGTGGGGTTCGCCTTAAACCGTATGCCCCGGGAAAGGGGTGTATTTTCATCTCATGTGCCAAGAGGCATCTTATCTGCAGCCCTGTCTTTGAATTCATTTACTGGCAGTGCTCAAGCCAACGTGAAATTGAGGAAAAGAATAAGGGATGGACTTAGTGATTCACTGATTTATAAGGACGAATTAAATGGAAGAAAAGGGTCCTTGAGATGGTAACAAATGAGATGACAGTCCAAGTTTTTCCAAAACTTATAACAAATGGAATCACTGGAACATAAACAGTCAGGTCTGAAAGGGCCCCAAGAAAGATCTGGCCCAGGGTCCACAGTGTAAATCGTGGTGGAGAAAAAGTGCCAATTTTGAGCTGAAGGCCAAGTTCTTTCTCACATGTGCAGGCGAGTGTGGAGCAAAGCTGTTGTTTGAAGCTTTTGCTTTTTTTCATAGGGACACGTAGATTCTCGGTGGTGATGTTTCAGGTGGATTAGAGACCCATTTTGGAGTCCCAAATTTGAAATGAGAAATAAACTCTTCCTGTAACTAAATGGGCCCTCACTTGGAATATGAGATTCTTCAGATAAGAGTTTTCAAAAATCCTTCTTAATGACACTTCCTACTAGTTCCAGACCCAGTGGGGAAGAGGGGTCAGCATTGAGCTCAGGGGAGGGTAAGGGTCTTGTTCTTATCACTCCAGGTAGAGTGACATATACAGTGAGCAGGAGATGGAGGGATTAGGCATCATTCCACAAAACTCAGGTCCTCTGGGGTGCTGGGCCACCTTGTCCAGCCATGACAAAGATGGCAGTCCTCTCCACAAGTTTCATTTGGTGCTCTAGCACACACTGAGGTATTGATCTTGCTCTATCAGGATGCCGGAGTGCCCCAAAGCTCCCTCTTTTATGAAGCTGAAAGGTATACCCATGACTTGTCAAAGGAAGCCAGGTGTGTACAAGTACCCAGCAATTCTCTCCAAGCCTTAAAAACCAAGCACACTCTTAATTCAAAGAGTATTTGTACCTAAATGTAAAGTATATTCAGCATCTTGTCTATAATTCAAAGACAACAGGACCAGTCTGGTGAACTCAAGGCCAGAAGCCTCTTTACAATGCAGCATTTATTTGGATAGTCCAAGTTTCCTATATACAATAAGACTTCCTCCTATTGTATGAGGAGGAAAGGAAAATTAGAAAAACAACATTTGCAGAATGGTTACAACGTACCAAGTACTGTGCCAAATATTTTGCGTAAATTATGAAGCTCAAAACATTTATTTGAGGAAGAACTGCTATCCTAACTGCCCAGAGAAGTTAAGGAAATTGTCCAAGTTTGAATAGTTAGTAGGTGATGGAACTGAGATATAACAGAGGTCTATCTGTTTTAAATGTTCATATTCTTTCCATGGTACCTATTTTCTATGAGAAGGAATTCAGGTGGTGATGTTGTTGATTGTGGACCATTTAGACCAAAAAAAAAGAAAGAAAGAAAGAAACAGAGGAAAGATAACACTTATTGAGAGAGACAAACTCTTCCTTTGAGAAAAAAATGAAACTAGTCATAGGTGATGATGATTTGGAATATTAAATCGTTGTTCATTTTTAAAAATATATTAGGTATTAACATGTTCTTTCTCCCTCAGGAAGTATTTCAGCATAGTACACTGAAATAATTTGTTCTCTTATGGCTTCAAACTGACTATATTTTAAAATTCATGTGAATTTTCATATTTTCTTCATTAGTGCGTTGCGACATCTCAGCAGTCAGACAGAATGCAAAGCCCATAGCTGTTTTTTGTGTATATTCGTTGTGTAATTGCTGGCTAATGAGCTTTATGAGAATAAAGAAAATTTGGAAAATGAAAGCAACTTTGTTTCCTTTTGGACAGCTAATGCATTTAAGAATGAGTTTCTTTAGGAGACATTGTTCGTCCCTGTGCATTTATTTTTATTTTTATTTTTGTTGCCATTATTATTCAAAATACCTCCTGCTTCTCTACAGGATGATGAAACTGTTTCATGTTTTGAAAATGCCTCAGAATATCCCTAGGGAATAGCAAGTCATAATTACTCTCATTTTTCAGATAAAGAAGCACAGAACTGATTACTAGTTTTCCTGGGTCAGATGGCCAATTTCACAGAAAATTAGAAACTGACGGCCCTTCCGAGTTCCTCTACTCTATTGTGGGATTGTGAGAAATCCACAGCTCAACCTCAGATATGCGTTCTCCTCTTAGTAATGACCAGGAAGGACTATGGGAAGGACAGCTAGCTGTGGAATACATCCGATTCCCGTGCCCACACCTGTGTTAAATTAGACCAGGAGAAGCAAAGATAATAGACTATCCCAAATATCAAGAACATTTTCAAAATATGCATATTTTCCAATCTAACCTCATTCTCCCCTCCCCCACACACACACTAATAGACTTTTCAGGCATGAGGCTCTGGAATCTATAGTTTTACTTAGGGTGGGTCTATACTTAGCAAGGAAAGTTTGGGAAGTCTGAGATTGTCCCTAGTTTATCTGATGCAGGAAGACCCTCTTCAGTATCTCTCATTTCAGCGACCACTGTGGAAGTAATATGACTTGGAGTGACTGCTAACTGCCCCTCGCTAACCGGGGAGCCCTTGACAAATTACCTCACATCTCTGAATTTCATGTGAATCAACAATAGGTTGAAAGATTAGTGATATATGGTAAAATTCCTTGAAACAAATCAAAAACTGAACAGAATAAGAATGCAATTAATAGTTTCTGCTGGTAGAGATGGTGATAGAAGTCATATTAGCTCTCTGATAGTCCATGCTATTTGTACCTACTGTGTTTCCCCAAAAATAAGACCTACCCCGAAAATAAGCCCCAGTTAAGATCGTCAGCCAGATGGATGCATTTAGTACGTTATAACGATTTTCCAGAAGATGACATGACTGTATTTGAATAAATGTTGATTGTTGTACATGAAAAAATAAGACATCCCCTGAAAATACTCCCTAATGCGTCTTTTGGAGCAAAAATTAATATAAGACCCGGTCTTATTTTGGGGGAAACACGGTATTTGTTAGAAAATTCTTATATTTAAAAAAAACCACTTCTCTTCCTTCGATTTCCAGCAATCAGTGTTAGGCAGGCTTTTCTTAATGTCAGACTACTGCTCCTTCTTCTTATTCCAAGTATCCCGCTCTAGTATTTGTTAAGATCTCTTCCACCCCCACCCAATTCTCTAATTCTTTTCTCTGGCTCTGTGCCTTCAACATTTACCCACACAAAATGACTTTGTCCGTGGGTCTGTAGTATCAGAACTGCAGAAAGATATCCTCGTTGGCGTGTGAGGTACCCTTCTCCATAAAGGAAACACTCTGACTAACGGCTGTCGCGCAGGCTCGTCCTCCAGTAAAACCAGAGCTGAGGATATCATGTCCACTACCTCAGCGCTTCTCCAACTCAAATATGCGTATAAGTTACCTGGGGTTCTGGTTAGAGTGATTCTGATTCAGGATGTCTGTATTTCTGACAAGCTCCCAGGGAATGCAATACTGCTGGTCCTGAGCTACACTTTGGGGAAGGGGCACTCCATCACTACCTGTCCTTTATACCAGCAATCAGTGTTAGGTAATGCGTTAGATTTATGCTTTCGTTTAATCCGACAAAAATAAAAATAGTCTCTGCAGATGGACTTATACCATATCTACTGTCAGAAAATGACAATTCTACAACTGAGTGCCCTCGCCTTTTGGCCTTACCTGTCAAACAGGTACAGCCTGACTGTTATCTCCTCGCTGCTGGTCCCTGCAAACATTCATCGTGCCAGATTCTTTCAGATGGGTTTTTTCTCTGCTAATGCCCTCTCTTGGAAGTTCTTGTATTAGGTCATGTTTAAATCTCTTTATCGATGAGACTTTCAGTCATTCGAGATTAACAGTGGCAACTTTTGTGTGTGTGAGATGAGGGACTCGGATGGGAGCTGATTTTGGCATCCACGGTTTGCTGCTCCTCTGGTCACTTGTGTTCTATTGCTGTGAAAAGATAAGCTATAAACAGATTGGAAATGATGTCACAACCGAGGAAAACAGTGCCCCTTCAACTGCCTGTGATATTAGTTGGGCTAAGTGTCACTCTGGAACAGGGACAGTGTGTGGGAGCTTCACTTCAATCCAGGAATTTGGGTAGGGAAGGACAATTTGAAAGTATGTTTATATTACCTTGCTTTCCATTTTTGTTTTAAAATATTTTACCATGAGATTAAAACTTACAGAAAATTATAAGCTACAGAGAAAAAAAACTTAACAGGGAAAAAGTCCATATGCCAACCAGAAAGAGAAATATTTTGTTGAATATTTTCCTTCTAGAATTTTATTTTCGGTGTCTGTATGTATAATTTATAAAAACCACAAAGTAATTTATTATTGGGCTAAAACATATAAAATTGCCTTCTTTGTAGGCCAAAACAGTTAAATGCTATCCGTTTCATATGATTCAAGCCATATATTGTATTTTGACTTAAAACGTGGTTTGAAAACTTAAGTCTACCATAAACATTACCCTGTTCTGTCTTCCTCATCATTAAAAACGGTAATACTAATACATCGTTATGTATTTTACCAATCCTCTTTTGTTACTTAGTTTGTTTCTAATTTCCTTTCATTATTTTAAGCAGTACTCAGTAAATGTCCTTATGAAGAACTGATTGTATCTACCTACAGTAATTTTCTTAGGAGAATCCCCCACAATTGAAATAATCAGTTGAAGATTACACATATTTTAGATGCTTTACACAGTTTAAAATGCGAATATATGTATATGAGTGTGTGTCTTTTACTGTATCTGTGCCAGCTCACTGTGTTGACACATTTTAATCCCTCCTAGTTTAAAAGAGGAAAACTAGTCATTTATTATTTGCTTTACATTATGAAGGTGGATGACTTTTGTTCTGTTAGCATTTTAATTTTATCTTTGGTAAATTGCCTACAATGTAATCTCTTCTTATGTGTGTATTTTACTGGTTTGGCTATCTTTTTATTTTCAAGTTGTGAGTTCTTTTCTGTTTATGATGTTAGCCTTTTTCTGTCACTGATGCTGCAAATATCCCACTTTTTTAGTTACCTTGTAGTGCTCTTACTACATTTTTTTATCCCGTAATTTTAAAGTCCGATGTAGTCTATTTTTTTATTCTTTTCAATTATGATTTCTGCATTTGGTGTTTAGAAATTCCTTATACAATCAAAGTATTTGAAAAAAGAAATGTTTCCTACTTTTTTGTTTCTAGTTTCTTTTAACATTTATCTATATAATTAGTCCAAGATTATTTTAGGATATTACTTGAGACAAAATAGCAGCTTTCCTTTTCTCTCAGCATTATTTAGGGAACAATCCATCATTTAATTGGTGATTTAAAATGTCACATATATCTCAAACTAAATTCTGTTATATGTATGTCTGTTTCTGGAATTTCACTTCTGTTTCATTCTTCTGTCTGCTTATTCTATAGCCATTACCAGAACTTTAATAACTATTCCATCTTCCCTTAGGCTCATAATACAAATCATCTTGTTCCCAGCATCCCAGTTGTTAATGAAAATTTGGTCTTGTCTTTTGTAATAATTTTCATATTTTTATTCCATTTATCTTATATTTTATTCCATTTATCTTATAAGATAGACATTACTATCTTAATGTCTAGAATTCCCTTGCAGTGCAGCATTGTTTTCTTTCTTGAAATACACTTGGGATTTTATCTTCAGTGTAATGTTAACAGTTGATTTTAGATAACATTTTTCTTTCCAGGTTAAGGTAGTGGCATTCTTTTCATAGATTAGCAAGAGTTTTGAGCTATAGTGTGTGTTGAATTTTGTCAATTGAATTTTGACCTCAATTGAGATAATGCGATTTCTTCTTTGATCTATTTATTGACAAATGACACTGATAGGTTTCCTAATATAGTACTATTGTTGCATGCCTGAACGACCCCTTTTTGTTCATAGTATATTATTCTTTCAAAATGGTTTTAGATTAAATTTATTTTTAATTTATTTAGTATTTCTACATTTTATCGGCAGGTAGGATTGACACTTAGAGGTGTTTGTTTTTGTGTGTGTGTGTTTTTTTAATATCTTCATTAGTTTTTGTTATCAGAGTTATGTTAACTTAGAATAAATGGGAAGATGGTTTACATATTAATGCTTTCGAGCCAGAGTATGGGAGATAAAATACTTTGTGTCCACAGTTTCATCTCTTCCCCACTTTTCATGTTATTAACCATAGTCCTCTATTTCGAGGGTATACCTCTGAAACAACACTTACGTAATGGAGGAGACAGTTTCTCTACATCTCTAGCTTGTTCTTTTTCATTTGAACCACGGTACCTTTCCAGTTACTGAGACATTCTTCTCTCTTGTCTCATCTTTCCAAAGTGAGTCTTTTGCTCAGCTACTTGACATTAGCTCCCTTAGACCATGCGTGAGTTCTGCATCTGAATCTTCTAAATCCAGATTGAAAAAATAAACCAAACCAACCATCATTTAAGTGTAGTTTTACTTGACAATCAGGAGACCCATCAGCCTGTGCGGGGAGAGGTTGTTGGGTGGTGGTTGAGTCAGACAGCAATATGTCTGTAACAGAGGAGTGTCCTTTTGGAGGGGAGATGGCTACTATTATGCCCATATCCTTTGGTTAGAACGTAGGATAAGCACCAGTATGCCAGGTGGGGGCTTCCCCGATACACTGCTAGAATAAAAATTTGTCATTTGTTAATTACTCTTTCCTTCTAGTTGCTTTGTGAATTAGAGAATATAGCTAGGTGGGTGTCCACTGGACATTCACTTACTTATTTCCTAAGCCAGTACATCCTTTACACGTGATAAATCATGGATCGGTTTGTCCATCTCTCATTCTGGTGTCCTCTGTATTTTTTTCTTCCAAATATTTCCAGTTTTTTGTAATAGGTGCAATCTTACCCTCATTTCCGTTACTGGTATGGGTTTCCTCCATTGTATTCTTTGGGTCATTTAAGTGGGGAGGCAGAATGAAGGGAAGGAAGTACATGAAGCTAAAAGCATGTCCCCAGTTCCTAACCTTTACTCTTAGGTACACATTGTCCTTTGACTTCACCTTGAGAGAACTTTTCCAAGTGAGTCAAACAGAAAAGTTTTCACACATAGGTTTCATATGAATGTAACGGTGGGCCTTTCCTGTTGTGGAGACTTGAAAAAGTTTTGTTGCAGGAGCTTTTGGACCAAAGAGCAGGCTAAGTGACACCATGGCATGTGAAGATGGGGGAATGATTGTCAATGATAAGGAACTATGGGTCCCAAAGTTAAGTATGTGAGAGTCAGACATTCTCGTTATGGAAAACTGGAGCAAAAACATGTTTGCTGCCTTCGTATGTTTTAAATAGACTCACCCCTTGATTCTCTATCAATTTAACAATCAATTTATTCTTGATTATGCCCATCTAGGCTATGAGGCTTGAGAAACTAGGGTTCCATTTTATGCGGACAAGGCTAGGAAATGCCCACCATTTTATCTAAGAGGAAACCAGAGCTCACAAAGTTAGGTGATCTCTCCAAGTCAGTCAGCTAACATGAAATAGGACCAGATAACCCAGGTCTTCAGATGGCTATTCCACCATTTTTAAAAAGTTATTTCAGATTTTCGATGTCCCACCTTTTTAGGAAGATTTCTCAGAGGCCATTTCTATTTCTGACCAAGATCCAAAAGCCAAACTGAAGCAATTCAAATAACTGAAGTGTTTTCCCTTAGATTCTTCAGAGGAATTAGTCCAAGGAAAATCCCATAATGCACCTAGGAAATTGGAGGCTGCTGTACTATTCTATAGGCAATTCATTCTCTGACCCCAGCTTGAGCTCAGTGTGTACCCTGACACTGGGGGACTAATTGGCCATGTAATTGTTATCCTTCCCAGTAACTGCACAAGCTGTTCTTATTCCTATAAGCACCTAATCCTTTTCGAAATTCTTGCTTTAATTTGCCTCAATAATATCCTGCAGTAGTGGATAATTGCACATTGTGTAGAGAAGGATTTCTTTTGGTCTTCTCTAAATTTAGACTCTGCTAATTTCATTTACTATCCTCTTCCAGTAGGCAGTGGACCAGGTAGCGAGGAACACCCAATTAGGTGTCCTACGACATTTCACTTAGATTCTTCTATCATATCAAGTAACACTTAGCTCTCTCCATTTTCCCTGTTGAAGAGACAAACTCTGCCCTTGCCTGGAATCCTCCCTGTTACAATTCTCCAGCCATTCTAATTATTTCTGCTGCAATCTGATAGACCTGGTGGCATTGTTCAGACTCAAAGGAAGACTAAATGAAGATAAGATCATCAATTTGAGTGTCTGGAGGGATGTCAGGAGGATGAAGGATGAAACTTATCATGCATGGTTGAAGGATTTGAACTAGCAACTGTATGTAGAAATGGCTGAAAAGTGGACTTGAACTCAGTAAAAGGTGGGAGGTTAGACATTAGATAGAGTTATCCATCTAGGAAATGGTTGCTTCAGAACAGAGCAAGCTCTCCTTATGGGGGGTCTATTAAGCTCTTAAACCATGAGCTAAGGATCTCTTGATCCTAGGCTTATAGCTGGGTGATTCCAGATGGGTCACATTTCTCACGTCTGTGGGAAAAAAATATACATATAAACTATTAATTAAAACATTTTTGTATACATATAAGAGCACATATATGAAGTTTCACTTTGCATGATAAATGTTATGATCACGTTAATAAATGAGGAAGTGTAAAAGGTCAGGGAAGGCTCCCTGGAGGAGGCAATGATTGAGATGCATTGTAACCTGTGAGTCAGCATTAGAAGCAACGCAAGGGCATGGTGAGCTAAAGACAATGATGAAAATTATGGCATTTATTGAGTAACTATTATATTCAAGGAAGTGTGCTAAGTTAAGTGCATGCATGATCTGATTTAACTTTATTTTAAATATGAAGGGACTGAGGTTCGGAAAGCTGAAGTAACTACTATGGTTACACATCCAGTAATTGATGGAGCCAGGATTCAAACCCAGAGCCTCTGTCCTTAATAATTTTGGGAAACTGCTTAAGATAGCTACACTTAAAGGGACTCTTAGAAATGTTCCAGTCTTCAGAGGTGGTCGTCTTGAGTGCAGGAAGCATTAAGTTTTCATTCGTCAATTTGTTGGGGAAAGGATTCTAAGATAGGGCAGCAGAGAAATGAAAAAGGCAAGCACAGAGGATTCTGGGAAAACTCAGGTTAAAGGGGGAACCACATAATGAACGATGATGAGGTGAAGGTTCACACAACACTTCATTATACGTTCCGAAAAATTGAACAGATGAAAAGGATGAGGCTGTGGACAAAAACGTTCCCACAATAAACTGGGAACTTTAGTTGACATCAAGTTAACTCCAGGCTGGAGACTGGATTCATCATAATGGAAACACACAAGTATAGACTCCTGAACGTGACTTCCGAGATCTCTTAGTCCAAGCCTCTCCTTCATCCTTCCTCCCTCACTTCACAGAATCAGTTTGCCTGCAAGGACCAGAAACCTGTTCAAGCTGGCCAAAACAAAGGACAATTTGTGGGAAGGTTCCAGAAAGCTCAGAGAATCCAGGCACAGGTGATGAAGCCCCTCAGAGCTTCAATTAAACTAGAAATAAAAACTATACTTTTGGGACCTAGGCAAATAACTCCATCAGTTCAGGACTCTCTGTTTTGTGCTCTCTCGAACACTTTTCTCTGCCTACTCCCTTTGAACATGATACAACATAGCTGTCCAAATCCTATCTCTTTCCACCTAAGAGCTTTCTATGGATTAGCTACAATTTCCACAAATCATAGTTTAGATGCACAAGAGAGAAACAAGCTTGTTGTTCATTGTTTTGTGGCATACTACAGTGTCCCTTTTAGGAGCTGGGAGTGTGGAACCCGGGAGTACATATATTTGGAACAGGTAGCATCCTAGAGGAGAGATCATTTCAATAGTCACACAGCTAGGAAGGAGCAAAGCCCTGGCTTCCAGATTTGCTTAGGATCACTTATATCCTTCTGCGATGCCCCCAAGGAATGCTCTCTAACAGTGCTGCAGTGGCTAGAGTGAAACAGACTGGAATGGGAAAGAAAACAAGTGATAATAATTTGAGATGATATTATTCTGCTTCTAGCTGACTATGTGAATTTAAAATACCTTTCCAAAGGTCGCAGGGAAACACTCCCCACCAAACACACACTCTTTCATTGGGTAGCTTGTCAAGTGTAGCTCATCCGTAAGGTCCTTTCCAGAAATTATTCCAGTCCAATGATTGTCACATAGGCAGCATTAGGATTTTTGTCTTTGATTAACTGATGGGACTACTGCTACCAACAGAGGGGGAGACATTTTTCCATAGTACAAAGTAGGTCAGTGGCCGAACTGGGACTAGAACACAGGTATAAGGGACTTCCCGACCCATTCATAGTACCCAGCTTTCTGCAGATATTCTCATCTAGTATGTCAAGCCTAGTTCACCATTGTAGCAGCCTGGGATATTTTTGGAAAAGCATTCTGAGGACGCATCGACTCTTAACCGAAAAGAGTACTGTGATTGATTTGTCATGTCTGTACTGTGCGTGGACGCCAGGATGGTGGCATGTAGCCTGTGTGCCTGCCATCATCCATATGCCTCATCCTCTCCTCCCCGCCTCATGGGGAGGGACCACTCCTCACACGAGCAGTAGACTACATTTCACATGCAGTGTCTTCACATGATGGGTGTCTTTCTTTCCTTGCATTTTGATTTCCAGTTCCATTCCCTTCAGTGGAACAGGAGAGGGTTGATGAGAGTTGAATTTCTCTTAGCTGAATGAATCATGTGAAAGCATTGCTCTGTCGCCCGATGAACATATACCTTCTACTAGTTTCTTTGCCTGGACACTTGAAAGTAAGGTGGAGTTTCACAGGTATGCCCAGGTTAGTAATGGTAATAATCACTTATATTATATAGTACTTTAATTTATAAATCACCCTTACTTTTTCTTCATTTTTATGTGGGAAGGAACCATATAGATCAACTAGCCAATGAGAAAAATATTTTTGTATGTTCATATTACCTCCCTCTATGAAATTTATTTAAATTCAAATATGCAAATAAAACAGTATCATATCATATAAAAATATTGCCAGTTGATTTACTCCTTACAGTCTGTCCTACCCGTAGGCCATTGGATCCTTATTAGCTAGAATTCCTAAGCAGATTGCGGTATAAATGCCAGGGTCGTTGAACCACAGATCTAGAAGCCTGGGTTTAGTGTCTCATTGTGTGACTTTGTTAAAATATCCCCTTGGCTACCCAAGATAGATAGACATATCTATCTTTGTGTCTTTCAGAAGGGGCTGCACTTGGAAAAAAATTGATTGCTGAACACCAGGCCATATTCAAAACCATTTCTGGCCTCTGATGGGGATGTCTGAATGAAGAGAGAGAAAATATTTTTGGTCTCACGAGATGGCTCTAATGTAGTGGCTGTGACTGCTGCAGTGCTGTGTTGAGAAAGATTCTGAGGTTACATGTGCTTAGCAGAAAGAAGGGCAGTGATCCATAAAGCGATGGGATGGCTAAAGCAGAGTATCAGCTTGGCTACCTGTGTGTGCCTTCTCCAGTACGGTGGTCTCAGAGTAATGGACCTATTACATAGCGGCTCAGGCCTCCAGGAGCGAGCCTTCCCAGCAAACAAGGCACATGCTGCACGGCCTTTTATGACTTACTCTGAAAAGTTGCAAAGCATCGCTTCTTCTGTATTATATTTATCAAAGCTTTCCCAAATTTAAGAGCAAGAAACATAGATACCATCTCTCAATGGAAAACATATCAAAGGATTTTCAGCCAGGCTTTAAACCTGCCATAGCCAGTTACCTCTTAAGTCAGTGTCTTAGGTAGACATAACCATTAAGATTTCTCTCTCAATGAAATTAATCTTCTCAAGAAAAAGACAGACCTAAACAAACAAATAAAAATATTCAAACAACAGAGTATAATTAGATTTTGACAGGAGGAATAAAGGAAACATATCGGATGATATGTGATCAATGCTTAAATAGGGCAGGGTAGAAAGATGGGATGAAATATGAAGTGATCAAGAAATATTTCTTCAAGGACATAATATTTAAGCTAAAACTTAAAGGATGAGAAGGAGTTAGCCAGGTAAACCCAAGGGAAAAGCAATCTAGGTAGAGAGGAAAGTGCAAAAGCCCTGGGGCAGGAATAAACTTAAGCAAACCAATGAAAAGAGGCCAGTGTGGCTGAGTAAAGACAGAACAAATATTGGGAAAAGAGAAGAGATGGCAGAGGTGGGTGGCAGGTCATGCAGAACTCTGTGTGTCCTGATAAGAAATTCAGCTTCTATACCAAGCACGATGGGATGTCATTAAAAAGTTTTGAACTTATCTCTGTGGCATAGATGAGAACAATTGGAGTGGGGTTATTATTGGTAGTGGGAGACCATTTGGGTGGATATGGTAATGTCCCAAGCACAAAATGCAAGATAACTTGTGCTGGGATGGAGTTTAAGGAAAGTAGATGGAATGCAGAATACTTTGGAGGCAAATAGACACAAGTTGTAATCGTTTTGAAGTGAAAACTAATAAAAAGAAGCCAAACATAACTTCTAGATTTTTGGCTTGACTAGCGCTGTCATTTACTAAGACATTTACTTACGTCTTCTGTGTTACCTCCAATCAGTCATTTACGCCTCCCCAAGCACTGAATCCATGTGCACGCTTTTGGATGCAAGAAACAAAATCTTGGACTCGAACCTACTTAAACAATATTATGTCTATAAATGAAACTTCAGAGGTAGGTTAAGCTTAATAAATTACCACAAACCCAACCAAGGTTTTCCCTGTCTCCATTCTGCCTTCCTCAGTGTTCATTTCATTGTAATGCTGATTACCTCATGGTGACAATATGGCTGCTATTGATATTTGTAAGTATGAAGTTTGTTGTTTGCCTCCAGGCAGAAAAGAGACAGAGGGACACACAGACGGAGATAGAAACCAGTCAACCAAGCTTAGACTAAGACCTTCTATTTAGACCAAATGAGGTCACCTCTGAACCGTATCGGTCATCCAGGAAGGACCATGGGTTGTTGGCTTGGGCCAATCAAAATCTGTACCTGGATTAGGTGATGAGGTCACCTTTCCTCGAGTCATATGTGAGATGTAGAGCAACCTGAATATATGGAGAGTTCTATAAAGAATAAATAAAGGAGAAATAGATGCTGGATGCCTAACAAAAACTATCGAAAACTCCCACCAGGCCACATCTGGACCTAGAGGGAAAAAAGTGTCTTTGTCCAAAGGAATGATTCAGTTGTAAACATTTCACATATTGTGGCTGGCCAGACATGTTTTTGATGAGAGACATTTTGCTGATAGTTAAACAATTTGTAGGCAACATTTCTCCTTATAAATGATAGCCCACCTCATTCTCCCCCCAAGAAGCCTGCTCCTCTGCTTTCCACTATGCCCAATCTATGGGAACTACGTACGTTATTGCTTTGCTTTTTGAAGCCATTTCCTTATAATCAAGGAACTGTAGTCATGGTTAAGAATCACAGCTTAGAAGCCAGACCTGAACTTGACCCTTATCTCAGCTACTGTGAACTAGAGCCATGTCCCTTCACCTGTCTGCACCTCAGTTTTCTCATCAGAGCCTTAATACCGCCATCTTAATTTAATCCACCTATAGGGTTGTATGCACTAAAATAAGATGGTATTTATAATGCATTTGGCACTATACTTGGAACATAACAAACAATCAGAAAATAGCAGTTAGAAAATCAGGATGACAGTGAAGAATCAGGGTGAGAGAGTCAAAGACTGTAAAAATGTTTAAGGGAAAGTTTGGTGACCCTTTGAAGAGTCACTGGGTCTTTTAGACCTCTGAGAGCACAGCTCTGCTCATTGCTTAAAGGAGATTATGCATTTTTGATACTACTATTTTACTTAATTATGCAATTAAAACACATTGATTTTAAGACACCCTGTGGATTTCAATACAAACTTTCAAGAGAGAATAGTTTCAGTATCACATTAAGTGTATGCATCCATTTTAAGACTCGTCCTAATTTCAGAAATAATAAATATTTACAAAAACTAACATCTTAGAATTGAGAAAACAGGTGATTAATTAAGTGTAAGCTATGTGTTAAGCATTCACCTTTATTATATCACATGAGAATATTTGAGAACCACTGTGATTCTGCTAGTGTGTCTCGGCATTACGGTTCCTTTGTCACTCCTGGTTAACCAGAAAAAAAAAAAAAAAGTCATCTCTTTGTTTGGAGTTGCATGTTGATAGAATTTGATACAAATTTATTGTATGATTACTCTGTGCCAAACAATTGCTGGGAACTCATTACCTAATTTAATTTGGGCACCAATGCTGTGAGAAATAATCACTGTTACTGTTTTGTAAAAGAAAGAGAATTGGCCATTGTCCCTGGACTAGTGGGTGGCAGGGATCAGACTGGAACCCAGGTTTATCTGAGAAGCCTGTACACCTACCTGTTTTTGCTAAATCATCTCCCTGTATAGTAGGCCTTGCCTTAGAATCAATCAAATTCCTCACCTTTTCCAGCAATGGGTACTGAGAAAGAACAGGCAGGTTCAAATAAGCCAATCACCCAATCCCAGGGCTCTTTACTAGTTGCCTCTGACAGCACTGTAATTAACATCTACCCTGAGGAGAGGGCGGGAAACAACAGAGGTGATTTCTGCACTGTTGGCTTGCTCTGGATAAAGTAATTGCCTACATTTAAGCTTTCGGGAAGAGAGCATTCCTGGAGAAAGGAGACTTAGAGGGAAAGATAAAGGGGGAGTGTAGTAGGAGGGGGTTTGGTTAGAAAAAAGAAAGAGTTTAATTATAGTACATGCTGTTCATTCGAAGCTGTGACAGTATGATAATTTTTCTTCTTGCTTCCAGCTAGGTTTGTGAAGTTAGTATTCAGCATCAACAAAAATCAAATGCTTTCTAGATTAAGCTGAGAGTGATAAAAGAGGAGTAGAAGAGTTGCTACATGGCATCCAGGGAGGGATTTGAGTACCTATACTGTTTGGTAAAAGTGGTCGGTCTTGGTGTTTCAAAGGAGGTAGAAAAGAAAGATGAATGGACTCGGGTGTTGAACATGTCTTGGAGATATACAGGGGAAACAGTGCAGTAATAAGTTAGTGATGTCTGCTATGGGCAAGGTATCACAGAGTGGGACTTCTGTCGTATTGGTTATTTACCAGAACGTACCTTTCAATAACAACTGATGTCATTCCCTTCGCTAATCTAACACAGCAGAACATAATCAAGACTGGTTTTTTTAAGACAACAGCTCATGATTGATTAGTGGATTCCCCTCACTTAACTAAGTGGTTTCTAGAGAAATATGAAATATACAGAGGGTGCCAAAAAAATGTATACAGCTTTTAAGAAAGGAAAGAACTATTAAAATTGTAATACTCAATATAAAAGATGAATACAAGTCACGTTTGACCTCTGCAATTCCAAGAGGTGCTCAAAGTGGTTACCATCAGCGTACGGACACTTCTGATTACGGCGAACTACTGCTTGTGCAACAATGACCAAAGTGTCCACTTGTATACATTTTTTTGGCATCCTGGTATGCTTGAAATAGAGAGTTGTTCTGGCAACTGCAACACCCAGTTGGTGGTCTGAATTTCTTAAAAGGAAGTCAACTTTTCCAAATTACTTGAGAATGAAAAAGATGGCAGAAACAGGTATTTTTCTTCCAGTGTTAGATTCCTTAAAGATATAAAACATTGCATGTTTCAATCCCGACTTCCCCAAAGCATCCAAGGCACTCAGCTAGCTTTGGATAAAGTGATGGCAATTTGCTGAATGTTCTAATTAAATTAATAGTTGATGAATGTATTAAATATGTTAATTGGATTCTGCCTGCATGAAATCCTGGCTGTTAATTGCTTAGAACTTGGGAGAAGAGCAATAGAGATTTTTCATCCTATCAGAGGAAAACCAGTTAATGTGAACAATTGGGGGAAGTTTTAGAACTATATACTATACTACAAATCTTAACCTAAAAGGATTTACTTGGGAGCTTATAGAATTATATCTTAAAGACAAAGTTAATTTTTCATGGACCCATGACTACCTTTCAGTTCTGACTGCTTTCCAATAAGAAATAGCAGGATCTGTTAAGACCTAGAAATTTTTTTTTTTTTTTTTTTTTTTTTTTTAGTGATGGAAACTTTCAGACAAAATAAAAACAGAACTGTAATATGTAGAATATAGAAAAGTTGAGCTGCTTTGGTTGGCAAGAGTGACTTGCCCAATAGACACTCTCTCCCCATTGGGCCTTTTTGCACAATATTTGAAGTTCCTTACCTTATCCAACCTCTCATTGTGTAAAAAGAGCAATCGCTATTCAGACGGGCTTAGTGACTTACTCCTGGTCACATATTTAGTGATTAATTCAAAACCTCTACGCGGGCATCTGACCCTAGAATCAATGTTCTAAGGT
The DNA here is from genome assembly GCF_036562045.2 of Rhinolophus sinicus. Taxonomy (NCBI): domain Eukaryota; kingdom Metazoa; phylum Chordata; class Mammalia; order Chiroptera; family Rhinolophidae; genus Rhinolophus; species Rhinolophus sinicus. Next base: position 91,066,227 of record NC_133759.1, on the reverse strand, counting down.
AGAACTCTTGACCATATGGCTACATGTTAATGCTCTTATGCTATATATTGTCTTTATGTTTATTTTGAAGATCACTGAGGTTTTCCTCTTCTCTTTAGATTTTGTTTCCATGACTCTATTTATTTTGGAATCGGTTTGAATAATTTCAGAGTCAAAAGCATTTGCATTTGTAAGTTTTAATATGCTATTTTTTATTAGATCAGTTGTTTATATGTTCATTTATTCTTCTAGATTACAGGCTCCTTGCGTGTAGAGCCTCTGTGCCCAGTCTATCAAACAAACTTAGTGAGCTTGATTCACATAATTGAATGTGTAATAATAATCTAGAACATAGATTTATAGAAACGCTTTGTAAAAAAGGAAGCTTATAAAATGACCCCACCTCGGCATCCCCGATCCCAATATTTCATGACACTTGAATACCAGAAACCCTTATTGATTGAAGCCCTAATTTGGTTCATTTTATATGACTGCTCTTCCCAGGTAGCTTTTTCTATGAATATATCTCATCTAAATTAATTTGTGCACATTTCTTCTTGTCTTATCATATTACGCTATTATATGTATTCTGTAACATTATCAGAGACTTTAAAATTATTTAACAACTGGTATCTAACACAGGCCCTGAAAAATAAGCATGGATACTGGCCATTAAAAAATTACCATGGCCCTATCTGTACCTACTAGCTGGGTGTCCGTGTCATGTACCCCAAGTGAAGCAGGGAACAGGCTCCTTTGTGCAGCCTCTTTCTCCCTCTGCCAGCCTCCCCCTTGCTCGGCAAATCTCTCCATTCCGGCACCCCTATTTGCTCTACCAAATGTTAGTGAAACTAGTTATCTTACTGAAGGTTTCGTGGCAAAGATGAATGAGGATTTTACAGTACACTAAGTTTTACTTTCCAAATACACAACTGTCATGAGGGGCAGCCTGCGGGGTGTCAGCTCCCGCTCCCCACATAAGAATGCAGGATATGGTGAAGCCAAAAAGGAACACCCACGGAGCCATAAGTAGGGGAGTCATACCTCTATAGTCTCACTGGCAGCTGGGTTGGAGACACAGGAGGCAGGAGCCACACTGTCCGCAACCCGCCATCCTCTTGTCTCTGCCAAACAATTTCACTTGCTAGCAATCCGCTTCTCTGCAATCTGCAATCCACACTCCGCCGCTTGTTAGCTCAGCCACCATCTTCTTGCTAGACCCCATTTTCTGCTAGCGTAGCCACGGCAGTTATAGTAGTGGCCAGTGGCTCACTGGTTACAGCTGACAGCCAACTAGCCACAGCTGATGGCCATCCAATCACAGTTGATGGCCATTTACTACCTGAGCCAGCACCTTTCACGTTGAGGCCGAGAGCCTGGAAACTGCACTCCTGGCTCTGTCCCCACAACAACATGCTCTCATGTATTCATTTAGATAATGTTTATGGAACACCTACAATATACCAGAATGTCTCTTCTTCCCACTAACTCTCGCTTCAGTTTGTGTGTCTCTGGTCTCTCACTCTCCCTCGCATCCCTCCACATGGGCAGCCATCAGCCCCATCCTCCTGCCAGAGCCTCCTCCCAAGCTCCCTGTATCCTTGTTTTCTTGGGCAAAGTAATTCAGCTCTGTCACAGCTCAGCCATACCTACCATTGATACCTGCCTCCAGAGGAGGACATTTGCAGAAAGATGATTTTTGCTCATCAAACAAATGCTCCGTTGTTAGTAATTTATCTCCTTAGAAACTGGAAGAGGAAAAATAATGATTTTTGTTAGACGATGGAAACTTTTAGGGGTTCTATTAGGTCGTTCCTGTACAGTGAAGTACATCTACAACATGCTGTGATAATATGTACTGAATGAAAATTATGGAAATAAGTTAATTCAGCAATCTTATTTTCCCATTCTCAAAAGATATGCTAAAGTACGTAGTGTTTGATGCTGATGTTTGGTGTAAGGGAGTACATTCATTTAACCACCAATTCCTTAGTTTTTGATAGCATGCCTTTTTTGGCTAAGAGACTGGAGATCAACGGTTTATGAGGAAGCGCTCGCTGTCCAGTGGAGATGGACAGTGGGATAGTGTGCCCTGGGCTGTGAGAGAGGAATGCACAGCCTGTGCTATGGGAACACGGGGACTTAAGGCAAGGGCAGTGATCTGGGGACAGCCAGGGACAGCTCTGCAAGGGGAGGATACCTGCAGAGGCGAGTTTGAAAGAATGAGTAAGCGTACAGTGCAGTGATCAGGCATCTACATCATAGCTGAAGCTGAACAATAATGAATGTCAACTATAATTTTATATATATATATATATATATACACACACACACACACACACATATATATACAGTTACAAGAAGTGGAGTATAGCGTTAGGAATAGAGACAGTGGAAATGTAATGGCTGTGTGCAATGTCAGAGGGGTAGTAGATGAGGGGAAGGGAGTTATCACTATGTAAGGGCTATAAATGATAAATGTCTAACTATTAAAACAATAATAATAAAATAAAATGTATTATGAATATTGCAAAAAAGAAAAAAGAAAGAATGACTAAGCATCACCCAAGTGTAACAAAGGAGGTACATTCTCCGTGGTTGAAGCGTGTTGTGTACAAACAAGAGCATAATGACACCAAGGCAGAGCAGGGTCTCAGCAGAGCGTGAACATAGGTGTGAATAGGGGGGCTGGGAGAGCCGAGGGGACAGAGGGGGGCACCCTCTGTTGCATTTTGTTTGTTTGATTTCTGTCACTTTTATTTTAATAGAATTTCAGTATTACAGAAAGGTTGTCAGAATGGTACAGAGTACTGTTATTTCCATGTCTCCCCACTGGTTTTTCTACCTCTCTCCTCTTTTTCTCTCCGCTCTCCTCCCTTCTCCTCCCCTCTCCCTCTTCCTGTAATTTTGTTTTTGGACCATTTAAAAATAAGTTGCTGATATGATGTTGCCCTTTTAATACTGTGCACATTTAAGTGTCCATTTCCTAAGAACAAGATCATTCTCTTACCAATAACTGCAGTACAATTGCTAAACTCAGAAAATTTAACATGGATGTAAAGCTAATATTTCATCCACACTTTTTAGGCATATTTTACCATTGACCCAACCATGTTCTTTATGGGTGTTGGGTTCCCACCCTCCCTCAGTTCAATATCCAATCCAGGACCCCCATTGCATTCAGTTGTCAGGTATCTTTTGTCTCCTTTAATTCAGAACAGTCCCTCAGCTTTTCTTGACATTTTTGGAAAGTACAAACTAGTTATTTTGTAGAATGAATCTCTCACTTTGGGTTTGTATGCTGTTTATTATTTTTATTATTATTATTATTATTAGATTTTGCATTTTGGGGGCAGGAATATTCCATAAGTGATGCTGTGTCCTTCTCAAAGCATTACATCCAGAGGCCCAAGATGGCCTTTTATGGGTGCTCTTAACTGTGATCAGGTGGCTGAGAAGGTGTAAGCCAGGTGTGTCCATTGTAAAGTTACTATTTTTACCTATTATAAAAATATAATAAGGTGAAGATTACGATAAGTAATTTATGGGAGATATTTTGAGACTATATCAATATCCGGTTTTCCTTATAAAACTCACCCACTGATTTCAGCATTCCTTGATACTTCTTTTGTCTGAGTCAATTATTAGTGTGATGGTTAAAATGCTGACCTTTCCCAGCTCCATCTTTTCTTCTAAATGTGTTAATTGACATTCTATTATAAAGAAGAGCTTTCCTTTCTCTTCCTTTATTTGTTTGTTTATTATCAGTGTGAAATCATGGGTTCTTAATTCAGGCAACTGGTTATAGTCCATTACTGTCGTTATTAATTTTGAGGCTCCAATCAGTCAGCAGGAATCCCTTTAAACTGTCTCCTGAGTCCTTTTGGTATGCCTTTTCCTTTTCTTTTAGGCTTTGCTTCTTTCTGGAACTAGATATTCTGAGCTCATCTTATCTTTTACTCGCCCCAGCCATGGAATCAGTGATTTCTGATTCTTCCAGTTGGCAGGTCTTTATTTCAGGTGTGGAGTTGAGGTTATGGGACACCCTGTAGGTTGTATCGCAGCGTAGGAGGCTTTCAAGTGGGCACTTGACATATCGATGCTTGTGTTTGAAATAGTTGATATTTGCTTCAGAGTGGAATGGGTTGTAGGTGGTCAACTATCCAGACTGAGGTTAGATAAACCAGTGGCTCTAAACTTCATTGCATCTTATAATAAAATCACGTGGAGATCTTTGACAATTCTTCATGCCTAGCAGGCATTCCAGTCCTATTAATCAGAATCTCTCTCTGAGAATGGGACATAGGTATCAGTATTGAAAAATGAAAATAAAAACTACAAGAAAAACACTGTGGTTCCAATCACTCCAGGATGCATCCGAGGTTGAGAATCCGTGTTTTCGGAGGCCCTTGCAATATCCGGGAATGAGATGATGAAGGCCTTTAGAGCAAGCAATAACTGTGGCCAAGTGCAAAAGACATTGGCCTTGGTGTCAGCTCTTTGGGTTCAGGATTTATTTCCACTGCTTGACTGTCCACGTGCCTCTTGAATCCCAAGGTCATTCATAGAAGATGTGTTTATTTGTTTTGCATTCTTCATATAATTCTCACAATGATCAAATAGAATAGCAAATGGAGGAATGTTTCTTCATATGCAAATGCTTGAAATGTAAAGTATATTATTATAATTATTTCACGGATTGCATACATTAATTAGAAGGGTAGAATATGTTTCTCACTCTTTATCAGATCTTTTATTTTGCTGCCAGATTCATGTATTCTTTCAATCAGTATTAATTAGGCATAGGTACCAGACGCTGAGAATACAGTAATGAGGGGAAATGGGAGCAAAGATTCCAGAACTCATGTTTCTTACAATCTAGTGGAGCAAGATGACATTAATTCAATGGAAATATATGCAAATATACAATGTGATAAGTCTTGAGAGTAAAGAGGTATATGGTGCTCAAAGCAAGTGTAGGGAAGGAAAATTTAATCAGGAATAATTAGGAATGGATTGTTTGAAGGAGTGAGAGATATAGATTAATCTAAGAGCTGAAAGAATATTAAAAATTAGCCATGTAAGTAGGTGTGTGTGCCCATAACATTTGGTTCACCATACACCCTAGTTTTCTTGGGGCAGTCCTGGGTTATGCTATCTGGGTTATAGCACTTAACTAGACTTTTCCTTTCTTCTTCTTTTTTTTTTTTTTCAAATCTCCCCAGCTTTCGTGAGGTCTAATAAAAGTGTGATAAACTGCAAATATTTAAAGTGTTTAATATGATGAGTTTTGACACATGGGTATGTTTGTGAAACTACCACCACAACCAAGATAACAATTATATCTATCCCCCCAGAAGTTTTCTTGGGCACTTTTGCAACTTAGCCCTTCTTCACCCACCACCCACTCTCATCCTGTCCCAAGGCAACCATTGGTCTACTTTCTGTAAAGAAATGTATATACTAGAATCATAGAATAATCTTATTAGTGTGTAGGGGTGTCTGGTTTTTTTCACTCAGCAAAATTATTTGCAACTCATTCATGTTGTTGCATGTATCAATCATTTGTTCCTTTTTATTGCTGAGTAGTGTTCTATTGTATGAATATACTGCAGTGTATTTATCCATTCTTTATTGATGAACATGGGAGTTGTTTCCAGTTTGGGACTATAACAAAACAACAACAACAACAACAGCAAAAGCTGTTATAAACATCTGTGTACATGTTTTGGGGTAAATATATGTTTTCATTTTTTTCTGGGTAAATAAATATGTAGGAGTTGAATGATTGTTTTGTATGATAGTGTAAGTTTAACAAAACGCTGAACTTTTCCAAAGTGGTTATTCTACAATCCAAACTATAATGTATGAGAGCTCTCATTTTTCCATAGCTTTGCCAACACTTGACATGGTTAGAATTTTTAACTGTAATATCCTACTGGGGGTGTAGTGATAGCTCATTGTGGTTCTAATTTACATTTCCTAACAACAAATGATGTTAAGCATCATTTCATGTAGCTATTTGCCATCTCTATGTCTTCTCTGGTGAAGTGTTTGTTCAAATTTTGATCACTATTTTATTTCTAAGTAGATATCTATTTCTAACATACAACTTTTTTGCTGGTTATGTTTTGCAAGTATTTTCTTCCAGGCTGTGGATTGCCTTTTCATTTTAACAGTGTCTTTTTAAGAGGAAAGTCTTTACATTTTGATGAATTTTATTAATTTATTTTCTTTTATAGTTTTGCTACTCATGTCTTGTTTAAGAAATTATTTTCACATCGAGGACCACAAAGAGGTTCTATTTCTTTTTCTTCTAGAAGTCTTATACTATTACCACTAACTTTTATGGTCTATGATAAATTTTGGGTTAGTTTTTTTATATGGTATGATGTGTGAATTGAGGTTTTTGGTTTGTTTTTGGTTTGTTTTGTTTACAGCCATCCAATTGTTACTACAACATTTATTGAAAATATTGTCCTTTCTTTACTGAGTTGCTTTGGCACCTTTGTGGAAAAGTCAATTAAAAATAGTATATGTGTGGGTCTATTTCTGAACTCAACAGTCAGTAGTTACTTTATGAAGACTTTGCCCAAGACAATGAATGATTCAACACTGGTAGCTGCAGAAAGTATATTTACAGAGCACTCTGGGAATCATGACTTTTCACTTAGATATCTGGTTCTCCAACTTATATGTACATCGGAATGCCCTGGAGGGTTTGTTAAAATACAGATGGCTGAGGTCCAATTCCAAAGTTTCTGCTTCAGCAGGTTTGGGTTGGGTTCAAAGAATTTGCATTTTTAGCAAATTCCTAATAAAAAAAAAATCAAATGAATTTAATTTTGCTCATTCTCATTTCTAAGTTGTTATGTGAATACACAGCAAATGGATCAATAGTTGATAATATGTGGCCTCCATTAGCAGAAAAAAGACTTTGCAAGACTTTGCAAGGGTCCTTGTTTTATATCATTATCATCAAATGCTTCTAATGTAAGATTAATTCATTCTGATCATGATTCAATTTGTTATCCAATTCATGGAATCAAAATAAAACTTTTAAAACTGTATCTGTCAGTGGTGAAATGTCACATTATTTTGATTGTTAATGTGAATTCAGTTTAAAATTCATCATTTAAGGTAATTTTTGTAGTGATAAGAAAAATGCACATTTTGGTGGGACATAGCTTTATATTCTTAGTAAATTAAGTTATATTTATGGAACTGAAATTACTTGGTGTTATTTGAACAGCATCCACATTTATAATTGCCGCTCAAAATGTGTAGCTTCACCGACCAAAATAGACACAGCAGTTGTCAAAATTTACAATAATTTTTTTAAAATTAAAATTTATTGGGGTGAAAATTGTTAGTAAAGTTACATAGATTTCAGGTGCACAATTCTGCATTACATCATCTATAAATCCCATTGTGTGTTCACCACCCAGAGTCAGTTCTCTTTCTATCACCATATATTAGACCCCATTTACCCTCTTCTAGAGGCCCCCTCCCCTCCTTACCCTCTGGTAAACCCTAAACTATTGTCTATGTCGATGAGTTTTTGTTCCTTCATTTGTTTGTCTTGTTCTTTTGTTGTTTTCAATTTTATATACCACATATCAATGAAATCATATGGTTCTCTACTTTTTCTGTCTGACTTATTTCACTACAAGCATTTTTTTATGCATGCAGAGTTAAAGTGATTAAACCGCAACATTTGTTTGACAAAGGTGATGTTGAATATATTTTTTAAAACATCTTCAGTATGGCCATACTCACTTTTTCTCTTTGTTGCCCAAATTCGTTATATTTCAGAAATATTTGAGTTTTTTTATTAAAGTCAGCTCATGTGTATTAGTGACCTTTATTTGAAAATAAGTCCTCTAAATTTTTGTGTTTTATTCAAAATCTGTAGGAAATCTTTATTCAAATATTCAGATAGTGGAGCACAAAGCACATCAGCTTTTTTTTTTACAATCCTATAAGGATTTTTTGTTTGTTTGTTTTCTGGTCTGAGTATTATATTAATTACCTAAAATAAAACACTTTGGGGAATATTAGTAATTTTTGACACTGTTTTCTAATGCTAATACTAGTGTTATTACAGCTACCATGTAACTCCTACCACTAAAGACCTTATTTGTTTTTAAGACTTTTTTGAAATTATTTTATTGTGGTATGACTTGCGTACATTAAAATTCACTCTTTGGTGTACATTTCTATTCATTTTGTTAAGCTTGTACTATCGTGTAACCACCACTATAATCAAGGTCTGTAATGGTTTGATCATAATTTCCATATCCCCTTTATAGTTAATTCCTTTTCCACCTCCAGGCCCTGTCCCTATAATTTTGCCTTTTTCAGAATGAAATGTAAACAGAATCACATCATAGTAGTTTGATTTTTTTCACTTAGGATAATATATTTGAGGTCTGTCCATGTTATTTTGTGTATCCGTGGTTCATGCCTTTGCGTTACTGGGTAGTACTCCAGGGTATGGATGTACCACAGTTTTTTAAATTTATTAGTAATTTGGACGATGTTTGGGTTATAGTCAGCTTTTGGCAGTTATGAATAAAGTTGCTATAAATATTCAAGTACAGGTTTTTATGTGACGTACCTTTTCATTTATCTTGGGTGAATACCTAGGAGTGGAATTACTGGATTAATTATTAGGTGTATGTTTTAACCACATAAGAAACTACCATGTTGTTTTCTAAAATGGCTTGACCAACACATCAGCTTTATAAAGTTCTTAGTGAATTGTGATTCCTGAAACAAAGCTTACAAACTGAAAGATAATGAAAAATTTCCCTCTAAAACAAAGGGAGATCCAGACAAATTAAATGATGAGAGCTCAAACATTATGCCAGATTTAAACTTGCAAATCTAAAATTGTGATTTGATTTGGTTTGTGAGGAAAACCTGTTGACGCAGCTCCTATTTTGAATTGGGTAGATTTTTATTCTCCACTGGAACAAAATGACATTGAGGTGACGTGATTTTGCTTTATAAACTTAACAAAATATCAAATCAATCATAGAAATAAATTATTTAAAAGATTTTATCCTTTAAAATATTTAATGAAAAAACAAACTCTAAATTGAAGCTTAAAAAGTACAAAAATATTTAGGTACAAGAGACCATTTTCCATTTAGCAGATGGACAGCTAACAGCTTTGCCATATCTGGAAAGAGAGTTTAAAAAAAAATTGTTTTAAATATGCTTTATAGAGAGGAGTCAGTTTAATTTGTCAAAAATTTCAAATTTATTAAATATAAAATACAACTTTAAAGATGCTTACAAGAAATTTTATGAAAAAAATAGCAAAGCTGTATTATTGGGGGGGAATGCATTTATCATAAAAAATACCAGTGACACATTTTTTAAGACAAATATAACCAAGAAACTGATTAAAGTACTTGAATAAAGCTAATTCAACTCATTTTATTTTTAATGTTTAAACAATCAATATAAAGTTTTTCAATGTTTTGCCTAAGTGTACAAAGATATGTTGTTTTTATATACTTTTTTAAAATTAAAGTTTATTGGGGTGACAATTGTTAGTAAAATTACATAGATTTGAGGTGCACAATTCTGTATTACATCATCTATATATCACATTGTGTGTTCACCACCCAGAGTCAGTTCTCTTTCCATCACAATATATTTGATCCCCTTTACCCTCATCTACCACCCTCTCCCCCCTTACCCTCTGGTAACCACTAAACTATTGTCGGTGTCTATGAGTTTTTGTTTCTTCATTTGTTTGTTTTGTTCTTTGGTTTTTTCAGTTTTATATTCTACATATCAGTGAAATCATATGGTTCTCTGCTTTTTCTGTCTGACTTATTTTGCTTAGCATTGTAATCTCAAGACCCATCCATGCTGTTGCAAATGGTACTGTTTCATCTTTTCTTATCATCGAATAGTATTCCATTGTGTATACTTATATATTACAACTTCTTTATCTCTCTAAGGACACTTTGGTTGTTTCCATGTCTTGGCCATCGTAAATAAAGCTGAAGTGAACATCGGAACACATATGTCTTTATGGATAAATGTTTTTAGAGTTTTGGGGTAGATACCCAGGAAAGGGATTCCCGGGTCAATGGTAATTATATTCTTAATTTTTTGAGGAACCTCCACACTGTCTTTCACACCAATTTGCATTCCCACCAACAATGTATGAGGGTTCCTTTTTCTCCACAGCCTCTCCAACACTTGTTACTATTTGTCTTGTTGATGATAGCCATTCTGGCTGGGGTGAGGTGATATCTCATTGTGGTTTTTATTTGCATTTCTCTGATGATTAGTGGTATGAGCATTTTTTATATGTCTATTGGCCACTTGTGTGTCCTCTTTGAAGAAATGTCTCTTCAGGTCCTCTGCCCATTTTTTAATTGGATTGTTTGTTTTTTTGTTGTTGCGTTGTATGAGTTCGTTATATATTTTGGATATTAGCCCCTTATCAGAGGCGTTGTTTGCAAAGATCTTTTCCCATTTGGTTGGTTGCCTCTTTATTTTGTTGATGGTTTCTTTTGCTGTGCAGAAGCTTTTAAGTTTCATATAGTCCTATTCATTTATTTTAGCTTTTACTCTCTTGCCTTTGGAGTCAAATTCATGAAATGCTCTTTGAATCCAAGGTCCATAAGTTTAGTACCTATGTTTTCTTCTATACAGTTTATTGTTTCAGGTCTTACGTTTAGGTCTTTGATCCATTTTGAGTTAATTTTGGTACATGGTGACAGATAGCAGTCTAGTTTCATTCTTTTGCACATGGCTTTCCAGTTCTGCCAGCACCATTTATTGAAGAGGCTGTCTTTTCTCCATTGTATGTTTTTGGCTTCTTTGTCAAAAATTATCTGTCCATATTTATGTGGGTTGATTTCTGGGTTCAAGTCTATTCCATTGGTCTGTGTGTCTCTTTTTCTGCAATACCATAATGTTTTGATTATTGTTGCCCTGTAGTACAAGCTAAAGTCAGGGAGTGTGGTACCTGCAGCATTGCTCTGTTTTCTTAGGATTGCTTTGGCTATTTGGGGTCTTTTGCGGTTCCAAACAAATCTGATGATATTTTGTTCTATTTCTTTAAAAAATGCCATTGGATGTTTTTATAGTTTTAAGAAATACTTTTATTTTTGAAAATAGTTTTAGAATAGAACCATAAATATAGTAAAACTAATGTAAGGGTCAATAATTGTTTCAGTATTATATAAATTGTAATTTTTAGCATCACCTTTCAGTATCAAGATTTTTCTGGTTTGAATCATAATCTCTGTAGTCATTCAACTTGAAGGGAAAGCAATTTTGACTGAATGATCGACATGTGCAAAGGCTAAGAGGCAGAAAGGAACATAGGACATTTGTGAATTGGAAAGAAGGCTGGTGAGGATTTTATTTGCTACAAGGTTTCAGGTAAACTACACTGTCTTGACTCTTTTTCCTGAGAGATTGAAATGTGCATGGCCTTATAGACAGGGATGTTCTTTTGAGCAGGTGAGAGTCTGCCAAGACCGGCCTCTTACATAAGATAGAGCCACTCATTTAGAACAAATACATGTTGCCAGTCAATAATTGAGTTAGCATTTAGTTTTGATCTGGATCCCATTGTATTGTTCTCTCTCTTACTCTAGCTCAGTTAACATATGTTAATTATGTCAGAGATGAAATGGAACAAAAAGAGATAATAGTTCTCCACAAAGGTTATTCCTTTCAGGGCAGTTCACAAGCATTAATCTTGGCTGTCTTCATAAAAAATTGTCTCTGCCTAAGAGGAGATTCTCCAGATAGGTTCCTTACCTGCAAAGTGGGTATTCCTATAGAACCTAAGTGATCAAATATGTAAACCCTTTCTTTTATTTTTATGGCTGCAAGTCATACAATATTATGGGAAAACAATGCACGCACACATATATTTGACACATATATACACATACATATATCAAGGGTGCCAAAAAAATGTATACAGGTGGACACTTTGGTCAACGTTGCTCAAGCAGTAGTTTGCCGTAATCAGAAGGGTCTGGATGCTGATGGTAACCACTTTGAGCAGCTCTTGTAATTGCAGAAGTCAAACATGACTTTATTCATCTTTTGTTATCGGTATATATTGAGTATTATAATTTGAATACAGTTTTCGTTTCTTAAAATGTGTATACATTTTTCTGTCACCGTGTGTGTGTGTGTGTGTGTGTGTGTGTGTGTGTGTAATATATATATATATTAAGGTTACTAGTAGCCTACTAAGTAAGGTTCTGTTAAGGATCATTACAGCTTAGTCTTCTTCTTCCCCTTCAACTACTTAGCCATCACTTTTACAGTTGACTGAGGTCTCTAACTATTCTTCAAAGCATGGACTCCACACATTCATTGACAACACTGAAAATCTCTCACGCTCCTTGCACAAATCAGATTGCTGGAATTTCTTGCACTTTCAGGTAAGATAATTAATGAACTGGCTGTAGTTTTCAGTGGCTGCTCTTCTATTAGTTTAAGCTATCTTTTTCTGGAATATGTTGTGCTTCAATATCAGGTAATATTATACTGTTTTGACTAATTTGATTCTAATTATTTCTTATCACCAAATTCCATTCATCCCCACACATCCTACTGGCTATTAGTGAATGAAGAAAGTGAAACAAGGGGTTTTCTTTATCTAGGGAAACTGTGGCAAAGTTTAAATAAAAGTTAGCCTGTGCCCTTAAGGTACATTTTCTAGTAACTCAGTCATGACTGAGTTTAGATGGCTAGCAGGAAAAGGCTTTTGGAATAGACTCGGTTGGTCATGGAGATTCAAATGGAAGTGGCATTTTCTCATTTGTGCCTTTGAAATACCTGGAGCACTTACATGGTGCTGTTCTAGGAATTAATAAAAATGTAAGGCATTTGTTTCCCAGATGCTCAATCCAGCTGGGGAAGTAAGCCCTAACACAGACAGCAGTTGCGTAACTCCATTAACCAGCATTCCCTTTAAGCATCCAAAAATATATGTCAGTAATACATGTTACAAGGTTAATGTCAGTAGAGGAGACGCCAAAGAAAGCTTCGTAGATGAGCAGGAAACTGGGATAGATTTTGAAGATGGGTAGTATTTGGAAAAAATAAAAGGAGAAGGAGATATAGCATTTAAGGTCATAACGAAAGATACTCAGCTTTTCATCCAAACACACATTTACCAAAACTTAGGCCAGGGTGGTCTGCTATGTTCTGGGGACAAAAGGGTCCCCATGGCTGCAGTAGAGAGGATGAGGTACACGTGACACTATACTTATTGGTAGTTAACACTGGAAAAAAAATTCTGTCTGTCTGTCTGTCTGTCTGTCTATCTGTCTCTCTCTCTCTCTCTCTCTCTCTCTCTCTCTGTATGTCTGTCTATCATCTATCTATCTCTCTATCTCTCTTTCTGTCTATCTATACACATCTTAGGAACTTCCTCAGAGTTTATAAACTTGAGACCAGGCATCATTCTCACACCTTCTGCCTCCAAAACGTACACAACAGATTCAACACAGTGCCTTGTCCCTGTTTGGTAAATGTTTGGTAAATCTATGTCTGCACGACTGCTTGAGCTACTTGACTCTGACAGAATTTCTCTTGGTTCATAGAATCTCATCTTACTTAGACCACTGTTCAGATTAGGAATTGAGGCACAATTGAGTTAGACTCCCTGGCTAAATCTCAGCCGTTGGCCAGCCTCACAAATTGCCTCTCAATTCCACTTCTTATTTTTTTAGAACATGTGGTTATGGTTGGCTCCTTCCTTCAGATCCAAAGTATGTGATTATCTGAACGATTTATTTGATAATTTATTGTACACTATTGTATGAAATAAGCATCAAAACAGAAAGAATGTGAAGGTCTTCAGATCAGAGATCCATTGCTGTCGCTTTCTGACTTTGGCAAAGTCTCTTCTCTGGAACTCATATGCTAACTTTTAAGATCTTGCCTGGTTTTATACTCTCTAAGATTATTTTTCAAGGATTTGGGAACAAACACTTCCTGCTTTGAAAGGGTTTCCGTTGCAATTTCTTTATGTCTTGCCCTAGAAGTTTATGAGACACTCAGCAGCTGTTCTCATCCCATGAAAAATGAAGTGAGTGGGTTGGGCAGCTGTTTCCATGTTGCTTTGGGAGAAGTGGGATTGCACTATTCTGTATAAATGGAACGTATTAGTCATTCCCCATTCAAGTATGTACACTTTATAAGCAGATTGAGAAGTTTAAAAAAAGGAAAAAAGTTCAACTTGTGTATAAACACCTAAAAATAATTGAATTTTAATTCCAATAATGATACAACATAACAAAAATAGTCATTTTAAGATGCTCTTATTAAAAAATATTTTCTAGATATGGCAAGCTTAGAGTTTAGAATGAAGTTTTAGTGTATAAGAAACTTTGGGCTGGGGGTAGACAGAGGATGGGTGGCCACACGGGGTGAGCGAGTGAGAGAGGATAGTATAATATCCAAATATCTACAGGCCTATCTATATGAACAGCCGGGCACATTTCATCTGACTCCAAATGAAAGAATAGGCGCAATAGGTGTAAAGAAGACACATTTTAGCTAAACACAAAGAATTTTCTAAAGTCAGCCCATATGACAGTATGTTTCCCATTACTTGGGGTAAGTGGAGGTATGGCAGCCCTGAGAGCCACTTGACTTGGATGTTTTTCAGGTTCAAGTGAAAACAACAACAAGTAAAAACTCTGTTGAAAGCAAAGAGGGACTTTATTATTTCAGGTGACTGAATAGTCAAGTCCCGGCTGGATCCGGGGCTCAAGTAACAGCATTAGGACCCAGTGTCTTCCCATTCCTTGACTCTGTTGTCTTCGATGGTAGCTCCATTGGTCAATTCCATTGTCCCAAGCAAGTCCTGGTCCCTCATATTGGCAAAATGGCTTCTAGAAGATTCAGATTTACATGCTATCTCATCAGTTGTGAGTTTAATGGAAATAAGAAGCCCTCTCTTTCAAGTGCTCATGTAGAAATCTCAGGATAGTCTCACAGTTGAAGTTTGGGTCCCATGACCTTCAATCTGGCTTGATTCCCAGGTCTGGGTAAGATGCCCTCCCCCGGACCAGAAGTGTCTTCGCTGCTATCTCCGTAGACAGTATCCAGTGTGTGAAGGGTGATACCCAAAGTAAAATCAAGGCTCTGGTGGCATAAGGAGAAATGAAGGGTCAGTAGCAAAGCAACAAGTATCCATCATAGTAGTACTTGAGAAGTGGTAAGAAGTGGTAAGATTAGATCAAAATTTTCAGTAAAATTTTAGCAGTGGATCAATATTAGCAATAAAATATTTGAAAAATATGTGTAATAAAAGGGATGACCTTCTGGTGGAAGCATCAAGTGCCTAGATGACTGACAAATTAATCCTTTTCTTTACCCCTATGTAGATCCCCCTAAGAGTCTGAGGGTAACACTTTGGAATCTATTGAGCAAGTTGAATAGTAAGGTCCCATAGGATCTGGAGTCTGTGGCTATCATCTTATATTTGGTCCCTGGGTCTAATGGGATATTAGCCCTGCTGAATCAATATTTGTTGGGTTGAATTGAAATCAGATGAATTGAATTTGGGTGGGGGAAACACTTGTCTAAACTTTGTGTGGCATTTGCATTTTCTAAAGCACCTTCACTTACCTTTGCATTTGTTTTTAATGACATCCCTGTGAGCTAGGCAGTGAGTTGTTTTTATTTTTTTTAATCTTTATTTTGATATATTTATATGGACAATGAGGAAGAATAACGTAATGAATCCCTTTGTAACCACCAGCCCGTACTTATCAAGTTTAATTTCATATCTGCTCCAGTTCTGTCTCCCTTTTTTATGAAGAAAACATTACAGTTAAAATTCCCTGTCATCTATCCATATTCAATTCCTTTCCTCTCTGCCAGAAGTAAACCCTGTTATGAATTTGACTGTTTGCAATTCCTGTGCATGTTTTATGATTTTTCTGCTACACATTTCCATATCCATAAAATATGTAATTTTTATTTTGCATTTTATATAAATAACATGAAGCCATATGTACCAACAAATCATATACTTTTTGACCTAAATGATTTTGAAACTTGTATTGATAGATAGATACAGCTTGTTTTCATTGTTGCAAGGAATTGAAATGCCCGGTTTAAACCAAATAACATAATCATTAACTCAGCAGTATGTTTAGGTATTTCGTCCTGTGGTGTTTTTTTTAATGAACATTGACCATTTATCAGTAGATTTGACAAATATGAAAGCCATCATGCTGTGAAAAGCTAGAATTAGTCTACAGAGCACACACACACACACGCATAGCTCCACACTGGTTCTTTTGCTGTGGGAGCTCTGTGTGCGCTCCAAGGATTCCGTGAACAACCTGAAGCAAATAGTGGAAGCATGATGTTTGTATTGGAATTTTTATGAGAAGGATCTGCATTTATCTTTGGAATCTCAAAGAGAACTGTAACCTACAAAATTTAAGAACACACCGCCTTAGATGTTTTATAAAATATTTACAAATCATTCCCAACTTGCCAAATTAAAACAAACTTTTAGCAGATGGAATAGGGATACGATTTAATCCCTTCCTCAGCAGTCTACAAAAATCATATTCATTATTTTTTATTTCCTCTCTGTCTCAAAGCAGGGGGTGAAGTTTCATAAAATAATAGTCATGATAAAACTGGATCAATCCATTCATTTCACTACTTTCATTTCACAAGACTTTAAAACCCAAAGCCTAACCTTTTGTTCTTTTGTGATCAGCATTTTCTGCTGAAATGTCACTGCTTCTACATCAACTGAGCTCAACACATTTAGAATCAGCTCAACACACTCATTAAGAACTTAAAGGAGACCATGCTTCCCAGGATAGGGAAACTAAGGTGAAGAATGCACACCCTGCCTTTCCTAGCCCCGTCCTGCCTAAACTGCTGTGACCAGAGCAGCCGGGGTTTTGAGAAGGGCACACACCAGAGGCCAGGTGTACCTGTGCCTGGGGCTAATGACCCTCCAAGCCACAGCTCCAGGAGGAATAGGTTAAACAATAGGGCTTCTGTCGGCTACCTTATAAACTTCTTGTTTCCTATGAGCTTGGAGAACTGCTCTAAATCTTGTCACCCTGTATTTGATATCCTACATTTAACAGCCTATATTTTTCTTAACAACCCTACCTCTTTCTTCTCAGCTACTACAGAAGTCTAATACCAGAAAAACAATGACAATGGAGGTAACAGTAGCAACCAGCATTTATTGAGTCCTGGCTCTGAGGCAGGTACTGTGCTCAGCACTTTATTCATTTGCCCATTCATTCATTCATCTACTCAACTAATATTTGCCGAATATGGACCATGTTAACTGCCATGGGGAATCAATGCTGAAAGCAGACACTTCTCTTGACATCATAGAGTTTAGAGTCTAAAAGGGAGGTAGATATGAATCAAATATCAACTAACAAATGTGAACTTACAGTTAGGATCAGAGCTACAGAGGAGAGGTGTATGGTTTTCTAGGGAATGTGTCATAAAGAGATTTGACCTGATCAGGAAGGAAAAGGAATGGATTTCCTCAAGACATGATGCCATAGGAAGGCTCAGTAGGAATTAATTAGGCAAAGAGGAGAGGAAGAGAAATCTAGACAGAAGAAACATGTGCACGTGTCCTAGATAATGGGAAGGAACACAGCAATGAAAAGAAACTAAAATTCTGGCAACAACCCTGGGTCCTAGGTCATTCTGATCTTCATTTTACTGTTGAACTGAGGCTAGGTACATTGAAGTGACTTACGTAAAGTCACTCTGTTGGGAAGTAGCGGGATCAAATCTAAGTCACGTCTAACCTCAAAAGGTGTCCACTTAAAACCATACCACTCCTCTCCTCACAAAAAGGCACAGACTCAGGTGATTCACAAGGGAACTCTACCAAAGATGTAAAAAGATCATATAATCTCAGTGCTTATTTTAGACAATTTTAGAAAAATGAACAAAAATTCTCAAATTCTCAAATTGTTTTCTTGTTGTTGTTGTTTTAGTAAGACAACTCATGGCCAGTCTTGTTTCATATGTATACTCCCATCTTGTATAATTTTTAACCAAGTCAAATTCTCTCAGATTATCTCATCTATAATTATATCTGTGTATATCTCTAAAAATGACTCTCTTAAAAATATTACTACAATATCATTATCACATCTAAATATATATAAACAATAATTATTAAAGCATTCGACTTTTCTCAGTTGGCCATCTCAAAAGCTGTCCCTGTCTCTCTCTTTCCTGTTTTTTAACAAATTGTTCAAAAAATAACACTAAGGTTTATACATTTTGATTGCTCTCTCTGTTGAGTTTCTTAATCTATAGGTTCTCTGTCTCTTACCTTTTTTCTAATTTATTTGTTGAGAAAACAATTTTGGTTTTTATAGAGTTTTCTATATTCTTGATTCTGCTGATTTCACAGTTTTCTCTCACCTGTGTTTTCTGTAATTTGGGAATAAGATCAATGTTTCTTGGCAAGAATTTTCATAAGTGGAATGTATAGATCCATCAGATGGCACATAATAGCTACTTTGTTTATTGTCTTTATCAGATTGAAATTCTTGGCTGGAAACTTCCATTCATCAACTATCCCAAGTTATTGTTTGTATAGAAAAGGCAAGATAAATTTTTGATTCTTTTTTTTATATGTTTTATTCGGGAATATTGGGGAACAGTGTGTTTCTCCAGGACCCATCAGCTCCAAGTCGTTGTCCTTCAATCTAGTTGTGGAGGGCGCAGCTGAGCTCCAAGTCCAGTTGCTATTTTCACTTTTTAGTTGCAGGGGGTGCAGCCCACCATCCCATGCGGGAATTGAACTGACAACCTTGTTGTTGAGAGCCTGGGCTCTAACCACCTGAGCCATCCGGCCGCCCCACTGGAAGCTCAGTGGCAGCTCATTGTCTTCAATCTAGTTGCGGAGGGCGCAGCTCACTGGCCCATGTGGGAACTGAACCAGCAACCCTGTTGTTAAGAACTCATGCACTAACCAACTGAGCCATCCTGCCACCCCTAAACTCTGTTTCTTATACTTTAAAGGTGACCAATACATTTTTCTTGCAAGCTGTTGTTCAGTTGTATTATGAACTTATACATTTACTAGATATGTTTGTAAATGTATTAAATGTGTTTCAAGCCATTGCAATTATTATTCTTATCGAATAATATGCCATAATACCGTATGTTGGTTCTATTCAAATTGGCTTCGAAGTCTTTTTGACATGACACTAGTAGTAATTGATAACTTCTTTGATTTCTGATATGACAAGACATTCTAAGATGCTCTTATGCATTTCTTATCTCAAACCTAGAATCAACCATTTCTAAAAAGCAAAACAAACAAACAAAAACAGCCTTGGTTCCTTTTATTTAGGAAATTATATTTGGAGACCACAATGTGGACACTAGGGGTGCTCGTTGCTGCCCAATTGATGTATCATTTATAAGCCTTTTCAGTGGACAGAGCTAGGAAATAAACACTGAAGAAAAAAGAAGAGGAAGAGGAAGAGGAAGAGGAAGAGGAAGAAGAAGAAGAAGAAGAAGAAGAAGAAGAAGAAGAAGAAGAAGAAGAAGAAGGGAAGGGAAGGGAAGGGAAGGGAAGGGAAGGAAGGAAGGAAGGAAGGAAGGAAGGAAGGAAGGAAGGAAGGAAGGAAGAAAGAAAACATATTTCTTGAATATAAACTATTATTTCCAATTCAAATTTAGGATTACAAGACTTTAAATTATTTGGTTTTATATTTATCCGGATTTCTCTTATGCTTAAATTCTTGATTCCTGATGATATTCTTGGCTCTATCCCCTAATTCGTTTATAATTGTATCAGAAGTACATCACCATGGTATTTTCACTGGCAATATGATCATTAAAAGCTGCTGAGACATCTTTGCAGTTTCCTTTGTTTCTTAGCATATATCTCAAAAAGGATGTACTGCTAAATTACTGTACTTCAAAATCACTTGCAATAATTCTTCTCTGTGTGGTTATGCACACTTGATATACACTTGAATTCATTTGCCTCCTTTTGCCCTTGATTTTGGAAATTAAAAAAAAATGATCTTGTCTTGTAATTATGTAAAATATGTACTGGGCACATAAACAGGTAGGACAGAAATAAGGAAGAAGCAATGTCCTTTCTTGGTTGTTAAAATCTGTGCACGGGCAGTGAAAGCAGTGGGGTAGTGGATGTATGGTGGGGAAGGTGCTTGAGCCACAGCCACCCTGGTGCTCCCTGAGCAGCAGTCCTGCTAATCTAGATTTAGGTCTTGTGACATCAGAATTGTTTCCCCTCCAGGAAGAAGGGAAATAGTACTTCCTGTATTGATCAGGATTCTTTTCTGGAAACTGAAACGTCGTTTCCATGTTAAGAAAAGTAAAACATAATAGCAAAAAAAAGAAAAAAGTCATTAAATTTTAAATGTGCTTCTTTCATACTCCCATTGGTGGACTAAAGGCATAAAGCCAAAGATCCAGGTATGGCTTCTTAGGCATTCTCTTCCTGTTATACTCTTCCTGTCACCCCCCACCCCACTCGCTGTTACCCCCTACATACAGACTACTCCATCTCTCCCATTAATTGGATTCTTCTCAAGCCATAGCAAAGCAAGAAAAGTGGAAATTCTGAGTCAGACAGACCTTTGTTCAAGTTCTAGTTTTATCTCTAAGAGTTGTCTATCTCTATGTATATAACCTCTGCCTCAGTTTCCTTATCTATTATATATGTATATAATCTCTTTGTCTTTTCCATAAAATAAGGAATCTTACTTTAAAGAAATCTTGTGAAGATTAAATCAGATAATGTATTAAGGTACCAAATACAGTGCCTGACACATACTCAGAATCTACTTAACATTGGTTGCTTTGCTACAGACACTGTTATTTCTGTTTCTGTGACTAAAATTGGTATAAACCAAATTATTTTGTTCTCATTCTCTTGTCATATTCTTCCTTGAGAATTGCAGAAACTTTATGCCTGTAATTTTTCATTCAGATCCACTTGTCAACGAAGACTTAGCTAAAGATAGCTCTCTAAACTTAGACTTCTCAAAGGAGAAAAGGGGGGAAGGTATTTGAGCCTTTCCTTATTTTGAGTTCTTAGCACAGGACTAAGAATCAAGATCCATGCGGTTCCTCATTCTTCCTCCAGGAAGGAGCTATGTGAAACTTAAAGTAAGTGAAGTAATAACGTGGAAAACATGATGGACTCTGAGCCCCTGATCCTAGTATTATCCATTTAATGCCTTGAGTGTGAGAAATTTACTTCCCTTCTCTGTGTCCAAGTCTATCTATTTGTAAAATTAGGTCACACAAAAAGATCTGAATTTCCTTCCAGTTTTGGAAATGTAGGATTCTCTGTTTATTTAAACTCTCTCCTTGATACGTTTCATATAACCAGTTCTGTGACTTCTGTGGGCCATGTTTCTTTTGCCCAATGTATTGGTATCCTCCCCTCTTTAAATAGTATTCTCTATGGAGTCCATAAGTATTCCTTCATTCCTCATGGCTGCCAACAAGCCTGGAGTTAATTTTCATGGAAAATAGTGGCAAATCTTGGTAGTCCGAGTTTTCTTGTACCATAATACTCTTCATTTCCTAATTATGTGGATTTTATTATTTTTGTCATTGCTCTCAGATCAGATAATATCTGCCTTGTTTTAAGCCATCCTGATCTTGTTAATGCTGTTACTATGAGATTTTTTATAAATTATGAATATCATTCCTGCATCGCAATTCCTTCATAACTATTCAGGGGAAATAATCCCTCTCCTGCTCATTTTGTTATGAGAAAAAAGGGAGTCATAGATATAAAAATTAAAGAGATAACATAACTTTCGATGCAGCTTTTAGTTATTAGTATTAAAAGAGCTCAACATAACACCAAGGGGGGTAATAATTAATTATTAAATATGTTTTCTCGCTTTGAGAGTTAAAAAAGTCAACTTCAGTCTTATTCAAAGATTCTTGGCTTGGTGCTGCTCTCACCTGAGCAGTAACCCACATGCTCTTCCTCTCAGAGGAATAAGTTGTCCCACTGTATCGAGTACATTGCAGGACTCCATTCTTATGGCTTTCTTGGCAGCAGTGTGCTGCAATTTGCCAGGTGGTATGGTGAGATTTTAATTGGCTTTTTAAATGTTCTCATGAGTTCTAGGGTGGACAAAGGAAGTGCTGCATGAGAGCCCAGCCCTTGGTGACACAGAAAAGTACACGAAGGTTGCCCAACAGTATTGTTTCCTCAGCCTGCTCCTATTGATCGTGTTTGTCAGTGATTTGGGCAGGATATGCTGACTGCGTTGTCAGATGGCACTAAACACATCACTGGAAAGTGGCTAAGTGTGCCGGTTTGGGAGTAAGAATACAGACCTGGTTTGGAATCCAAGCTTCTCCATCCACAATGAGTGTCATCTTCTGGCTGAACTGGGACCAAAGATTGAAAGCTATGGGAAGATAGGCTTCACCTCATGAAAAGGAGGAATTTTCTGTCAAAAAAAAATTTTTAATGTTCTTCAGTTGTATTAGTGGTCTCTAGAACGCAGTAGGAAATGGTGTAGATTGAGAGCTGTTGTGTATTTAAATCCATCTGTAAAACCGAATTTGAATTTGAATATTACCTGCGGTTGTGTTCATTGCAGTGGGTTTGGTCGATGGATGATGATGGTGACAATGATAATTCTACTCCGCTCAGTGCTCATCATATCGCTTCTCTTATACCAGTTCTAGGGAGTTTGAGAAGAAGGTCACTGGAGTCTAATAGACAGGGACACAGGACACCAGGCAGGGGAGGCATTTGGAAACCACATCCTATGAACACAGATTAAGAAAATGGTGGTGTTTAATCAGAAGAGAAGACCACTGTAGTCTTGGGAACGAATCTTCCACATCAAGTGGATGAGCAGAACACCATTTTATGAAAGCCCAGACGGTAGAATCAGAAGCAATACTTGAAGTTCCAAAGAAATTAACTTTAGCCCCATGTGAAAAATCACAGACAAAGGATTTTGATGTTCGATTGGCCTGGGTTTGAGTTCCATCTTGGCCCCTTACTGTGTTACCACCATGTTCAGATGACTGCACTACCCTGAGCCTCAGTGAAGTAATATGGTCTCATCTGTAAAGTGGGAATAATATTAGACTCTCGACCTCATAGAGCACTTGTACAGATTAAAAGGAAATAGTGCATGCAGGTTAGTAACACGCTGCCTGACACATAGTACGCACTCAGTAATTGCTGCATACGGTTGCTGTTCTTGTTAGTACTATTAATAGTTAGGTTTAGAATATAATAAAAGTTGGGCTGCTTCAAGAGAGATAATGAAGCAGTTGTCACTGGGTATTGTTTTTTAAAAAGGGGGGAAGAGGTATGGTTTTAAAGTGGATT